>NW_024412423.1:25077980-25273601 GCF_014898765.1 Herpailurus yagouaroundi | reverse complement strand
CCGGGGGGGGGGGGAGCGTTGCCCTGGGGCACCTGGGTGGCTTAGTCGTTTAAGCGTCTAACTTCAGGTCTCCTAGTTTGTGGGTTGGAGCCCTGTGTAGGGCTTGGTGAGACAGCTCAGAGCTTGGAGACTGGAGCCTGCTTTGGATTCTGTGTGTCTCTCTCTCTCTCTCTCTCTCTCTCTCTCTCTCTCTCTCTCTGCCCTCCCCTGCTCGCACTCACTCTGTCTCTTTCTCTCTCTCTCTCAAAAATAAACATTAAAAAAAAATTGTTTTAAAAAGGGGTTGCCCTTGGGGCGCCTGGGTGGCACAGTCAGTTAAGCGTCCGACTTCAGCCAGGTCACGATCTCGCGGTCCATGAGTTCGAGCCCCGCGTCGGGCTCTGGGCTGATGGCTCAGAGCCTGGAGCCTGTTTCCGATTCTGTGTCTCCCTCTCTCTCTGCCCCTCCCCCGTTCATGCTCTGTCTCTCTCTGTCCCAAAAATAAATAAACGTTGAAAAAAAAAATTAAAAAAAAAAAAAAAGAAAAAGGGGTTGCCCTAAATCATGCCTAGAGTCACTTGCAATCCATATGCCCAGACTCCAGGGGGAAAGAAAGATGGGTGTTCTCTGTCACTTTGCTCCATTGTCTCTCTGTCCTCAGGTGGTGACTGCTCCTCCCTGTGTGACAACACCACCGGCTGTCTTTGCCCTGTTCTTCTTGTCTCTCCTCAGATCTCTCCTTGATTCGCTCACAGACTCGCATAGGAATATTTGGTCCACACGGTGTCCAGAACATCCCCTCTGAGACAGGCCTGGAGAAGGCAGTGTGGTTGGAGGTGCCTCCAGGACCACCTCAAAGCTATAGCAGCTCAGTTTTTACTGAGCATATGGGGAGGCGCCTGGGGCTTTCCAAGGTCTGTAACAGGTTCCTTTCACTAGAGGACACCAGACTCAGGAATGCAGGCGGGCTGCCTCTCACACAGCATTAGAGGTTGTGACTGCCCCATCTGCAAACAGCAGCACCAGCCTTCTAGAGGCACATGCTCTGGTGGAGAAAAGAGTTTTCCATTTCACCTTTGCCCCCATCCCCACCTCCCTCAAGGACCTGGTAATTTTCCACGGTCTTCTGTTCTTTTTTGTGGGACTCAAGAGAACCAGCAACCCAAAACACCACATGACCCTAAACTCTCCAATAACCTCACGTTTTTGTTCCTGGTTTGAAATGACAGCCACTCTCACCCGCCTCTCCTCCTGCCTGCGGAGTGCAAGCCGAGGGCAGGTCTGCTCTCTTGTCACCACCTCAACCCCAAGGGCCACAGAGGGAACTCCAAACCTAACCTGAATGAGCAGGAGGGACAGCCCGGGCAAACCAGGGGCTTTTTGAGGCTGGTGCAGGAAGGAGAGCCAAGGGAGGGAGGAGAGAATGAGTGCTTTCTGGAGATAAAGGCTTTGGATTGCAAGTCAAAACCAAAAAGGAGGCTGGCTGTACAGCTGAGTCAGGAAAAATCAGATCTAGGATCAAATTTCAGCTCTACCTTAAGCTGTGAACACTTAGGCAACCTCTGGAATCCTAAGTGTCCTCCTTTGCTTTCCACATTGGTGATTATCTCAGAGTGGTGTTGCCAGATTTAATGAAATAATGTACATAAGACACTTACCAAGGCCTTTGGCATAAATTAGGCACTCAGTAAATGGTTGTTGTTATTATTATCATTACTGGTATCTGTGTTATTGTTGTAGCTGATGGAGAATTATAAATGGGGATTGGAGGGGCGCCTGGGTGGCGCAGTCGGTTAAGCGTCCGACTTCAGCCAGGTCACGATCTCGCGGTCCGTGAGTTCGACCCCCGCGTCAGGCTATGGGCTGATGGCTCAGAGCCTGGAGCCTGTTTCCGATTCTGTGTCTCCCTCTCTCTCTGCCCCTCCCCCGTTCATGCTCTGTCTCTCTCTGTCCCAAAAATAAATAAACGTTAAAAAAAAAAAAAAAAGAAAATTATAAATGGGGATTGGAGACAGCTTTTCTTGTTTGTAGAGACACTTGGCCACAACAAGTTGAGGGTCTCCTTACCCTCTGGTGCCATCTTGTTGACTCACACACAGGCTTCTGTTTCCTTGTAGCAGCTCACTTTACACCAAGAACAAACTGCATCTTGGGAACTTAGAGTTACAGAAACTGGGCAACCTAGTCCTTCTCACTGTCATATAAAGGGGCCCCTGTTCTGATTCCCGTCAGTGGCAAAGGATGACGCTCAGGCCACCGCTGAGTACAAGGGTAAGGCTAAAAGTAACAATGGTTGGTCAGGTGCCAAGGCCTTGGGAAAAAACTGAGGTCCCAAGAGAGAAACCAGAGCTGCCCCAGCGCCTCTTCCCCTTTGTGCCACTCACTGTTCCCTCATACCCCTGGTTTCTAGTGCTTCCCAGCCCCCATCTCTGACATGGAGGGTAGGACCAAGCTGAGACCTTACTGGATAGGTAGGTGATACGATAGACATTGGGGTTCCTCTCCTGGGGGAGGTGGTTTTGGAGTATTGGGATTTCCCATACACCACTAGGTCTGGGAACCCAATTAAGATTGAAAGGCCAGAGAAATGGGTCACAATCCTAAAATCCTGAGAAGGGAAAGTCCATAGTTGGCAACTTCACCTCACCCCATCTCTCTTCCCCAATCCCAGTGTCCTGTTTCTTTTTTCTCTTTTGACTCTCTCCTTTCCATTCTCTTTTCTCTGCCTCTTCTTCTTTCTCCTCTCCTTATCCAGAGGCTGGCTTTGCAAGTTTTCAACTTTTTAAAGTTTATTTATTTATTTCGAGAAGGAGCACATGAGTAGGGGAGGGGCAGAGAGAGAAAGAATCCCAAACAGCTTCGCACTATCAGCACAGAGCCCGACACGAGGCTTGAACCCACGAACTGTGAGATCATAACTTGAGCCAAAACCAAGAGACGCTCAACCTAATGAGCCACCCAGGCACCCTGCAAGTTTTCAACTTCTGTTCCCAGACTCCCTCCATACACTATGAGTCTCTCTGTTTCTCTTGTTCCCTCTCCTCCTCAGATTGCCTCACCCACAAGCAGGGTTTCCTGCCTTCTCTGACAGAGGCTTAAAGGAGAAATAAGCCTCAGGGATGGGGTAGCTCAGGGTCCTCTGGGCACACAGGGGACAGGGACTGGCCTGTGTGGAAGAGGAAAGCATGAATTGACTCGCAAGAGCATAAAGATGGCATAGACAAATGGAATGCAGTATTGATTGGGCTCTGGGTGACTCACCACATCAGAGGAGGGATCTGGGAGAGTGACGTCATTGTTGGAGCTGGTGGTGACACTGGCAGCTGCACCCCCATCCCTGCCCTGAGACCTTTTCCTGACTTTCTGGCTTCTCATTGCCTCTCTATCACAGGGTAGGGCTGGGGAAGCAGATTTCACCTTTAACACATTTAGAACCACACATTAAATACATTTAGAATGTGGTTTTCTTAGACTGAGAGTTTTCTTCCCACATCCTCACCTCCACTTCCTCTGTTTGTCTGAGTAGATGTACTAATGTGAATATGAGTATTCACTGTCTCACACATGTGTGTACAGCTTACATGCATGTGTGCGCACATACACGCACATACTCACACACACTCCCACCTGCCATCTGCTTCTGCCAGTGGGGGGAATAAACTGGGCTTCCAAACAGTGCTAGGGTACTCTAGGGGGGCTGATTCTCTCTGCGAGTGACCTGAGGAAGAACTCCTGTGTGTTTTTATCTCCAGGTATCTCAATGCCATGTGCCTCTTGACTTCAGGGGCCACAAAATCGAGCCAAAGTCAGCCCAGCATGTGGACCGGCATGTGTGTCTTTGAACATATGCATTTTTAACATCAGACTTGCTGGGAAATTGGGAAGGGATGAGATTAGCAGGGGATGGGGATATGTGGAGGAAGACAATTTGAGTAGGACCAGAGACTTTAGAAACTGACTCCAAGACAAATATCATCATCCCTCTCTCCCATCCACCCCTAAATTGAATGTATCTTTCCCTCTACATCCTGGGAAGAGAGAGAGTTGAATCTCACTTGTTACCTAAGTCCCAAGAATTCAGCTAAGCTGGGGCAGAGGAGGCATTCCTTGTATGAATGTGAATATTAATGTGATGTAAATCACATGCAAATGCACTGAAAGCAAAAATAAATAGCTTGCAGGTCTTGAAAATGAACAATTAGCTCAAAGTAAAGGCACAGGAGTATCCACAGCCCATGTAATGGGGTAACTTTCAGGGTCTGGGTGGAGGATGAGCCCACTGCAGTCCTCAGGTCCTGGCTTGCGACATGTGGCAATGGTTTGTTTTGACCACAAGCAACCAACTGACAAGTATTTGTCAAATGCCCCACTGACACTGTGGCAGAGGTGGATTTTCCATGAAGCTAATGAAGCTTAAGCTCCTCATTTGCACAGGCCCCTTCCAAAGTCTGTACTTAATTTTATGTTTGTAATTTTGTATCGTTTTTCTTAAAGAAAGCATCCCCAAATTATATAAGCTGTGGGACCCACAATATCTGGGTCCACCTCTTCAATGAAGAGAATAGACTATATTCTTTTTTTTTTTTTTAATGTTTTTATTTATTTTTGAGACAGAGAGAGACAGAGCATGAGCAGGGGAGGGGCAGAGAGAGAGGGAGACACAGCATCCGAAGCAGGCTCCAGGCTCTGAGCTGTCAGCACAGAACCTGATGTGGGGCTCGAACTCACAGACTGTGAGATCATGACCTGAGCTGAAGTCGGACACTTAACTGACTAAGCCACCCAGGCGCCCCAAGAATAGACTATATTCTTAATTGGCAACCTCCTTGGAAAGCATCTCTATCAGAGATGCCAGTCTGTCCACAGGACCTTGTATGCCCCTTCCTCAGGTTGGAAGAGGACGGATGACCTCTAAGACTGCTTCTGGTTCCAGGACTCCTCGATTGTCTGCCTTGAGGCTGACATAGGAGGAGGACGAAGGTAGCTGCTTAGTTATTAAAGGGAACGTGGCCCTCTTGCCCAAACCCTGAGAACTGCAGGGAGCACGTACCTGATAATAAATAATAATACCATACATTTGTAGAACTGCCAGGGAGCAAGTATCTGATAATAAATAATAATACCATACGTTTGTAGAGCCTTTGAGAGTTTCTAAAGGGAATGTGCCTTGATCTTCACAACAACCTTGGGGCAAGGAGGAGTCATATTATGAAGAATTGTTATAGACAAGGAAATTGAAGCTCAGAGAGGTGAAGTTACAAATAATAATAGCTTACACTCACAACACTATTGTACCAGCAAGATATTATTGTCTTCATTTATTTTTTTATTTTTTTAAAAAAACATTTATTTATTTTTGAGAGAGAGAGAAATAGCACAAGTGGGGAAGGTGCAGAGAGAGAGAGGGGGATAGAGGATCCAAAGCAGACTCTGTGCTGACAGCAGAGAGCGCGATGTGGAGCTTCATCTAACCAACCGTGAGATCATGACCTGAGCCAAAGTCAGACACTCAACTGGGCACTCAACTGACTGAGCCACCCAGGTGCCCTATTATTGTATTCATTTAACCTGCATCACAACCCCATGAGATAGGTACTATTATCATCCTCATTTTAGAAATGGGGAAACTGCATAGGAAGGTTGAATCATTTGCCCTAGCCAAACTAAAAAAGTAGCAGAGCCAAGATTCAGACTCAGGGAATCTGGCTGCAGAGTTCATGATCTTCATCAGTTCACTACTTAGAATAACTTGGGCATGGTCAGAGACCAGAATTCAAATCTAGATCTGTCTGACCCCAGAGCTTGTTCTTATCACCACTTAAGCACCACCACCACCCTAATGAACCAGCAAGTGCTGGCCACCTATAGCCAGGGGCCTGGAAAGACGGATGAGGGGATTGGTGGAAAGTCTAGGTCAGAGACTTGATAGCACAGGATGGGAGGTAAGCCAGCAATTACCAACCTCAGGAGAGCCTGGGGAAAATTCCTCCTTACTGGGCTCTCAAGAACCCAAAGTCTTTGACCATCTCTCCCCACTCCTGCAATTCCCTGACAAATGAGATCAAGATTATGGTCAGAGTATGTTGAGGGAGATCACCATGGCAACAAAGTAAAGGATGATGGATTAGTAAAGAGTGAGTTAGGAGTCACTTGCAGAAATCCAGGAGAGAAGTGATGAGGTCCCAAATGAACTAAGGTAGTAACTGTGGTGTGGAGAAGGGAGATGCTGCAGGAGCAAACAAATGAAGGGTGGACAGGGATGTCTTCTTCAAATGACATAGCCCACATTCAGGCCCCAGTGGAAGAAGAGGAATAAAGAATGTGGGAGGTATGGAGTGCAATATACAATGAGGCATGTAGCATGAGCAGCCCCCCAGAAGCTGCCAGAGGTGATAACATCCGATCTCCCCCCACTTCTCTGAGTCCCCCCAGGCTGTGTGTGTATGCCTGTGTGTGTGCGTGTATGTGTGTCTGTTGAGAAGCATTAGCCCTGGGCTCTGGGGCCACATCACAGGGAGGTGAGCTATGGGGAGCATCAGAGAAGTGTGATTTAGAGTCTCATTCTCACTGCCCTTCACTGTGCTGCAAGGACAGTTCAATGTAATATATAATTACTGCTGCCCAACAAGGCTGCACTGTACACAGAGCTCCCCACCTTCCTCCCGCTCCTGCCTGCCTGCCTTCAGACTATAAATCAGTTTTCAATCCTGAGTGCTACCTGTAAATGTTCAAGCACAGGATCCTCGTCTCATATTCCTGCATCCTTGGGGGGTGATTCAGGTTCTGAGCAGTCCCCTTCCCCAAGTCCGGATTCTGACATCCTTCCCATCTCCTAAATGATGGTAGAAAAGGCACTGGGAGAGCTGATTTTGACTCTAGGGTGCGTGGGGAATGGAGGTGGGTGGCTCTGAGTCCTGATTCAGCCAGGCCTGAGCTGGACGATGCCCAGTGTGTAGCACTGTAAAGCTTAGGATCACCTGGGCAAGAAGGCACTGAAACTGACCCCTCCTCCCAGAATGGCACCTTTCTCCCAGTCTCACAGGTTGTGCCAGAAGGAGGCAGGTAGGCCCCTTTCCTGGAGAGTCTCAAAAACACAGTGCCCTTACCATGGACTGATGTGGGGCTGAGGAGGCACCAGCCGTGACTTTGCCCTGACCTGGGATGGGAAATCTCATGGTGTACATGAAGACATAAAAGGACCTTGGGGATGATAAAAGGACCTATCAAGCGAGGACTTCTTGATTTCTATCTAGCAGGTACCTTGAGGACTTTGATTCTCCCTTTAAAAAGAACTTCAATGTTAGGGTGCCTGGGTGGCTCAGTTGGTTAAGTGTCCGACTTTGGCTCAGGTCATGATCTCATAGTTAGTGAGTTCGAGCCCCACGTTGGGCTCTGTATTGTGGGTTCAGAGCCTGGAGCCTGCTTGGGAGTCCGTGTCTCTGCCCCTCCCCTGCTTGTGCACGCTCTCTCTCTCGTTCTCTCTCTCTCTCACAAATAAATAAACTTAAAAAAAATAGTGGAGATTGTAGAGAATTTAGAATATATCAATAAGCTAGAAGAAATCAGGGGTGGGAGGTGGGGGGGAGTGGAAGATGGGTATTGAGAAGGGCACCTTTTGGGATGAGCACTGGGTGTTGTATGGAAACCAATTTGACAGTAAATTTCATAAAAAAAAAAAAGAAAGAAGAAAGAAAGAAAGAAAGAAAGAAAGAAAGAAAGAAAGAAAGAAAGAAAGAAAGAAATCAAGGGCGCCTGGGTGGCTCAGTCGGTTAAACATCTGACTTTGGCTCAGGTCATGATCTCACAGTTGGTGGATTTGAGCCCCACATAGGGCTCTGTCCTGATAGCTCGGAGCCTGGAGCCTGCTTCGGATTCTGTGTCTCCCTCTCTCTCTACCCCTCACCTGCTTGTGCCCACTCTCTCTCTCAAAAATAAATAAAACATTTAAAAAATTTAAAAAAAAAAAAAAAAGAAGTTGGATGTGTCCCTTCCCCCTTCCTGCTCCTCTTTGCTAGGATGATGGCAATAGCTTCCTCATTGATCTGCATCCACTACTACCCTTCTAACACACATTCCTGCTGAATGGACGTCAAGTCATGCCTTTTGTCCCTGATTAAAATTCTTTGTCAGCTTCCCTCCACCCTTAGGATATAGTTTTTTTGTTTTTCTTTTAAGTTTAGTTATTTATTTTGAGAGAGAGAGAGACAAAGTACAAGCTGGGAAGGGGCAGAGGCATGGAGAGACAGAATTCCAAGCAGGCTCTGTGCTCACGAACCATGAGGTCATGACCTGAGCCGAGATCAAGAGTCGGCCACTTGGGGCGCCTGGGTGGCGCAGTCGGTTAAGCGTCCGACTTCAGCCAGGTCACGATCTCGTGGTCCGTGGGTTCGAGCCCCGCGTCAGGCTCTGGGCTGATGGCTCAGAGCCTGGAGCCTGTTTCCGATTCTGTGTCTCCCTCTCTCTCTGACCCTCCCCCGTTCATGCTCTGTCTCTCCCTGTCCCAAAAATAAAATAAACGTTGAAAAAAAAAATTAAAAAAAAAAAAAAGAGTCGGCCACTTAATTGACTGAGCCACTCAGGTGGCCCCACCCTTAGGATAATACCCAATTCCTTACCATGGCTCATGAGACTTGAGCTTGCCCATCTTAAACCATAGTACCCTCACTGGATACCACTCCTCCCCTCACTGCATTCTGTTTCACCAACACTCCTGCCACAGGGCCTTTGCGATGGCAGTTCCTACAATCTGAAATGCTTCTCCCACGGCTCCTATTCTTCCAGCTCTGTTTCTTGTCACCACCCTTCCCACCACCCATCTTAAGTAGGTCCCTCTTCCTAGCAGCACCGTTTGTTCACTTTATAGTACCGATTATATTTTATATAATTTGAAATTGTATATTCACTGGCTCATTTTTCGTGGGTTTTCCCCACTAGACCAGAATTTCTGGAGGGCAGGGGCCATACTGTCATATTCACCACTTTATTCCAGGTGCTTAGCATAAAGCCTGGTACATAATAGGCATTAATTAAATATTCTCTGAATAAACTGAATGTACGGGAGGTGCTGCCAGAGGAAGTGTTAGGAGTTAAAGCTGATTCTACTCAGCCCCATGGCGTCTCCACTTACAAACAGCAGTCAGATCAGTTTTTCCCCAGGAGTTCAGGAACTAGGACAGTTCCCCCAGCGCCTGGGTCTTTCCTCTCTTTTGGGAAAACTCTTCCGGCTTGGCCCCTTCTAGCTGTCCCTGGGGCTGCCCCTCCAGGAACCATGGGTCGGTGGCCAGCGTTCACCACCTCCCACTCTTCATCAGGGTCCCTGGGTTGCTTCGAAGCATGGCTCAGCCCCAACAGTGCCTACTGGTTGGGGCAGGGGAGAGGGGCATGGAATGAAGAGAGAGTATGTGGCTTGGGACTCAAAATGGGGCGAAGGGAGTCTGAGGAGGCAGCTCTTGCACGCATTATAATATCCATAAAGTAAATGCAAATTAACTGAAAGCACCTTTTGAATAAGCAGCTTTTATTGAGGGAGCTGCTCTAATCCCTAAATGGCTTTATTGACCGAGAGGAGCTTCCTAGCAGGGGAGGGGGTGGGAAATGTGAACACGCTGTCAGGAATTGCTCCGCAGCGCCCTTGTCCCTGTGCTTTTAGATTCCAGACATGCATCTTGTGGCTAATGGAACTTGCAGATCTCTAACCTCGGCTTCTACATTCCGTTCCCCTCCCCCACCGGTCTGGGAAGCCTGGCTTCTGGGTGTGCAGGAGGCTGAGGCTGCTTGCTGGATGCTGCAAGATGAGGAGTGAATCTCAGGGATGGTAAGCAAGAGAGCAGCTACAGCTCTGTGGCTCTCTGGTGTAACTACCCCTGAGCACATAAAATGTGCCTGTGAGTAAAGGGGGTACATAAAAGGACATAAAAGGGTGTGTGCACACACCCTTGGGAATAAGCATCAGAGTGTCTGTGTCTGTGCAACTGTGTATATCTCTCCCTACAGTTCCGAAGGAGGTCTCCAAACATTTGTACTCCTCTCCTCAGGTGGAGATGGGGGGCTAGCCTCAGCTGGGGAGTCATACTTTTTCAAGGACTAATGACTTTTACCTGAATGATAATGAACTGATGACACATGGAGGCCCCTGGGCTCTGGAGGGAAGCCAGAGAAGAACAACTAGGGAAACAGGAGAGGTTGGCCAGGTTTGGGGGCTCAAGGATCTTGTCTCTCAGAAAGCCCACTCCAGCTCTGTTCAGATTTTAGAGAATGAGGGGCTGGAGACAAAGGAGGCCCAGGACATGTTAGAAGCATCAATATTCCCAGTCTGGCCTGCATGTCTCTTCCTGAACCCTGCTTTCTTCCATTCTCTGCTTTGCGCTCAAGCTCAATCTCTCTCTCTCTCTTTCTCTCTCTCTCTCATCTTCCCAAAGCACTCACCTTGGCAATGGAACTGTGAAAGAGGAGGCTGGCTATTCCATTCTCCCAGGCTCAGCCTCTCTGACCCCCAAGCAAAGCCAAGTCCTGCCCAGAAATGGAGGAATGTGGCCACTCCTCAGTATCAGATGCACAGAATTCTGAGATGGACAGGTTCACATAAGCAGGCCTTGGAACACCAAAAACTGGAAAGCTGTCCCTTTGGACATGGAACCTGTCAAGGCTAATTGGCCCCAAGGATCTTTAATAATGGATTTAGGACCAGGTGAGTTGTCACCGGGGAAAGGAAAGGAGAGTTCAGAAACTTGCAGAGCATGGACACTGGAGGGACCTGGATTACAAAGCAGAATCTCTTCTCATTGGTCAGAAAAGTGACACCCCCCCTTCTAAAGGTTTCAAGTGGAGCAAAGGGGGCCGTTTTACTGGAAAGTTCCTATCCTACACTCTACTGCCACCAAGAGCAGCCATTTCTCCCCAAGCTGGACAGATAGAGCCCCCTTAGCACAGCCTGACACACAGTAAGTGTTCAATAAATATTAGCTGTTGTGAATAGCCACATAATTTCCGGATAGCAAGTCTCTGAGGCTGGTCCCTACAGAGAAGGCTGAACCTCTAGGACCCTGGGAGTCAGGAAGGGTGGAGGCCAGTGGAAAGCAGGTTTGGTGCCAAGATGCTCAGCTGGAAGACCAAGGAGTCTGGGACCCTGGCCTCCATCGTGGCCTCTCATTCCCCTGCCCTGGCCTCCCAGGACCTCTGTCCTCCCCTGCAGGGAGTCCTCCCTGTGTCCCAGGCAGGCCCAGTGACCTCTCGCTCAAGTCTGCAAATACATTCTTGGCGAGTCTTGGAAATGAAATTGTGCTCAACATTTGTATGGGGCTTTTCTGCCGCCCAGCCCTTTACAGACATTAGCTAATTAAATGGAGGAGGAGCAGAAGGAGGAGGGCCTGGCCTCTGTAGTTGGGACTCTAGGCCCTCCTGACCTGAGCAGCTCCAGTCTCATTCCTCCCTCCTTCTTTCCCTTCAAGGTTGGACTTAGTTTAAAGGGGAAGCAACTCCTGGGGAGCTGGCCACTGAGGAAGAAAGCAAGGGAGGAGGGAGTTTGGCAATATATCGAGTAGGTTGGTGTCTTCCTGAGGTCATCGTGTCCCACTGCCAGCCAGATCCAGCAACCGGCTGGGTCTGAAAATGCAGTGATACACATCTGCCATGAATGGGTCAGCCACCTTCTCCCCCTTTGGAGGAGGGCATGAGGACAGACAGATAGTACTTAGAGCCAGAGTAGATTGTCAGAGATCCTTCCCAGAGGGCTAAGGGATGCAGGGCACACAGATGTTCAGCCTGGTCTAGGGACAGGACAGGCCACTCAGATGACCTGGGAGTCACAAAACTGTACATCAGATCGTACCCTGGAGAGAAGCCCATAAACCTCTGCCCCCTCATTCCCTGCTCTTGCTTTCCCTGAGGGTTGGAGGGGAGCCATCCCAGTTTCAGTGGAATTTCTTGCACTGTCTACTCCCCATCGCAGACCCTACCTGTGCCAGAAGTAAAACCCATGAGGGAGCTGCCTTCCAGTGGACAGCAAGTCTATTCCCACCTGGGAAGGAGAGAAGGGGAGAGATAGAGAGAGAGAAAGAGAGAGAGAGATAAAGAGAGATAAAGAGACACACAGAGATAGACATAGAGATATTGATCCTGGACTAGGACAGAGGGAGAAAGACCAAGAGAGAAAGAGAGATCAGTTATAGAGACTGGCCAAATAAAGAGGCCATATTTCAGACTCAGACTATAGGAGAAAAGAAAGGAAGAGGCCCAAAACAGAGAGGGGGGCGGGGGGAGAAACAGTTCCACAGGTGACAATGGTGTCAAGATTAAGGATTTCTTGGCACAGCCAGGGGCAGCCCCATGTAGGAATCCCTTAGGAAGCCTAAGAACTGCCAGAGGCCCCTGGAAGGAGAGCCACACCTCTGTCTCTCTCACCCAAGGACAACATCTGCAGGTACCCACCTCAACTATGTGGCAGGTGTGCATTTGCCTCCTTGATCCCATCACAGGGACTACAAGCCTGAAGGCTTGGCCCCTTGTCCCATGGTGAGTATATCCAGGCCCCTCCCCAACGCCTAGGCCTGCTCCTGCCCACCCAGATCCCATCAGTCTGCCTGGGTTCTGACTGGGGAGTCAGGAGTACTGGAGGCCCCGCAAAGTCCAGCAGAGTAGGGCCTGACCTCCCCTTACCATAATTATCTGTCTCATAAAAAATAGGCAGTGAACTTCATAAACCAATTAACATTTCAGGGCCAGGGTACGGGTGCAACCAGAAGTCCAAGCAGCTCTGTCTGACAACAGTGGGAACCAACTCCAAGGGCAGAGCAGCACAGGGCCATGCCAGTGAATGCTCCCCTCCGCCCCGCCCCCCACTCAGGCCCAGCCTCAAAAGCTACGAAGCTCCTGTGGAGGCAACAGAAGAGGCTGAGGTAAAACCCAAGGAAGGACTGTCTGTGTGGCTGGTAAGGGCAGCAAACACGGGGATAGATTCTTCCCTTTTGTGATCGGCAGCCCAGCAGAGCTCGTTCCTCCCTCCACAGCCCTCTCTGGTTTTAGAAAGCCTCAAGAGCTTCCCAGCAAGTTACCAAGGCAACGAGAGCCCAGCAGGATTCACAGTGACAATGGAGAGAAAGCAGACTGACAACAGCCCCACATCTCAGGGTGAGCAGGGAGGCAGAGGCTTTGGACCAGAGCAAACATCCTCTGCATCCCTGTTCAAGGAACTGTTTTCCTGCAGTTTGTGAGTTTACACGGCCCATTACCAGGTGGGTGAGAAGACGGCATTAAAGCTTCCCTCACTGCCCAGTGGGAAGGGGCGGTGTCTCTCCCACAGCTTCCCATAATGGCAGATTTTGTAGCTCATGGCCCAGCTCATAAGCCAGGGTACCTCTGCTTTTAAAGGCCAATGGGATTCTCTTCCATAACCTCCTGTCCTCGCCATGATGGCCTCCTTGGGAGGTTGCTAAGGAATTGTGGCTTCAGGCTGCTTTGGAATCACACAGAAGCGAGTTTGGCTCTTGGCTCGGTCACTTTCTGAAATCCAGTGACCTCAGGCAAGTCACTTCCCTCAGTCTGTTTCCTTAGCTGAAAATGGGGATAATATGATGAACTGTCAGGACTTGATATCATATATATATATATAATATGCTTGCACAGGGCCTGGCACTGGATCAGTGTAAAAAACATTAAAGCTGTTAAATTTTTCTCATTCATAATACTACTTTAATTTTTATTATCATTAAGTGGGTGCCTAGTTTACTCATCTATAAAAGAGGGATCACAATTCAGTGACTCGTTTGAAGATTACACAAGGCAAAGCATGTGAAATGCTTAGACCAACACTTTATCTATAGAAAGTGCTCAATGAACAGTAGTTGTTATTTTTGATTCCTGTATCCCTCTTCCCCTAAAGCCTCAGATTATATATCAAGGAGCCATTACTGAGATGGCCCAAACTCCTAGTTCCTTAAGCAGTAGGGGCCTTGAAAATGAGGCTTCTGGAATCACAAGGGTTGGAGTGGTCCTTCCCAGTGGCCATGCCAGTGAATGCTCAACTTGCTTCTGGACCAGGAATGACTTTGACTTCTGCACTCCTTCATTTCCATCTCAGGAGCCTGAGCTTCTGTGTGATTAGCTGATGTCCAGCTAATGCCTAGCATCCTGCAGAAAAGGGGAAAAGGGTCATTTAGAATGGAAAAAGGTTTTATCTCCGCACAGAGGGTCAGATGCCAGGCTAGGGGAGGGGACATCAGAGAATGGATGAGAGGACCACGTGGGTGGGGCTACAATCCCTCTTAAAGGCATCTGTCTTTTGTCCATTGATCCAGCTGAGATCTCACTTCCGTGAGTTCTTGGATATGGCTGAGTCAACTGCAGACTGATAACCAAACTCTCAGATCTTCCTCCCTGACCAATATCAACGGTCTTCGGGGGCCATTCACACTTCTGACCTTTGAGACCAATGAATAAGGCTACTTTGTGACGCAGTCTTCTTCCTGTCAGCCTGCTCCACACATCTGTGCCTCACTTGTCCAACAGTGTGAATTGCACAGTGGGTGTCCCAGGGGTCTCCAAGGTGTGCCACAAGCTAAAGGGTGGGCTAAGACTGCAAATGGAAGAACTTCACGTGAAATCTCAGAGAGTGTCCTAGTTGACAGAGTTGGGAGACATAGGGAAAAGGCTACATGCAAACTACAGATTTTGCTTCTCGGCAGACTTCCAATCAAAGAAGATCCCATCCCTAACCTCAACTGCCCTGGAGAGCTTGAGAGTGAATGACTCCATGGGGGTGGGGTGGAGCTGTGGGGTGGAGCTGCTCAGGACCCCTAAGATATTAAGGAAAGTGAAGTACTTCTCATGCTGGACCCAGCCAGGGCCCCCAAAACTGTCTTTGTCTTTCTCTTCCTCTTACCCCCTTCCTCCGTATCCTGGAAGACCTATTGCTTTAATGTTCACAGCACCCCCGAGGCCTTGTGGGATGAGGTGGGGCTCCTGCAGAGCCAGACTCTAGAGAGAACCAGTGATTCTGGGTTCTGATGTTAGAAACCAGGTCTGAGGATGACTCAGTCATGTCCTTCCCCAGAATAAATTCACAGATTTGGGCCTGTGTCCTCAGCTCTGCTGGCAACAAAGCCTTTGTTTCCAGCCCAGAGATCCTATCTTCCACACCAGCCACCATGCCCTGGACTCTCCCCTCATTATTTGAACAGAGAAAACTTGGAGGTGCTAGAAGCTAAAGGCCAGGCTTTTCTTCTGGGGCTATGTAACATGATACAGGTGTCACCCTCCCTGTGCCCATACATCAGTGCCCACACAGGCCCTGTTACTGGACAGGATGAACTCTTGAGGGCCAGTGGCTTTGGGATGACTAAGTAGGGATAATGAAGCCTGAGGGACACATGGAAAAGAAGCAGGAGCTTGGCCTTGGGAAGCTGCCCCCTTCCAAGGTTTCCCTGAGAAAAGTGGTTGCCCAGAAAGCCCCTGGTATGTCACCTTCAGGTCAGGAATGTACCACACCCCTGCTCAGCACTCCCTGCTTCACCCCACCTCTGACTCCTAGATATGTCCAAGAGGACAGATCTGAAAGAGAAAAAGGTTGTTTGTTTTGTTTCTGGTTTTTTTTTTTTTTTTTTCCCTTGATGAAGAACCTAGTAGGCAGGGCATGGGCAATAGCAACACAGATTAGGGGCGCCTGGGTGGCTCAGTTGGTTAAGCGTCTGACTTCAGCTCAGGTCACGATCTTGCAGTTGGTGAACTCCAGTCCCATGTCTGGCTCTGTGCCAACACAGCTCAAAGCCTGGAGCCTGCTTCAGATTCTGTGTCTCCCTCTCTCTCTGCCCCTCTCCCACTCGTGCTCTGTCTCTCTCTCTCTCTCTCTTTCTCTCAAAAATAAACATTAAAAAAATTTTTTTTAATTAAAAAAAAAATGGCAACACAGATTAATCTTGAAGTCATTGAGAAGAAAATTCAGCCCCCCAAAGATGGCCAAACCAGAGCTGGCTGCTAGGGACTATCAAGAGGCCAGGAATTACACTGTTCCCAAACTGGGACCCACCTGGGCTTGGCCATGGTTCCTAGATGGAGATTTGCCCTACAAACTGACCTCCTAGGGGCAGTTTCCTTCCAGCCCAAGGAGTCTCAGGGACAAGCTAGAAAGGCCTCTTCCTCAAGCCTCTCTCTCTGTCTGCCAAAAAAAGATTGCTTCCAGTTCCCAAAGGGCCTGCCCTGCTCACCCTCAGATTGACAAGTGGACAGACAAAATTTCCAGTGTTCTCAGAGTCCAGGCTAAAGACAGCAGCCCAGAATCCTCTCCTTGGGATGACCCAGCAGCGCCCCCTGCTGTCTGACTTGGCTGAAGCCAGTTCAGGGCTAGAGGAAGGAAGGAGTGTTAAAGCAGATTATACTTGTCCCAACAGAAGGGGCCATGCTTTATGTTGCCTCCCCTATACAATGCCAGAGCCTGAATCAGAGCTAGAATTCCCGAGGGGCCACTGAGGAGAGGAATGAGCAGAGAGTTGTTGACCTGGGGGAAAGACACAATGGGAACCTGTAGGGTCCCCCCCTGCAGTGGCCTAGGCTAGGGCCTCTGGGCACATGCACAGTGCTCTGAGGAGGGTGTCCAGTTTGCAGATGTTTCTGGCTTCAAGAGACAATTCATGTTCTGGAGCAAAATCAGTTGCCTCATCTGAGCCTCAAGAAAGAAAAGGCTGTGCCACACTCAGAGAATCATCTCAGTCAGTGTATGGTTGGACGGGGGGAGGGGGGGGTCTCTGTCAGCCTTGGGGAAGACAGGAGAGTTCTCCCCAACAACTCCCCCAGGTGCCAGTGTGACACATCCAAATTTACTATTGATTATACAGATCAATAGCTGTTTCCCAAAAGACCTCTGGCTCTATGTCTGTAAGCTCAGGAGAGACTTGAAGATTCTTCAGGTCTCTGTGGAGCTCCAACATTCTATGAGCCTATAGGATTCTACAGCCAATCCCTAGTGGTTGTTTTCTGTCCCAACCACACACTACTCCCTGCTCCCAGTTCTTTTTTTAATCTGATTTAAACCCATCTTGCTGCATCCTAAATAGTGGCAGCCAGGAGACAGGGGCTTCTTCCAACACTTCCCATTTTCAAGATCAGAGATGGAAAGACGGGGGAAAGAGACAGGACGTGGAGAAACTGACGAAAGAGGCAGAAGCAAGATTAAGGAGTGGAGAGATGACCAAGTAAGACCCAGCAAATATTTGAAAGAAACCAGTGACAGGCTGGCGAGGTGGGGAACAAGCCTCAACATTATGTCCAGTCATTCTCCCTGTAACATTTCATAGCTGCATCTCTGTGCACATGCGAAATGTAGGTGTAAGTGTACTCATGTGAACACTCACACACGCACTCACTCATGTACTCGCTCACCCTTAGATTGTGAGGAAGGCCTGGCTGGGTGTGGGGTCATAGGGGGTAGCAGTCCTCTCTTGCCCCCACCTGCATAATTATCTTCCCCTCTTCTCATCCCCCCTGCCTCCCAGCCTCCAAGCCTTACAGCACTAGGTCTTTGTGCTTTCAAAAGAGCTCCCTGCCTGAATGCCACCTCCAGGAAGTGCTGAGGGGGAGGATGGGAATGGAAGGGAGGAGAGCTAGTTCTCTTCCTTCCAGAGCACCACCCCATCAAACATTCCCCCTCTACCTCCCCTCCTCTCCACCTCTTTCATAACTGCCAACAACAGCTGCAAAAACAGCCCTCCTCACCCTGAGCAGTGGACTGCAGGGGTTTGTCTACTTCCCAGGGCAGGAGACAGATGGGGGCTGGGGTGGGGGGGTCTGGAGTAGCAGCATTCTCCGCAATGCCAATACTCTCTGCCTCCCTTCCCCCCATAAATTAAAGAACAAAAGGGAAAGAAAGCACTCCCAGTCAATCCCTCAGACACTTTGCACTTTGTGGTCATCTCTGCGGCCCCAAATCCCTGCCCAGCCTGCTACAACCCTGCCCTCCCAAGGTAGCCTTTATTCTCCAGACCTTGGAAAGTCACTCTAGGATATCTCGCCCAGAAAGACAGATCTGCTCTTGGAATTCAGGGAGACAGTGATGAATTCACCCACACACTAGCAACCTACTTCCATTAACTCTTATGTCCAAATAATTTCTTTAAATCACCAAGGATGAGGCTGGGAGAGGGGAAGGCAAGTCTGTGACATCAATCTTCAGTGGGGATTCCTCCTTCAAACCCAGCCAGAGCCAGGCAGGAGAAAAACCTAGCACACACAGACTCTGGGGCCTCCAGGGCAAAACAATGGAAATGAGACCTCAGCTCCCCACCCTACCCCCCCCCCCCCCCCCCCAGGCCTTCCCTGACCTAAATTCTTCCCACCCATCCTCTCTACCTTGCATCCTTAGAAAAACAAAACAGATAGGGGCTCACAGTAATCCTTCCTGGAAGTTTCAGGGCTCTGGCTGCTCCTAGGCAGGATGGGGCTGCCTCCTAGGAGCATCCTGACCCCTCAGGCAGACAAGAGAGCATCTCCTGTATAACCAGTATCCTGCGGGATCCAAAGGGACAGGGCATGAGAAGGATAACTAAGATCTGTGCTGCAGTTCCCAGTTTATCACTCATTCTCAAATTACCCTACTTAATGCCTTTATTTTACAGAAAAGGAAGTGGAGACCCAGAGGGGTCAATTTGCCAAAACTAGCAGCTAAAAAAGGGACAGATCCGAGTTAAGCACAAGTCTTCCAAGTCTACAGACGGCTTCAGGCAGATTATGTCCTGGTAGAAAAGGCAGCCAGGAAGCAGATGACATTTCAGTTGCTAAGTGTGCCTACCCTACCCTTGGCTCTAGAACACAGGATCATCAGCTCAGACCTACGATTCTAGCCCCTGCCCTGCTTATAATGCCTGCCTTGTGCAAGCCAGCCTCCAGCTGGGAGGTTCATATTTTGGGAATGGGCCAGGTGGGGCCCCGAAGGCAGAGGGTCAGAAAAGAGAAATGCTGGCATTTCTCCAGGTCCCAGGAGCAGGAGAAAGGATGAGAGCTGGGCAGACTGGCCTGGGCAGGCCATGTGGGAAGGCTGGGCTGTGGGAAAAGTGTACGTACAAGTGGCCTGGCAGAAACATGGCTCTGCCCAATTGGTGACTTGAGCACTTGTTCTTTCATCCATTCTCCCCATTGCTTTCCAAACTGCCTGCTTCAGATGTGATTCTTTCCAAATGGGCCCCCCTCCCCTGATGAAGGGACTGGCATGTAGAGGGATGCTGTGGACTGATTCTAACATCATAGTCTTCTTCCAGCAGCAGCAGCAGGCTGGAGAGCTGGCGGCCCAGACCACAACAGGAGCAGCTTGTGATGTTCTGTTCCAGCAGACTGGAGAGGGTTCCCCATGGCTCAGACCTGAGGCTGAGGAGCCAGGATGGAAATAGCGAAAAAGAGGAGGCTCCCAAGCTCTTGGCCAACCAGCTAGTTAACTGGTGGCCTGAAATACAGGCGCCTGTATGAGCTCTCCGTGCCTAGAAGGAGAAAAGTCAGCATTATCTATCCCTGTGATTCTGATGGCTATTGGGGCTCAGTGTTGGGGTTCCCATTAAAAATGTTCAGGGGTACCTGGGTGGCTGAGTCTGTTAAGCGTCTGACTGGGTCTCAGGTCATGATCTTATAACTTCTGAGTTCAGGCCTCACATCTGGCTCTGTGCTAACAGCTCAGAGCCTGGAGCCTGCTTCAGATTCTGTGCCACAGTCTCTCTCTGCCCCTCCCCCCACTTGCACTCTGTCTCTCTCTCTCTCTCTCTCTCTCTCCCTCTCCCTCTCTCTCACAAATACATAAACATTAAAAAAAAAGAAAGAAAGAAAAAAAATGTTTAATCTGTTTTAGCCCCTTAAGTTCGGAGAAATGAGGAGAGGGTGAACATGAAGTAGTCAATGGCACTTGCTGGCTCCCTTCATGCCTCTTAATAACGGAGACTTATGGGACAGCTGAGCGGCCCAGTAGGTTGAGCGCCCAACTTCAGCTTAGATCATGATCTTGCGGTTCGTGAGTTTGAGCCCCACATTAGGCTCACTGCTGTCAGCACAGAGCCAGCTTCAGATTCTCCACCCCTCTCTCTCTGCCCCTCCCCCACTTGTGCTCTCTCAAAAATAACTAAAACATAAAAAAAATAATAGAGACCCACCTCCTGTTTCAAGTGCTTCATTGAAGGGGTGTGTGTTGATGGGCCGGGGGTGGTATCTTTGCCTCCTAGCATTTTATGGAGCTGCCAGTAGTTTGAGTTATCTAGTAGGACCAAAAACATCATGAGATGTCAAAGAGAAGCAAGAGAAAAATACTTTGAGAATGGATTCAAGTCATGGCCTCCTGGCTGGGATCTGGTCACCCTTAAATGAAGGTACTCCAAATATTCCCTCTGTAGATCAAAGCCACAGAACCCAAACTCTTCAAGAGTGGCTGTAGAAGAAGCAGCAATATAGAACCACAGAGTCTTAGAGTTAAATGATTCTCAGGGATCCCCTAGATTCTAGGCCAAAGGCCCTCATCACCTATGCGGTGACAGAACAAAATAAGGGCTTTTGGATTTTGAAGGGGGAAGGGGGTAATGCAGAAGAGAGACTTTCATTCATAGGGGTACTCAATGAATGCTGAATGAAGGCCCCTGGTGCAGGAATATGTTTCCAAAGGAGCCTATTATCCTCGAATATGAAGACAGAGAAGGCTGGAGTAGGACTGAGGAGTCTTGCTATTTCAGCTAACGTTATCAGAGGGCATACTATGGCATGTGTACCAAAATGGAGGCAGGAGGTTGGGTTACTATTACATGGGCTCCCAACATTGGCATGAATCATTCTCAGGACACCTCTGAGTCTATCTGGGCCTTGATCTTTGTCTAGACACTTCCTCTCCAGCTGAGGCTGGGAAGTTGGTGCAGACACTCACAGTGTCACTCTTCAGAGCCCTGCCATTAAGGAGCCTGATTAGCAGAACCCCATGCCGGGCAGCTAATGGGTTGGAGACATTAAGCATAAATGGTTACCCAGACATTGGCATGAGCCAGAGCCCAGGAAGAAACAAATATTTTAATCTCAAAGAAACAGAAGTGTGGGAGGGGAGTTCCCTCTGCTTACTCCACATCAATTGTTCTCCCAGCCTCCACCTGTAACAGTTTCTGCTATTCTCAGGTCTTGGGATTCCCTGTCTGAGGAGGGTGAATTTATGGCAGGAGGGGAACAGACCTTCACTCACCCCGACACATGGCAATGGAAGAAATTCTCAAAGATTTACAGGGAGGGAGATTCCTGGGTCTGACTTGGCCACAACCCTATTGGTCAGGAAATCCTTGAGTTAAGCTTGTGATAACTCAAGGCCAATCTCTCTGTGGCTGGAGAATGGGGGGAAATGACTGGAACAGACAATCAGGGATGAGGCACCTTGTGACCCAAATTAGTTGCTCTAGTCCAGTGGTTCTCCCAACATGGTTGGGACCAGCAACATCAATATCATCTGAGAACTTGCCATAAATGTAAATTTTCAGTCTCTATCCCAGATCTACTGAATGAGTAAACTCTGGATGTGACAAGATTGTGTTAAAAAAAATTTTTTTTTAAGGTTTTATTTATTTTTGAGACAGAGAGAGACAGAGCATGAGCAGGGGAGGGGCAGAGAGAGAGGGAGACACAGAATCCAAAGCAGGCTCCAAGCTCCGAGCTGTCAGCACAGAGCCCGACACAGGGCTCGAACTCACAAACCGCGAGATCAGGACCTGAGCCAAAGTTGGACACTTAACTGACTGAGCCAGCCACCCAGGCACCCCGACAAGATTGTGTTAAAAAAACATTGTTTTAATAAGCCCTCCAAGTAGTTGCAATGTGTGTTTAAGTTTGAGAACCACTGCTTTTGGCTCTAGTTCAGATGGAAGGGGAATGTCAAGAGAAAGAAAAATTAGGAGAGGATGCAACAAGCAGCCTCATTAAAAGGGAAAAAAAATTCAATTCCCAGTGTGGAAAACCAAACCTAGGCCACCTTCCTCTGATCTTCTTGGGCTGTAAATGTCATAGCAATGCCTAAGTGGCCCTGCACGAAGGAGTCTGGGGAAAATAACTAACCCTGATCCTTTGCATTTTGCCAAGGGCAGGAAAGGATAATGGACAATCATTTCATGTAATATATCTTCTACTCAACTTCTCTGAGCTACCTTTTCATCCAGCTGGGCTTCCTCAAGACTCTCATCCCTCCCCTCTATCTCCCTACCCTTCTGGTCACCCCATTCATCTCATGTCTCTTTCCTCATCCAATGAATGATAACCGCTTCAAACAGTTTCTTAAGCATATGAGTAGCGAGGCCCTATTCCACAGGGAGTAAGAGGAAAAAGCCCACCATAACCTACAACTATAACCTATAAGGGGGCAGCCTTTCTTCATATCCTCTCCTCTTTCCCCATTCAGGTCACACCAGTTCATGGTGCTGCCATAAAAAAAGAGAGGAGCCACTTTTTCCATGACTTTTTATACCATACCTGAATAGGTACCTTTAGACCTTGCAAAGAAAAAAAAAAAAAAAAAAAAAGGACAAAAGTTAGGCTCCTAACCAGTCTGTAAGTTTCCTGAGGGCCAGATCTGGCCTATAGCTTATTCTCCTTTTATATCTACCATACTAGATACCCTAACACACGAGATGCCTAATGAATATTTGGTAAATTGAACTGAAGGAAATGCCCAGAAGTAAGACACTAATGAGTCTCCGCTGCCACACTAGAAATACAAGAGAGATCAAGAAATGGGTCCTCTCTGAAATGATTAGGAAGGAAACCCTGTCCTGCCACCTTTATGCCCAGGCACTGCTATCTTCATCCATTCACTCATTCAACAAGCATGTATAGCACACCTGCTCTATGTGGACCCTAGATCTCGTGTTCTAGTGGGGAGAAACAAATGTAAAGTAGGTAAACATATAATATTTCAGGTGGTGTCAATTGCCTTGGTAAAAACAAAGTAGTGTGAGGGGGCTAGGGGCAGTGGGAATTGGAGTCAAGAAAAGCTGCTGTGAGAGGCAGCATTTGAGCAGATACCAGAAGCGAGTGAAGCAGCTACACTGGCAGCTATCTGGGAGAAGAGTGCTCCAGGCAAAGGGAACAGCAACTGCCAAAGCCCTGAGGTGGGGGCATTTTGCAAGGAGTCAGCCTGGCAGGAGTGGAGTGAGCAAGGGGGAGATTGGCAGGAGATGAGATCAGAAAGAAATTGGTGCCTAGGGGCACCTGGGTGGCTCAGTCAGTAAAGCGGTTAAGCGTCCAAATGCGGCTCAGGTCATGATTTTGCAGTCTGAGTTAGAGTCCCGCGTCAGGCTCTGTGCTGACAGCTCAGAGCCTGGAGCCTGCTTAGGATTCTGTGTCTCCCTCTCTCTCTGCCCCTCCCCTGCTCGCACTGTCTCTTTCTCTCAAAAATAAACATTAAAAATTAAAAAAAAAAAAAGAAGTTGGTGTTCAAACTTCATAGGGCCTTGCAGATAATAATAAGGATTTTAGATTTCATTATGAGAAAAAAAGTCATTAGAAAGTCCTGCACAGAGGAGTGACCTATTCTCATGGTACAGGACTATTTTGGTTGTTTTGAGGACAACCTACAGGGGGTAGAGCAAAAGCAGGGAAACTACTTAGGAAGCTATGGCAGAGCCTATACATTTTTGCCCCAAATTCATTCTCTTTCCACATTTTAGCTGAGCACAAGGTTTCTCACAAAGAGAACTACATTTCCCAACCCCTCATGCAGCTAAATGTGACCATATGACAAAATGCTGGTTGATGGAATGTGAGCAGAGGGATAGGTGCGACTTTTGGGTCATGTTCTTAAAGGAAGAGGGCTGCCCTCCACTTCTTCCCTCTCCCCTCTCCACAGGCTGAAACCTCATGGGCACAATAGTGCCAGGTGGACCAGCTATCTTGGGCCACAAGATAGAAGTCACATGATGAAGATGACAGAGCCTCAAGCCCTGAGAAGCTACGGTCCCTGACAGTGTGGAAGGACTGTATCAACCTGGCTATTATGCACAGGTTCACACTGGAGAAAGAAGAAATCTTCTATCTTGTATAAAACCCTGTGTTTAGAGACCCTGAAACAGCCTAATCTATACTGAAACCAATTCAGAAGCGATTGTAATTGTCTAGGCAAGTAATGATGGTGGCTCTGATGAGGGTAAGAGTGGTGTATCTAGAGATTAGTGACGGGATTGTGGAGTAATTTAAAGGGCAGAACTTATACCATTTTCTGAGGAATTGGATAAGGGGGCACTAAAGGAAGAGAAGAACCAGGAATGACTTTGAAGTTTGGGGCCTGGTAGAATAGAGTTGCATTTATCACAAGGCAGAAGACTGGGGGACCAGTGAGTCTGAGAGGTCCATGAGTGACATTTACATGGAAATTTCAAGTAGCAGCTGGATATGAGTCTACAGTTCAGGGGAGAAGTAGGGGCTGAAGATAGTCATTTGGGATTCATCAACATACAGCTGGCTTTAATGCCCTGAGATAGATGTAATTACTTAGGGAGTGAGAGTGGATAAGGGAGAGTGCCAGGGTAGAGAGGGGGTGGTGGTGGTGATGACAGTCCCAGGTCATCGTGCAGATGTGGAAGATGCTATGGAGCCAGCACAAGAGACCATGGAGGTAGGAGAACGGAGGTAGGAGAGGTGTCATGGAAGCCAAATGAAGAGGGTGTTTTAGGAAGGAACGAGCAACCATCCATGTCAAGGTGGCTGCCCAAAAGACTAAGAGATGACCATGACTGCTGAAATTGGCAACAGGGAAGTCATGGGTCACACTGACAAGAAAATTTTCAGAGGAGCACTGAGGACAAGAGAGAGAGGAAGAATGGAAGTGAGACAACTCTGAATTCCTGGCAGGTAGAAATCATCCCAGCAACCTAACTTCCACCCTTCCTATCACAGTTGCAAACATTCTGAAGTACATGAGGACCCCTAGCAACCCTACCCAGCTCTCCCTCCCCACATGTCTGAATGACCCTCCTGTCTCTCATCTCCCAGAGTCCCCAGGTTCTGGAGCCTAGGCCTCCCTCAGCTCTGCCTCTGCCCTGCCGGCTCCCAAGGCTGCTCTCAAGGACTGCCTGGGCAAGCTAGGCAGCCAGGCCTGACTCTCTTGGATCATAATTAGTGCTGCTGCTGAGGATGTTTGGCCCCTGTGGAATAGCAACCTGGGAAATTCTGATACTTCCAATTTTCCCCCTCAGTGCTTTCCCGGATACAATTTCCCAGCCAGAGCCTGTGCTCCAGCCCTGGGCCCTGGCTGACTGCTCATCAGGGAGAGTTAAGACAGTGCCCTGGATGCCATTCCAGAGGGCTTAATCAGATAGCTGAAGCCATCTCCTGGCCATTATCACAGCATCATCATATTAACACAGGCACCGACTTTGGGGGAGGTAGAGGTGGGGGTTTCTGTGAGGAAGGGGTGGGGGCAGCTCCACAGAGCACACAATGAGTATCGCTAGTGATGTGATCAGAAAACTGATGGCTAGGAGAAAGAAGGCCTCCCAGAAGAGCTCTGGAATTTCCAGCAGAGATTCACTCTTTCCTGGCAAGGAGACTCCCTCCTCGGTGCTCCTCTATCTAGAGAGAGAGCCTCAGCAGTCAGAGCTCTGGACACCGCCCCATGGCCCAGCATCCCCAAGCGGGGCGTGCTCAAATCTCTGACCCAGCTCCGCTCTGCCCCAGCAGCCTCAAGAACTGGCCTCTTGCCCTGGGAAGTGCTCAGCTCAAAACAGTCCTATCTCCCAGGTCTGGACACTTTATTTCAGGGCGTCAGGCTCTCTAGGGCAGGGAGCTGGGCAGGCGGAGGGGAGCCTGCCTCAGGGCCTTGGTAGAGAGCTAATGAGTTGCCTTGGATTAAGGGCACTGGGATTAATTGGACCTTGGCTTCTGCTACAGAGGATAAAGACAGAAACTAGCATTTATAAGGCCCTGCTACATGGGAGATCAACATAAAGTCTTTATTCTTTCATGTAAAAAACATATAACATAAAACTTGCCATTTTTAAGCATGCAGTTCTGAGGCATTAAGTGCATTCATGTTGTGCAACCATCACCACCATTCCTCTCTAGAACTTTTTTGTCTTCCCCAACTGAAATTCTGTGTCCATTAAACACTAACTCCCCTTGGGGCGCCTGGGTGGCGCCGTCGGTTAAGCGTCCAACTTCAGCCAGGTCACGATCTCGCGGTCCGTGAGTTCGAGCCCCGCGTCGGGCTCTGGGCGGATGGCTCAGAGCCTGGAGCCTGTTTCCGATTCTGTGTCTCCCTCTCTCTCTGCCCCTCCCCCGTTCATGCTCTGTCTCTCTCTGTCCCAAAAATAAATAAATGTTGAAAAAAAAAAAAACATTTAAACACTAACTCCCCTTGATGTAGGGTCTTACATATTTATCTCTGGTAATCCTTATTGTGGAATAAAAATTATCTCCATTTTTACCCATGAGGACACTGAGGAAAAGTAGTACTGCTTTTCCCAAGCACAGACAGGCAAGGAGAAGACTTGAATCCCAGTCTGCTCAGTCCGAATGTGTGCCTTCTGTGCTTCCCAACCTGAGCTGCCCAGGATGGGAATGGCATCACTGAGTGATGTCACTGATGACTAGTGACTTCATACATGATGTCGCACACCAAACTATGGCTGGCAGTGCGAGGGCTTCTAGCCCGTGTGGTTTGTACTTCTCAAAGCAAGGTCAGGCACTATTCATCAGTCTTTTGATGACCTCACAGCACCCAGCAGGAGAGGGTCTCTGACATGTCCTTCTTTAAACTGGTAGCTCTCTCCAAAGTTGACTTTGTTCATTTCCAGGGTGTTGGGCCCCTGACACTCTTTAGGGCCTTCCCCGCTGCAGTGTGAAATAATGAAAGGAGCTCAGGGTGTGTAGTCAGATGGGCTTCAATTGGGATTCTGACTCTCTTACTCTATAACCATTTGAGTCTAACTCTTATGGACAGAGACCCCCTCAAGTTAACTCAAACATATAAGGTTCATGTCAGTGTGTATGAGGAACCAATGGGGCCTCTCTGAACACTCCAGGGGCAGATGCTGAAGTTGGGAAAGAATCTAGATTCAAGACTCCTTGTTGGCTGGGGATCCTGGCTCTTCCTTGTCAGGCCCTACCCACCCTTAATGTGATTCAGCTACACTGGGCAGGTCGGCTTCTCTTCCAGGCTCTGGATACTCCTGGGTTACTCTATGCTTTAGACTCTGAATCTGATTGGCCTAGATTGTCTTTTTTATATCAGGCCATAAATTAGAGGCAATTGGCCAGCCCATAAAATGACTGACCTTGGATCAGAACCTCCTCTGGTCCAATCACCTAGGGCAGAAGAGGGTAGAGGTGGGTAAATGGAGGTTTAAACAGGGGTTGGGGGGAGGTGTCATGTAGTATATAATATGGCCTGCAGCCAAGTTTTGGCCAGTACAGAAGCTCTTAAAGAGGGCTGTGGAATGGGTAAGTAAACAGGTCTAATATACTATATTAAGTGTGTAAGTTACTTAACCTCTCTGGGTCTCTGTTGCTTCCTCATTTATACAAATGGGACAATAATTCTTACCTCATATTGCTGTTGCGAAGACTAAAGGAGAGAACAAATCTCAAAGTGCCTGACATGGGTCAATAAATGCTTGTTTCCCTTTCTTCTTTCAGGAAAGGCCACTTCCAGTGCTATATTGACCTCAGCTGAAAAGGACTCCAAGAAGTGGTCCTGTCTCCTGCAGCAGATTGAATTCTCCCTGAGGACAAACATCATGACTCATTGTCTTTTTATTTTCCTCTTGGCACCTCCACTTGATATATTTTATTCTCTCTTGCTGAAGTGGGCCTCCCAGCCAATCATCTAGTTGGGGAAGAGATGAGGAATCCTCTTTTCTATTCCTGAAGGGCCAGTATTGCTAGCTAACCCTCTCCAAGAACCATGGGCAGCATGAGTGATGGAGAACAAAAAGGGCTCCTATGTCAAAAGGAAGATGAATGTGCCCCTGTGATTAGGAGGACATTTTGATGGAAAGCATTGGACAAGACAGCATTTTTCTTTGAAATACTAGGAGACAATGAAAATAAAAATGGGTCTTCCCCCAACTCAGGGGCCTGGGGCAAAAGATTTAATTTTTCAGTGGTTAATCTATGTTCAGAGGAATTGTCCTAGGCCTCATTCCATCTTGGACTCAGCAAATATTTACAGAATGTCTGCTCTCACCGAACTTACAATCTCATCAGGGAGAGACACTAATCAAACAATCCTGCATGAATATATAAGTACAAACCAAACTATGATGAGCATTATTAAAGATAAGAATCTTTTCAGTAGAGCATATACCAAAGAACCTGACCTAGTTTGGGGAGTTAGACATATTAAAGATCTTGATCTTTGTCTTGAGAGCAATGGGAGGTCACTGAAGGGTTTAAGCAGGGTTTTGCATGATTCGATTTGTGTTTTAAAAAGATCACTCACTACAATAAAGGGGGACCATTGTGGTAATTCCAGCAAGAGATAATGATGTCTTTGACTTTGGTAGTGGTGGTAATGATGGCTATAGAGAGAAGTTATGGACTAAAAAGATATTTAGGAGGTAAAATTAGCAGAACTTGATGATAGACTGGATATGGGGGTAGAGCGAATGTGGTCAGGATGAGAATTCCAGCTTGTATAACTGTATAGAAGACAACATGGAAGAACACCGCAAGTTCTTAGACAGGGTGCCCTTGGGGAACTTTTGTGATGTCCAATACCAATGTTAAATTGGCAGCTGGATACATGGGTCTGGAGCCTAAGGAGAAGTCAGGGCTAGAAAAATAAATGTGTGGGTCATTTGCATAGAGGTAGTTCAAAGACAGTAGAGGAATTCACTCAAGGAGAGTAAAGAGTGAGAAGAAAAGAAGATCCAGGGGCAAATCCTAAGAAAGTCAGACATGTCATTTAGAGCTGTGGTTCTCAAAATATAATCCATGGACCCTTGGGTGGTTCTCAAGACCCAAAGCATCCACAAGGTCAGAGCTATTTTCATAACACCATTAAGACATTATTTGCCTTTTTCACTGTGTTGACATTTGCACTGATAGTACACAAACAATAGGGGGTAAAATAGTTTATACCTTAGCAGAAATCAAAGCATGACACAAGTACTAACAGTCCTTGTATTCTTCAGTGCCATGCACATGCAGTAAAAAAATAAATAAAAATAAAAATAATAAAAATAAATTTACTATCACTTAGGAATGTCCTTGATAAAACAGTAAATATTATTAATTTTTACTAAATCTGAACTCATTTTTTTTTAGCAGGCTCTATGCTCAACATAGGGCTTGACTTCATAACCCTGAGATCAAGAGTTACATGCTCTCTAGACTAAGCTAGCCAGGGGCCCCTAAATCTCAAATCATTTTTTTTTTAAGTTTATTTATTTATTGTGAGAGAGAGAGAGAGAGAGAGAGAATATGCACATGAACACACCTGAGCAGGGAAAGGGCAGAGAGAGAGAGAGGGAGAGAGAGAGAGAGAGAGAGAGAATCTCAAGTAGGCTCAGCTGTCAGTGAGTGCAGAGCCCAATGTGGGGCTTGAACCCAGTAACTGTGAGATCATGACCTGAGCCAAAATCAAGAGTTGGACACTAAACCAACTGAGCCACCCAGGTGCCCCCCAGATCTCACCTCTTGAGTATATCTTTCTAATATTCTGGCTGCAGAAATACCAAGTACACATAAACCACTTCTGCTGTAACCCAAGTACAGTGGTTGTCTCCAGGGAAATCACTTCTGCAACTGTTTCAGTTTCAAGCTCAACTAGCCTCTTTTCTCATGAAACATCATTTTTACTTGAAAGAATGACTGAAAGACAAACTAAGATTATTCAGATAGGAGTGTATGGCAGACAGTTTCCCCCAAATGAACAAAGTAAGCCTGTCACTTCAAGGAAAACAACCAACAGTATTTGTTGCCAATGATAAAATGTAGGCTTTCAAGGAAAAATTAGAATTTTGGAACACTTGTATCTGCCACAAGGAGCTTGAGAGTTTCCAGTGCTTAAAGGTTTCTCTGATGAGATTAATGGTGGTAGAATGAATATGATTTTTAAAATATTATATAATGAAATGTATTAACATTTGGAAGATCTGTGTAACTCAAAGGATCTATATTTTCCAAATGACCAATGTGTGATGTTGAAAAATCTACTCAAAGCATAAGCCAATGGATTTTACTGTAATAGAGTAGGAATTATTTGATATGGTTCGGTTCCACATCACAAGTAACCCTTAAGAAACTGCCATGTGTTGAGTTTTGGTGTAGTATCAAAGAAAACGATCCACCATTATGTGAAAGCTAAAATATTCCTGTTTTCAACTCTTCAAATAATTCAACCAAAACAACAGACTGAAACTGAAAGAATGCAGAAGCAGAAATAAGAATCCAGGTATTAAAAAGATTTGCAAAAATGCAAAACATGCCAATCTTACCACTAATGTTTTTGGTTTTAAAAAATATAGTTCTGGGGCACCTAAGTGGCTCAGTCAGTTAAGTGTCCAACTTTGGCTCGGGTCATGATCTCATGGTTTGTGAGATTGAGCCCTGCTTCAGGTTCTGTGCTCACATCCTGGAGCCTGCTTCAGATTCTGTGTTTCCTTCTCTCTCTGCCCCTCCCCCACTTGAGCTCTGTCTCTGTCTCTCAAAAATAAATAAATGCAAAAAAATAAATAAATAAAATAATTTTTTAAAAATATAGTTCTTTTCAACAAAATGTGTTATTTATTTTAACATATAATGGGTTATTGTTATTTTTAAATGGATTAATATTCTTTTAATTTCTGGGTTTTAATTTTTTTAACTTTTTTAAAGTTTATTTCTTTATTATTTTTTTAATATTTATGTATTTTGGGGAGAATGCAAGTAGGAGAGGGGCAGAGAGAGGGGGACAGAGGATCCAAAGTGGGCTTTATGGACAGCAGCGAATCAGATATGGGGCTCAAACTAATGAACTGTGAGATCATGACCTGAGCCAAAGTGGGACACTCAACCAACTGAGTCACCCAGGCTCCCCATTAAGTTTACTTGTGTTGGAGAGAGAGAGAGAGAGAGACAGAGAGAGAGACAGAGACAGAGAGAGAGGGAGAGAGTGCACATGTGAGCAGGGGAGGGGCAGAGAAAGAGTGAGAGAGAAAATCCCAAGCAGGCTCCATGCTGTCAGCATGGAGCCAGATGTGGGGATCAACCCCATGAACCATAAGATCATAATCTGAGCCAAATCAAGAGTTGGAAACCTAACCAACTGAGCCACCCAGGCCCCCCTGGGGTTTTAATTTTTAATACAGCAAATGTCAGTAGATATAACCCACATCAACAAAAGCTCTGGGAGACCCTCAGTAATTTTTAAGAGTGTGAAGGAATCTTAAGACCAAAAAATTTGAGAACTGCTGACTTACAAACTGCAATCCCCTCATTTTAAGAGGTCATTTTATACAACTCCATGAACAAACTGCTTGGAATAAGGTGTATCTCCTAATTCGTAAATATCTCTAGGGAAGAAGAAACACCACAATTCGTACATAGGCACAATGTTTTGGAGCTGCAGAGATGAGCCTTGCCAGTTTTCGAAAGGGACCAGGAAAAGTCCCCCATCAGAAACCCCCCACCCTGTCCCTCTCTCTTCCCTGGAAAGGTAATGGCTCAAGTGGTCAGTCAAATTTAATATCTTACTCTATAGTGCCACCACCTCTTCCCACCAGCACACCTAATCCTTGATTTTTCAATCTAAGGCTGGTGGGGGCAGGTGCTAAGAGGAAGGGAACATGAAGGGGCAGATAGGGTCAGATGTGTTTCTGAAATGCCAGCACATTCAATTTGTTGGGTATTTTGCGTGAATTTCCTCTTGAGTTCACAGGCTCCTAACTCAGCAGAATTAAAATGGAATGAAGTAATTAGAGCAGCAGACTGCAAGGATGTTCTGGGCCTGGCACACACAGGAAATGTGGGGCAGAGAGAAAGGAAGGAGAGAAGAGGACCTTAAAGCAGAGGGCTATGCAAGAGACCCATCCCAAGAGCCAGCTCCTTAAGAAAGCCTCCCCCTACCTCTCTAGTCCCTGGATCAGCAGCTCTTTCCTCAGCTGTGCTTCCTGAGAAGCTACTCCTGGCCTGGCTCCTCTTAACCAGGCCCCAACCTTCCTCTCTAACACCCTTTTCAGACACTCCCACCAGATACACCTTCCTACTACTCCTACTAAACTCATCACTCTCCTCCTACAACATGGTTCTTTGTGCCTTTGGACATGAATTTATTACACTGCACTGAAATAATTGCTCACATGTCTGAGTCTCCAATGAGAGCAGTGGCTCTCCAACCTCTGGATGTCAAGCAAGCATTTCATCCTATTCACTAAACCACCCTCCACCTCAAAATAAGACTGTCTATGCTGATTCCTAAATTAGTTTAAACCGACAAGCCTTACGTTTTATAAACAGGATGATGTGGCTTTGCTACAGCATGGTGGGTTGAGCTTAGGTGCTAATGCTTCATTGCTAGCCAGTGTGATTAGCTAGGTGATATGACTGCAGGGATTGATGTATGAGTTATTTACATTTGGGTCATGAAAACCTCGAACGCCTGGCTAATTGTGATAAAAACTTGACCATTCCATTATACCATAAGAGACAGGGCCAGAGGCCCCCTACTCTGAGGCATCCCATTTCTAGTTCACCAGCTTTTCCTGTTAAACTTGCTGGATCTGTCTATAGAATTGCTGTCCTTTTCCCAGCCAGATGAGATGAACTCAGAACTCCTGAGCCTATAGGCTCCTGGAACATCAGACATACCCTCTTTCTTCTGTCAGGAAGAGCAACTGCTCTCAAGAGAGGAAATTCCTGAATCCTGACTCTCTTGCAACCAGGGACTCTCCCTCCCCACCCCACCCCCCATTCCTGACTCTACAGTGGGTGGGAAATGGCAGGATAGTCCACTTTTGTCTCAGTCATGTCTGGTAAATCTATGTTCCCTTCATAGGTTTACTCCTTTGGATGAAATAGGCCTTCTCTTAGTACTACCATGGTAATGAGGAACTAAACCCTTACCCAGTAAATTTCCCTCACATACACAATTTTTGAGATATGACAAAATACTGCTGACTTTTCATTTTGCCAAGTAAACATAAAACAAAGCAAAACAGAACCCTTTTTCATCTTTTCAAGGAAATATGCACATATGAATATAAGCTCCCATTAGAAAGGAAAGGTTTCATAAGGAATATATTTAGCTTTATTTAAAGACTCACTACATTGCCCTTGTTTTTTTCTCAATTCACCATGGTAGTGAAATGGACTCAGGAATACTCTAGTATGGCGTTTGGGAAAACTAAGCCAGACTGTGAGCTCCTCTGAGCAGAGAGTGGTTTTTCTTCATTTGTGTTTTCCCAGGACCTAACTCAGAGCCTGGCTTCTGATAGGTGCTTACCGCATTTCTGTGGGATAAAGAAGAGAGGAACGGAGGAAGGAAAGAATTCCCCAGTTGGTGCACCACGACAGGAGAGAGATGTTAAGATCTATTGTACATGGGACTCTAGAACAAATGGTCTCCACCCCAACTCTGCTCTGTGACCTCTTTATAGAGTGAATAGCTGATTATCCTACTCCCTTGTTTAAGTCTTCACTAGCTCCCGACTGATATGTGATAAAGTCCAGTCCATCCTTAGGAGAGTACACCAGTCACCTCATAGTTGGTCTCCAACTTCTCATTCTAGTCCTCTTTTCAGACACTCCCATGGGACATCCCTTACCTCTACTCATACGAAACTCACCATTCTCCCCCTTCCCCTTCACTGTGCTCCTTTGTACCTTTGTAATTCCTGTACCCTCTGCCTGGAATCTGTTTTCTCCCTCCTTTCAGATTGGCCAACTCCCATCTCATCCTTTAAAAATATGAAGTTTAAGTGCCTCTTTCCCTCCCTCTTTCATGTTAGTTGTTCCCTCCTCCCAGATCCCATGTTACCTGTACAGTAGCAATTAGCAACCTGGATTATGATTATTTCTATTCCTATGCCTATATCCTCTACAAGAATGCCTCTTGGAGGACAGGGACCATGAATTTCCATTCTCACATCTCCAGTATCTGGCATTGTTTGTGAAAAAATGAATGAATGGGGAAAAAACAATGTACTAACCAGCTAACCTCCCTTTCTTGCTGGGCAGTCTAGAGTTAGAGTCAACTGTGGATCAAGGTAGTAAATTCAAGTTCCTTCTCTCATAGAGTATGAAAAGCCATCTGAGACATTCCCAGTCCCTGACCCAAACCCCAATGCATCCTTCATTACCTTTAGTACCTGAGGAATTGCTAAGGCTAAGCAAAGTCCCACAAAGTCACTTACACAAACCCATTCAACTCTCCCTTGAAGTTACTAATGCCAAGAGCAACCATTAGGTTGATAAGGGAGCATAAGGCAAGCAGAGGGCAAAGTACAGGCTAACAGCACCCATCTGCCCAGGTGGGATATATATGATAATCCCCAGACAATCCTGGCTGCCCAAGAACAGGGGAAAGGAAAGAAAGCAAATGGTTGACTAATAGAGATCACAGTCATGCAGGACAGGAGTCTCCTTCAGTTTATAGATAACTTAGTAAACTGCAAGAAAAAGACAATCTTATCCATAGCCTAATCTCCAGAAACCTATAGACTCTGTTTCCTGGAGCCCTAATATCACCCTAATCAAGATGTAAGGGGGTTTAAGTGCTTGCCATGGTGATATGGGCAACAAAGGCAAACGAAAAATTAAATTCCCTAACTGCCTACAGCCCATTGACAAGTCCTTGAAATCGGCAGAGTGACCTTCCTCTAGGAGCTCAGCCACCTCGATGATGACACTTTGCTAGGAGCAAAAGGGAATCTTGGCTTAACATTATCCTGACCTCCCAGGATCTTGTGAATCTCCTTAAACACATAAAAACTCCTTTGCAAACCTCCTTTATCTTTAACTCCCTAATATATGTTGGCAATTATACTCCAAGCATATGGCCCCTGATATATATCTGAAGACTCTCATGACTGAGGTTTTACTAAACAGTAAACAGGAAAATTATATTTTCCTAACAACAGCTAGCCCCTCAAGGTCCTGGAAACCTTGCTTCCAAATTCCTTAGAGACTCATGCTGTCCCTAACCTGAAGGTCTACAATCAGTCACTCTTTACAATCCTAGGGTGGCTCTTTCTGACTATAGGTCCTGTCCCTGTGCTTTAATAAAGTCATTTTTTGGGGGTGCCTGGGTGGCTCAGTTGGTTAAGTGTCCAACTTCAGCTCAGGTCATGATCTCGCAGTCAGTGGTTTGAGCTCCACGTTGGGCTCTGTGCTGACAGCTCAAAGCCTGGAGCCTGCTTCAGATTCTGTGTCTCCCTCTCTCTCTGCTCTTCCCCTACTCATGTTCTGTCTCTCTCTCTCTGTCTCACAAAAATGAATAAATATTTTTAAAAATTTTTAAATAAATAAAATAAAATCACTTTTTTGCACGAAAGATGTCTTCAAGAATTGTTTCTTGGCCATTGCCTCATAGCCCCCATCACCCCAAAACCCCATTAAGGGAACTTGATGCTCCATAAAGGAAAAGTGAGTCTGGGTTGAGGGCTTCAAATTTAGGTTTTTTTGAAACTGAAGGTGTAGCTGAAGAGTGAATGAAGTCTGGGTATGCTGATTATTCTCAAATACACCCCCCCCCACACACACACACAAAACTACCCTTTCCTATATGGTCTTGCTTGCTTGCTCCTAATTATGATTCTAATTTTAGTGATTTACACTCCCATCAATTTCACAATAATCTGTTCCATGTCTTTTAGCCATTGTACTTAAGAAGTGGGGGCAGGATGTACTTCTTCGCTCATATGTTTAGTATAACTTGGGCAGAGCTAAGACTCCTCTGACCCAGGCTCTACCTGCCTCTAACAGATTAGTTCATTCAAATAATTTCTAAATTTGGGGAAATCAGGGATACCTATGCCATCCAGGTGCAGGTACACTTGCAGGATGACAGAATTTTAACCTCCCCTGGAGCCCTGGAGCAGGCTGAAGCCAACAGAGCAGCTGCTTATCAGCATCCCAGGGCAAGAAGGAAGTTGACAACACCAGGAGGTAAAATACACAAAGGTTAGGGAAGACCAAGTGGGTCTTTTGAGAATAAAGATACTCAGAGAGGAAAATGACCAAAGACAGGGACAAAAGGGCCAGAAAATAAAGAGGACAAGAAAAAGAGGAGGGAGAACATATAGATAGGAAGGATCACACAGGTGAAAACAGTGAAGAGGGGAAGGGCTGAAGGGCTGGAGGAGAAGGGCCAATCCCATCTGTCCACATGCTAATTTGCTTGAGAGGAGGGGCATTCTCATACTTTTTTACTCCTCATATAGCCCCCCCACAAAGTGCTCAATAAATACTTATTAATTCCAGCATTGTTAATGGACAAAGCTTTCAAGAATCCAAGTGTCTGGTTGGTCATAATCCTGGGCCTGGTTCTGGCCTTCATAGCACTGTCTCATTTTTCTTTCCATCCTAGGCTCTCAAATGTGTCTGTTAGAGGCAGGATTTCAGGCTGTGGTAGATTTGGAGTCAGCAGGGTCTACAAAGGAGCAAAACTGCTTTCTGTGCTGGGCCCATGCACCACGAAGGAGGCCACAGACAATGGCTAATTCATCGAGTTATGATATTCTCCCACTTCTCCCAACTCAAAATAAGTAATTCCCTTTGGCTGGATGCAGAGGAGATTGAAATGAAGAAATGTTCACAAGGATGCCTGGTCTCCACTTTGTCACCCCTTGCAGAGAGTGCGTCTTCACTAGAACTCCACATCAATTTCAGCACAAGGGGCTACTACCCCAGGCTATGTCCTTGACCCCGCCTCTCTCTCTCTCTCTGTCCCCTTCAGGTAGCTAGTGGCTTCACTGTCTCTTCCCTGCTCTCTGGCTTGGCTTCTTCTAAGGGAAATTAGGAATGCTCCAGATATTATCTGCTCTGCTAGGCTTCTCAGTGGCTTGGTGAAGTTTCCAACTCTTTCCCTTGTAGTTCCCCACACCTACCTACCCCTCGTGTTATGTTGGTAGAGATCTCCTTTTTAATAAATTCTTACTTGCTCTCCTTTCAGTTCTGTAGTGAAATCCAGGGCTAATAGTGAAATAAGGCATGTAAAAAAAATCCTTCATAGTCTAGATGACTAGTCCCCAACTTCCAGCCCTCTTTTCTCCTAACTAAAATATCCTAGAGCCTCTGAGTTTTCAGTATAGGCCCCATTGTAACCTCTTTGAGCTCTGCCATCTATCTCTGGAAAAGCACTGAATATAGCAAGAGGCTACGAGCATGCTGACATCTGCTCGTCAGCAAGCCAGAAATGATGGCTTCAATTTCCTTTCTCATTTCATTTATTCCCAGGCTGCTCCCTCCCCACCTTCATAGGCCAGTTCTTATTCCAAACAATCAGAGTAATAAAACTATTCTCCATCATTCATCAGGTTGCACGCTTCCTCCCCATCACACATTCCTTCATGCCCTCTCTTCTGCCTCTTCCCATCACCTTCCTTTTTTCCCTTTGCCTCCTCTCCCTCACTCCTTCCAGAGGGAATTCACGGTTATTGCCCTTCCTCAAAGTCCTACACTCTTAACATTGGCGATCACAATGCTAAATACACCCTTTATGATATGCTTTGCATTTACTGATTTCCTCATGCCAATGTCTCAGGCTGTGTATCTATCAGCCCTACAAAACCTGCTGTCCCAGGGTGGACTGAAAAATCCCAAGGGCATTCATGAGCCATAACCCAGTTGGGTTTATCCTCCCCCATTCCAACAATAGGAAATATCATTTCTGAGCTGGGTTAACCCCAAATGCCAAAACATTCACCCTATAGACTGAGTCTATATCAGAAGCCAAGAATTTTGTGAGGAGAGACCTTCTGTAGGTACCTATGTAATCATTCCTCTTGTCAGCAACCCTTGACATCCTTGGGCAGTAAATATAAAGAGATGGAATTCAGCATGTGGGGGTAAGGCATAGCGCTTGGAGTCAAAACCCGTATTTAAGTTCTTCCCTGACACTTACTACCTGCATGAACTTGGTTAAGCTATTTAACTTCTCTATGCCTTAGTTGTAAGAGTAATACCTCCCTGGTTGTAAGGACTATATAAGAATATGTATGTGTGTAAAGCATCTAATGCAGTGCCTGGGACATGACGGCCCCCCAATAAATGTTAGAAATTATTATGATCATTAATAAACATGAAGAAGTCAGATAAACTGTTCAAACACATTATAGACTCTTAAATACAGCCTCACTTTTTTCTTTCAGTATTGCCTTCAGGAGTTGCTTTAATGAATTGCTAGAAAGGAGTGATTTATAAGTACCATATTGTTGCAATGCAAATCAATACTTCAAAGAAGTGAAAAGCAACTTGTTTTCTTGAGCAGGGATAAACATTCCCCTTGGGATCTTGTTTACAAACTCAACTATTTTGTAAGCAAATAGCACTAAGATGAACTCCAGCTCTTATTTAGGTGAAATGATCACAAAATTATATTCCTAAACTCTTGACTAAATGAGGGTCTTACCCTATCAAAAAAGGAGCCATTGTTCACTGAAATGCCCTAATTTCAAAAGTACAAGAAAAAATGACAATCTTGAGGTTTCTCCTTTTATGTATCTTTATTTTAATCTTGCAAAATTGGGGCAATGGCCAAACTATTACACAAAAGCTGTCAATTTTAAGTTGTTCATGTGTGAGTTATCCAAGGCAGATACCTAACCACCTTGTGTTTGCTTGTTTCTGTTTTATCTGCCCTTTATCTTTAGTGTTCCTCAAACACACGCGCGCATGCGCGCGCACGCACGCGCGCACACACACACACAGCCCAAAGCAAAAGGAGCCCAGAACTGCCTATTCTGGTAGCTATAGAAGAAGATGTTAATCCCTGGGAAAAGTGTCTTTATTCCTTTCCCCCACCTAGCTCCAAGTCTCCCTTTCCTGAATACCACGCAGGGAAGGAAGAGAAAGCAGGAGGAAGGAAGGAAAGGAAATCATGGTATATGTACCCCAGCCCAGCAGTGCAGGCTGTGAGAAACAGAAGGCTCCTTCTCCCTGTGTGCTGGCATCTCTCTTGCCATTTTACTGAAACTTTGGGTGTTTTTCTCTCTGCAGCACCCACGCTCCCTCCATTTCTGCCAAACCTCCTTGTTGTGACAGAATGAGAGGCTGGTGGGTTGGGGGAAGGGGAATGCAGCTAGGTAGCCTGAGGGCTGAGTTACAGCTCCCCCTCCAGGAATAGGGTACGGGGGATTGAGCTACAGACAAATCCTAGACACCCTCTAGGGCTGAACCTCAAACATACCTAGAGCATCTATATACACACAGAGCTGTGCACACCCCCAAATCACCAGCCCCTCGCCCAGAACTGGAACTCAGCCTGCAAGGCCATGCATTCAATTACACTTACTCAACCCTCTCCTCAAGAGTCTCCACTCAGGGCACCCAAGGGATCCTTTCCAGGGCTCCAGAAGCACATAGACATAAGTCCTGGGAAGTGTGCTGGGCCTCCTTGCTCCCCTCAGGCTCAGCTAATGTCCAGGGCTTGTCTGAGGGAAAGGCCCCTCTATATGAACAAAGGAGAAAGGATTCGAGTTCCTATCAAAGCTCTCTCAAAGCCCCAGAAGAACCAGCCTATGAAATACAGGGGATGCATCTGAAATCTAGGCTGAAGTAAAGAGGACCCAACATTGCCAGGGCTAAGATCCTAATCAGGAAAATCAAAAGGACATTCTCAACTGTTTGCAATGAGTCTATACAAGTTCTACTGCTAGGAGTCAGTCTAAGATGGACCCAATCTTCCTTCCTAACCACTGCTAGGCAAGTGTACTACCTTCCTGCCTCCCTAAATCCTTCTCTTTATTATGCATCTACACTATTCCTTGTACTTTATGTTTTTTGTTTTTTTTTTTTTAAGTAATCTCTATGTCCATCACGGAGCCTGAAATCACAATCCTGAGATCAAGAGTCACATGCTCTCCAGAAGAGCCAGCCAGGTACCCCATTATTCTACTTTACTTCAAATAACTCCACAAGGTGCTATTGTAGAGAAAGGTGAGAAAGTTTGAGGCTCAAGCTTGAGGGATTTTACATGCTCCAAATTAAGCAGCTAGCAAGTGAAAGAGCCACTATTCACCCCCATGCCTGGCTAACTCCAAAACCTTTGCCCTTTCTACTGCTTCTCCAGACCATTCCACTGGGGAGCCCTCTCACCTGCCTCTGAGTCAATGTGAGGCCACCATCAGGTGGTGAAGATAGTGTTGGAATAGGTAGAATAAGAACCTGCTTGTTCACATTCTTCTAAGAAAGAAAAAAGGTAGTACAGCTTGGATCTGCTGACCTTCTGCTTGACCTCCAAACATTATAGGATGGGGTCAGCTCCTTTGGATCAGGGCCCTGCCCAGGGTAGGCAGTAGTACCCAGTGTCAATGGGTGGTTCACTAACGGCTATTTCTCCTTCAGGACCCCACATTTTCTGGGCTGGTATGCTGCATGGCTGTAAAAAGCCAAGCCCCGGACATGCAAAGAATGTGTTGATTCAGAAACATTTAAAAAATTAATCAGCACATGGTGATGCAGGCTGTTTGTTCAGGGCAATGTGCCGCCTAAGCTGCAATGTGCCAAACTCCCTCCTTTCCTTTTCCCCAGCTCCTCCTCCTCCCCAGGTCCTGGCTGTTACTCATGTCATTCTGGCAGTCAGAGTCCTGTTCCCTCATTTCCTCAGGGGTGACTATTTGCAAAACTCAACCTGCCAATTCAGCAGCTTCTCCAGGTAGGGGTGGGGGGGGGAGGGGGGAGAATGGGGGGGAGTGTGTCTTCTTCTTAAACTGACAAGTGGTGAATCCATTGCTTTCACTACCTTCTGGAATAGGTCTTAGGAGGACAGGTATTCAGTTTTGCATCTGCTTTCAGGAAGCAGGCATGAGCAGCAATCCTTGAGGCAAGAACTACAGATTGGGCTTTGTGGAGGATGACCAAACTAGACATTATTCCTTCTGGAGGGGCTGCCATCAAAAGTTTATCTCATTTTATCTCCTTCCAAATAAGGGTGCTTTTCCCTTCAGCCCAAACACAATTCATTCAACTACTCAGCTATTAAACAAGTATTTATTGAGCACCTAAGTATTTATGAGCCAGAAACTGTTCCAAGTGCAGGGATATGCTGGTAAAAGACAGAAAAGCACCATGCTTTCATGGCACTTGCATTCTAGTGGGAGAAGGCAGATAAGAAATGAGTAAACCAATAATCAGTGCCAGGATGAATATCAAATAAGGATATTATAGAGCAGGGATTGGATCAGCAAACTATGGCCTGCTTCCAGTTTTGTAAATAAAATTTATAAAGTAAATAAAGAATGCTCAGCAGGGGCCTACTTTATTTTCTCTCTTTTTCTTTGTATTTTTAAATTAATTTTTGAATAGATAATATATTCAATGAGTCTAAATTTAAACGAAAAAATAGAAAACGATATGCAGAGAAGCCTCTCTACCAGCTCTGTTTCCTAGCTCTCCAGTTTCCCTCCCTATAAACAACAAATGTTAATTTCTTGTGCATCCTTCCAGAGAAACTTATCATATAAAAAGCAAATACATGTGTATAGTCTATATTTTCACCCCATGGAAGCTATTTTAAACTGGGAGATCAGGAAAGACTTAGAATTTAGTTTAAGACTCAAATGATACGAAGGTGGCAGCCAGGCAAAGATCTCAGAGCAGCAGCTCCCAGGGTTTTGGAATAGCTAATACAAAAGCCCTGAAGCTAGAACGGACTTGGCAGGTCGAAAGATGAGAAAGGAGGCTAATGTGTTTGGGGCACACTGGGCCAGAGGGCAGTGATCTGAGATAAGCTGGAGAGCAATTAGGAAGCAGAACAAGTCTCCCTTATTAAAAAAAAAAAAAAATGTTTTTAATGTTTATTTTTGAGAGAGGGAGAGAGACAGAGTGAGCACGGGGAGGGGCAGAAGGAGAGGGAGACACAGAATCCGAAGCAGGCTCCAGGCTCCGAGCTGTCAGCACAGAGCCCAATGTGGGGCTCAAACCCATGGACCATGAGATCATGACCTGAGCCAAAGTTGGACGCTTAACTGTGCCACCCAGGTGCCCCTTTTAAGGGTGCTTTAGTGTCCTTATATAACCCTCTGAGTTTCCACACTGGGGTGAGAGGCAAGTCGCTCCTGACATCTAACTCTAGTCTTCTTTGCATCCTCTTGTGCCTTAAAAGGGAACCACTCTGTCTTTTAATAACAGAATTCATCTGTATCTGCTGCATACATCTGTATGAGCATGGAGAAAGGTATGGTGCAGGACAAGCGTATGGAAGGAGGTGCAGGGTTAACATGATTAGTGTTTCTAGAAGCAGGTCTTGCAATCAAAATTCTCAATCTAGGGGCTTGGTAAGGCTGTGTAAAGATGATGATTATCAATCTGAATTGAGCAGATGGGTCCTTTCCTGGTGGTGAAGACAAAGAGTAATAACTCTCCACCCAAAGCTCTGCTTTGCACAAAGCAGGGAATTTTCAACTTACGTGATACTTACATGACCACAAAGTTTCAGTCTCAGGTTTTCTGGAACACCTGCCATGTGTTTGATATTTTAGGGAAATCAATTGAAGTAGAGCACCTAGTCCCTAAACTGAAGGAGTTTATAATCCAGCTGGGGAAAGAGAACTTGAACTTGAGAAACAATAGTACATTAACCTAGAGAGTGCCTCCTAGTTCAGAAAAGCTAGAAACCAACATGAGCAAGAACTGTCAAAGAAGCTCTCATGTGAAGGTGAATTGAGAGCTGAGTCTTAAGGGCGAGAGCAGATATGAATACAAATAATGATATCTTTAATGTTTATTTATTTTGAGAGAGATAGCCTACATAAGGGTGGGGGAGGGGCAGAGAGAGAGAGAGAGAGAGAGAGAGAGACGGAATCCCAAGCAGGCTCCACATTGTCAGTGCAGAGCGCAACGTGGGGCTCCATCTCGTGAACCATGAGATCATGTCCTGAACCAAAATTAAGAGCTGCACACTTAACCGACTGAGTCACCCAAGGGCCCGTTTGAGAAATGATATCTTGATTAAAAGGAGATCATATGAATAAAGAGACAGCAATTGGTACAGTAATGCTCAATAACTGGAAGCCGCTGCTGCTTCTTCTTCCTATTATTGCTACTTACAGTTTATAAAACACTTGCTAATATGTCACTTCATCTTATATTTACAATAACACTGTGATTGGGTAGGGCAGGTGTTACTGTTTCCATTTTACAGGTGAAGAAAATGAGGCTCAGGATGATTAAATACATTGCCCAAGTCCCAAAACAGAAACTAAAACCCAGGTGCTTTGAGTTTAATAGCACAAGATTTCTTTATTGTGGGGAGGAGAGCAGCAGGAAATTCAAACAGGAAGAACAGGAGGAACCAGAGAAAGAAGCAGGGTGCCTTGCTACACTGAATTACATGTCATTTGCACCAGGAGCTCTCTGTCTCTCTTCAAAGGAGCCTACAATCTCTCTGCCTTCTCCCCTCCAGTGGCCCCATTTTCCCAGATCACAAGTCCCAGCTCAGGAAAAGGAGAGACTTATTGGTGGGCAAGCTCAAGAGAGTAGGAACACTGAGCAAGAGAAATTCACCACTTCTACAATCTCATTAGCACTGCAGACATACACACACATGCCATCACATCTGCAAGTTGTCAATGCTAAGTTATTAAGCCTGAGGCCTGAAGTAAATTAGGCCACGTCTCACAGAAACAGGTTATGTTAGTCATATTAAGTATTTGTGTGGATTAAAATGCCATCTACTGTTTTGTGAGTCTTGTCTCAGGATCCTGCTGAGTGGCTGGAAGGGCTATCTTCCACACCCTGACTCCAACCTACCTGAACACATTGGCCGATGCCTACCCCCTCCCAGAGGGGACTGGCTGAGATGAGCTACCCACCATTGTCTACCAGAGTCAGGCTATGAGGCCCCGGGGCAAGGGGCTTCAGTGGCTGCCTTTGGAATGAGGCTGCCTTCCAGGGTTGCCCCTGGCAACCAAACTGCTCCAGTAGCAGTTCATTTCTTAGAGGAGACTTGGGAACTGGAGGAGGTCGCTAACCTACAGGATGCAGGGAGTATATCAGCCGCGGTCCTCCTTTCCTCCTCCCAGTCTGAGTTCCCACTCCCATGAAGAGTGTACGTGCTTTCCCTTTACCTGTCTACCTCAGCTCAACAGGTTCAGCCTGAGATTCTCCCTGAGGACAGGGAGAATCTCAAACCAAACAAGTCTGGTTTGCCCTGCAGCAGAGATCTGGGTACCCAACACATCCTTGGCCAATTCCTGCCATACACCACATGCCCTCAAATGACTAACACCTTTTCACAGTTTCACTCTTTCTCCAGGAAGCCTACCTTGACTTGCCCCCTGGGCCCCAGGCAGGGGGATAGGTGCCCACCCCCACCTCCCCAGCCCCACCATGAAAGCTTAAGCATCACTCTACCATAGCACACATCACTCTGTGTGTATTTATCTATTTTTATTAACTCCTTAAGATCAAGGTACTGTGTCTTATCCCAGCAGAGGGCCTGGCATACAGGAGGCAGAAATGAATACTTCTTGAATGGAAAAATGAATGAATGAGAACACAAGATTCTGACAGAGGGAAACAGGGGAGGTGGGCAGGCGCTTTTCAAGCACTGGCTGCATTATATACAGCGCACAGAGGGGCTTTAGAATGATTCAGCTTCATCTAGAATGTAGGACATGAGGAAGGAGCAATGAAGGTAGATCAGGACCATGCGGGACAGTCTTGAAAACTGAATTAAACATTTGGGACAGGAGAGTGGCAAGCTCGAAGCAGTGTTTGAAGAAGACATATCTGGCCAGGTGTGCAGGATAGACCTCAGAGGAGAGCCAGCTGGGCAGGGAGACTGGTCAGACGGCTGTTCTGACAGTCCAGATTTGACATGTAAAGGGTCTAGACAAGAGGAGGCTTGGGAGCCAGAGGGCATCACTTGTCACTACAAGGGAAAATGTAAGCAAGAAATAAACCACCTAGCCCTGGTGGATGGCTTCTTCATGCTGCCTAGGAACGTCAGCAACTGCCTGACCTTGCTTAATTAGCATCATGTGGTTGCCATCTGAGCAGACTGGCCACTGTCCACTTTGCTCTCTGCAGAAATCTTAGCTGCCATCCTAAGTGCTGCTGTTACTTGAAGGGCACTTAGTGATAGTGGGGTGGAGGGGAAGTTGAGGAGAGCATTTTCCAAACCAGTAGTCCTGGAACCGTGGTCCACTGTGTATTAGAAGGCATCTTGCAAAGAAAACAATTGAGTTCTCTGCTCAGGTAATTTTGGGAGACTCCGGATTCAACAAAAGGCAAAGGTGTTTCTTTCCTATAATATCTCAAGGGGGCCATATGCCCCCTCCCTGCACCTCATCTTTATTGACTTACATGGCAGTAGAGCCTTTTCCGTGCCACACCCATTTGCAGCCCCTAAAGGAACATCACAAAACAGCTGAAGACTCTGAAATCAAATTGGTTGGCTTGCCTCCCGAAAGATGCTTCTGGACTACATATGTAGAGCACACTGCCCGTGTGCCCACGGCCCTGGCTTAGAAGAGTAATTTCACCTACCGCCCTACCTCAGAGGCCCTACAAAATCTGCTTACTAGCTGTGGCTCTGAAGCCACTCTGCCTGGATTCAAATACTAGCTCTACCATTTACTAGCTACGCAGCCTCGCTGTGCTTCAGTTTCCTTATCTACACAATGGGGAAAATAGAACCAACTTCAGTGGGGTTGTTTGGAGGATTATATTAGTGAGATAAGCCCTGAAGAGCATATAGCACTGTGCTTGGTGCATAGTAATCCCTCAGTAAATGTTAGGTGCTCTTTTTATCTTAGGAAGCCAAGTATCCTGTGATGACAGCCCAAGCCCTCCAGCCATAGCTCTGAAGTGAGGCATCCTAGTAAGGCTTGTTGCAAACAAGAGAAGGTGGGGGGGGGGGTCGTCTCATCCTCTCTTTGCAGAAGCAGGAATGGAACATAGGGCTATTTGACTAACAGGGGAGTGAAATCATAGAACCAGGATATATGGCTGGGCCTGAAGAGTCACAGCAAACAAAGGGGTCCACAATCTGTGTCTCCCTCTGCATGCCAAGATTCCCACCTTCTGGTGTCCCAGGTTGCCCTTCTTTACCAGAGAAGCATCAGACCATCAGGTATTTCAAGCCAGTGGCTTCCCGGCTGGAGTACTATGACCAAGATCTGTTTCTACGACAGAACATTCCAACATCAAAGGAGTGTTTGTTTTTCCTTATACCAACAACCAATTCTCCAACTCTCTGGACACCAGCCAACTGTCTTAAACTTAACTCAATTCTGATACTACCTGGAGTTAGCCTCAGATCTCACAAGGGCTCAGTCTCATAAGACTGCCCCCACTTCAAATGCCAATCACAAATCTCTGGCCACCTCTACTTCTGACCAACCAGTTACAAATTGGGGGTTCCTACAGCCCCTCTCCAGATGCAATACTTTGCTATAACAGCTCACAGAACTAAGGAAAGCACTTTACTGGTTTATTAACAGAGGACATTATAAAGGATACAATGAACAGACAGATGAAGAGGTACACAGGGTGAAATCCAGAAGGGTCCTGAGCATAGGAGCTTCTGTCCCCATGGATTTGGGGTCCATCATCCTCCTGATATAAGGATGCATTCACCGAACTGGAAGCTCTCTGAACCTTTTCACTTAGGAGCTTTAATAGAGGTTTCATTACATAGGCATGATAGATTACTCAATCTCCAGCTCCTCCTCCCTCTTCAGAGGTTGGGTGGAGTACGGATGAAAGTTCTAGGCCTCTAATTGAGGCTCAGTCCTTCTGGTGGCTAGCCCCATCCTGAAGCTATCTAAAGTCCCACTAAGAGTTGCCTCATTAGAACAAAAGAGGCTCCTGTCACTCTGGAAATTCCAAGCAATTTAGGAGCACTGTGTCGGAAACAAAAAATGCTGCTATAACCCCCATCAGTCAGGAAATTACAAGGGTTTTAGGAGCTCTTTGTCAGGAATTGAGGACAATGATCAAATATATGTTTCTTATTATGCCACAAACTTAAGGTACAAACTTAAGAGGTGTTTACACACTCTTACTGTGTGGGTAAGAAGCTCATGTCACATCCTCCATGACTACAGGAGACACCACTTCACTGCGTCTTTTACTCTCCCTTCATCTCTCCTTGCCCTCACCACACACATATCTTTCCAGGGTTTAACTTGAACCCAACAGCTTTCACACATTCCAAGGAGACGCCTTTGGATTTGGAAGGCAGAATGAAGGAATAGGGAAATAATTCTTTCTACGAATTTAGCCTTTTACAAACGGCTTTTTTTTTTTTTTTAAGAGAGAGAGAGAGTGGACATGGGGGCCAGGGGGGGGGGGCGGAGGGGGGAGGGAGGGCGGGGGGAGAGAGAGAGGGAGAGAGAGAGACAGAGAGAGAGAGATTGAAAATCTCAAGTAGGCTCCACGCCCAGTGTGGATCCCAATGTAGGGCTGGATCCCAAGACCCTGAGATCATGACCTGAGCCAAAATTAAGAGTCAGGAGGCTTAACCAACTGAGCTACCCAGGTGCCCCTACAAAGTGCTTTTATGCACATTACCTGATTTTGATAATAGCCCTCTGATAAAGGTATTATTATTCCCATTTTAGAGGTAAAACACTAAAGTTTAAATAATGTCAAATAATGGGACACCTGGGTGGCTCAGTCAGTTAAGCGTCCAACTCTGGTTCAGGTCATGATCTCACATTCCATGAGTTAGAGCCCCGCATCAGTTTCTGTACTGTCAGCACAGAGCCTGGAACTGTTTCAGATTCTGTGTCTCCCTGTCTCTCTGCCCCTCCTTCACTTGCACTCTCTCTCTCTGTCTCAAAAATAAATAAACATTAAAAAAATAAAATAAAGAACTAAATAATAGCCCAAGGTCACACAGCTATATGAAGTAGAATCAGGACCTGACCCCAGCACTTTAGACCTCTAAGCTAGGGAACTGTTGACTATACCCTCCAATGTGGCCTCCCCCCCATATTCAAGAAGCACGGCCTTGATCTGACCGAGACCTTGTCTCTGGGCAGGTCACATTCAGTTCTGTGGATTTGTGGGGGTGCAGCACCCCCAAATACCTCGCTCTGGCTCCAGAAATGACTTTTGAGAGGAGGTAAGCTGGTGAGGGCATTCAGGGATGCCAGAGCAAAGTCTTGGATCAGAGCTGCTTTGTTCCCTCTTGTAGCACATTCTCCTCTGGGGAAATCTCCAGCAGCTGTGATATGGTTGGGTTCAATATTCTGCCCTGATGTGGTCTGACAAGCAGCTAAAAAGCTGGAGTGGGAAAATGCTAAGACTGAAAATCCCTCTGTGGAAACGTGGTTACTTGTTACTACCCTCTGTGTTCTGTGTACCAGGGACTCAGGAAGTCCCAGGCAGGACTATCTGATAGGTTCTGAGTCTCATTCATAAGCCACAGTAAGCGGCATGCACCCTTCTCTAGCCTTCAGAGTGGTCAACCCAAATGCCCTCAGGCAAAAGATGGCTGTCTGCTTCCTTTGTTTTCATCTTTAGATATGTCCCTCCTCTCCTCCTACAGTGGGGACCAGTTTCTTCTCACTCAGGAACCAGCTTCTAAATCCTGAGACTCACTTTCTTCCTCCCCTCACCTCTCCTCAACTACCAGCTTTGTCACAATCTCTCAGAGGACACCCCCAAATCCCTGTTTTTATCCTCTGAATTCCAGGACCTACAATTTCTTCATTACAGTGAGAGAGAAGGATAGATTCCTTCTCATCCTGCTTATGCTGTGGGGATGAGAAGACAAGTGGTTTGAGCCCTCACTCTACCTTACCCATATTACTACCCTTTATAGCTCTACCTCAGCTGTCAAAGCCTGTGATGGCACACAGACTAAGGGAAACACACAAGTTCCCCCAAGGGACATGGAGGAAAGCTCCAAGCTTTTTACTTTTCTCCCAACACACATACACATTCAACTCTCCCTCTCTCTCCCTCACTCCCTCCCTACAAGGAGATGTTAATGGAGTCGTCTATTGAATGCAGCAGCTGCCAGAAATGTTAGGCTGACTGGGCAGAGGGCCTGAACCCATTTATTCCAAACTACAGCCCCCATCACATATCTCATGTTTTTATCTTTTAATTTCCACATTGTGCCTCAGCCAGGTCACTGAATGCTAATTCCTGGTATGAGAGCCCACATGTTTCCCTGGAGTATACACTGATGTCTGCCTGTCTACCAGCCACAAAAGTAGTGCATGAAGATGTGGGAGGGAGGATGGGAGGAAGGGTAAGTTCGCACACATCTCCCAAAGTCCATTCATATCCAAGAAAATGTTCCTTAAAAAGCCCCAATTGTGGAACCTTTCTTTGACATTTGTCTATGATTGTGACAATTTACTAAAATGTCAAAAAGTCTAAAAGCCACTCTCAAGGAAACACTGCCTGTTTCTGAAGACTCTGAACGTGAGACCAGCCAGCACCCACCAGTCATTGCCACCTCGTAGCTGCCTTGTCCTCCATCTTGAGTTATTTGAAAGTCATACATTTTATCAGCTGTTCAGAATAAAGACAACAAAACAATTTTAATTACAGGATGGGAAAATCCTAGAATATTAGCTGTGTATAATCTGGCAAATTATGGGAACATGACTTGGTCACGGGTGGAACTCTTGCTTAACACAGGAATGTGCTTCAGCTCTTGGTTCTTTCTCCCAGCTTTTTCTTTGACCTACAATTCTCAGAGGATCCATTCCACAGATATAACTCACTGCCACTATGTTCCAGCCTGCTCCTCCTGGCACAGCCCTTGGATTCAAGATAAGATTACCTCTTCCTTGTGGTTTTCTGACACTCCCAGCTGATTCCCTGGATACTGTGGTCAGAGGCTCCTCAAACCAGCTAGACTGATGGGAGCCTTTCTTCAATCTGAGCTTGCCTTTCTTCACACCTGAGTCTAGCAAGTGCTATTCACAACTGACTGCTGAATCCATAATTTGTGTTTCGTAAGAAATTTCATTTGAATGAGCTAGATGTACTCTACAGTTAAGAGGAGAATGGACAATACACACTGTAATGGACACAGATTCCCAAGCATCACTTCCTTAGGGAATCAGTCTCTCACATTCCCTAGTTATTCTAAGACCACATTATTCTGGAGGGACAAGACGCTCCCTACAACTCCAGGGGTAAGGACACAATCCACACCTAGCCCATTAAATTACTTTGCAGCCAAAAAAAAAAAAAAAAAAAATTACTTTGCAGCAACTGGTTCAGAGAAGGATATACGACCCAGACCACACTAATCATAGTCTTTTCTGTGTTTTTGCAGGAGCTATGGGAAATAATACATGTTTTCTCCCTCTAGAGTGGTGAGTTCTAAGGATAGCACTGTTTTGGGGCTGCTGGTGGCCATATGGCTGCCACGTGTAGAGAACCTGCCTAAGAGTAAAGCTATGCAGGAGTAAGCAAAGCTAAGTGATGGAAGTAGTCTACACCTTGATGCACCATTTAAACTCATGGATTTAGTCTTCCTGAAGCAAGTCTACTCTTTGCTGGAGATGTTTGGGAAAAAGGCAGATAGCTGCCTTTCACTCATCTGTTATTGGGTCCCTAAACTACCTCAGTTTTATTCCCTCTCACAAAATATATTAGGAGAAAAGTCATGGAAATGGATGAGAGTTGTCAAAACTTCCCCCGTTTACCTCCATATCTAAACACAAGATCCCAGATCTCTTGAGAACAAGAATGAGAAGCCACTTTCATTCTAAAAATACTGAGTCAACTCAGTATTTGAGGCATGTCCCTAAATCAGTGGGAATATCTGGAGAGAAAGATTTACTGTGCTCTCACATTTTCCTTTGGCCACTATCAATGTAGATGGGTCAAGATATATCAGTGGCACACCAGGACTCAGTGATATGTCAGAGAGTTCTCTGCTCCTTTGCCAACTCCATCCCTTCCTATCCTCTCTGTTAATGTGAAGGAAGTTAAGTTCTAAGGGGTCACCAGAAGCAGTTAAGTAACTGTTTTGTAGAGGCTTCCTTGGAAGAATGTAAGAATTCACCCTTATTCTCGCAAGAGGGAGCCAGTCCCAAATCTCGCAGACTCTGATGATGAAGCCTGGACTTGGAGAAGAAAGCAGGGAGTACAGAAGGAAGAAAGAGGGAAACCAAAGAGAACGATTACCAAAAAAGAGTGAAAAAGAATCTCCCAAGCACAAAATAGGAACAAGAAGAAGCCAACAGATTGAGTGAAACATACCAGAACCCGAGCACCTAAAGCCCCCACAACAGCAGGCAGTTCCTGGGCAGGTGCTGAGCTTCTCCTTTCAGATGACTCTGGATCCTGCCCTGGGGAGGTGAAGCCTGGCCAGCTCCCAAACAGAGCACAGACCTGCACAATTGACTAGCTGTCTAGTCATGGCTCAAGGGTTCTTGCAATCAAGATGCTTCCATAATTGGTTAAATCCGTGGAACCTCAGCCTGTGGTTCTGAGCTAACAAGGCTACTTAAATCCTTGCTGGCACCACTGTCTGCCAGATGCCTGCTGAAGAAGCCACCTATTGCTAGAACACATCCTCATCTTCTCTCAGCAGACCTCTACTCATCTATACTTTTGGGACAGAGGAATAGAGGGTATTATTCCCAATGTTCATAATCATTGGGCATCAATCATCATCACTATAATCACAAAGTTATTTGGGTTACTCAATATTCTACCACTTGGGAGAGGTGCTGTCTTAACTTTGGTTCCCTAGAAGCAGAGCTCAAGAGAGGATTCAGGTAATATGATTTATTGAGGTGTGCCCTTAGGAGAAAGAATGAAAAAAGCAGGAGATGGCAGGAAAGAAGAATGTGGTTGCAGCTTTGTTTGGCTTCTGCCTGATCCCACAGGGGAGCTCAAGAACATAAATAACACCAAAGAATTGATCCTTCCTTGAGGTGAAGGGGGTGAAAGCGATAGGGAAGTACAGATAGGGTCTCCCATCCACCAAGCAATTTTCTTGAGAAGGGGGCATCCGTGAGCTACTTAGAACCCAATACAGCAGCTGGAGACATGATACTCTGATGTGGTAAAGATGCATTCCGGCAGGAGTACTGACAGCATCCACCAGGGCTCCCTTAGTCAGCTCTGGCTGACATCACAAATTACCATAGAGTGTGTGGCTTCAATTTATTTTCTCATAGTTCTGGAGGCTGGAAATCTGAGGTCAGGGTATCAGCGTGGCTAAGTTCTTACAAGGGCTTTCTTCCTGGTTTGCACATGTCCACCTTCTTGGTGTGTGCTCACAAGGGGCCTGGGGAGGTGAGTTAAACAACAAGCCCTCTGATGTCTCCTCTTATAAGGGCACTAATTCCATCATGAGAGCCTCACCCTCATAACCTCTAAACAACACCATCTAAACCTAAATACCTCTCAAAGGCCCTTCCCCAAATACCATCACATTGGGGGTTAGGGTTTTAGTCATCTGAATTTTAGGGGAATACAATCCAATCCAAAGCAGCTACCATTCTGTAAACAGGGAAAAGAGACAAGAATTAGCCAGATTTGTTCCAGAAGAGCCATTTCCCTTGCACCTAACTTCTTCTGGAACCCCATCTATGGACTGACGCAGAAGAAAGAAGTTAAATCTTGACGGGCTGAGCCAGGCCTAGGATCTCCCAACAGCTTCTTTTGTCAGCAGGTGCTGTTTCCTGTCTTGTGATTGTCTGCAAGCCTTAGTCCTTGGTAAGTATTCTGTAGGTGACAGCAGAGGCATCTGTGTGCCATCCTATCCAACTTAGTCTTTGAAGCTCCCAAGCAGAGCCATTAACATTCTCTTCAGTCACAGACAGTTCTCTTCAGCCTTTGTTAGTCTCATTTTCTTCCCTTCAGACTTTCTCATCAAGAGCAGAAGCTTCCTTGTTCTTAGAACCTTTTCTTCTCTTCAAAGAGCTCTGGGCTCCAGGGAGGCCTGTGGCCAACTTGCCAGACACCTCTGGATTCCCAATGAAGAACAGATTGCCTCCTGCTCTGCAGCTCAGGACCCAAGCACTTCTGACTCCCCTCACCTAAGGATTGAGCAAAGGACCAAGTAGGATGCCCCCTTCCCTCTAGGTAGTCCTCTAGGTAGGATTAGGCGTTGGGTTATTGAGGCTATCCTGCTTAGTTCCCCAGTCCACCACTACTTCTGGATTTGGGTTATTCAGACAGAGGAATTCAGCAGGAAGTATCACTAGCCCTGCCCTTGAGAGTAGGAATCCATCCACTGGCCACCCTCCATTTTGGAGCCCCTTTCCATTCATTTGGGAGGAGGTGGGGAGGACTCACCATTTCACAGATGGAGCCCTATAGGGGCAGAAAAGAGTTCTCAATGAGAATGCCATTCATGCCTCTTATATTTATTAAGAGCTATCACACACACAGCTGTGTGGTGGGTTCCTAGAAAATAGAAGAAGTAATCTCAGGGAAGCTTAAATGCTACTACTGGCCCCAAAGTAAATTTCTTTAGCAATCTACAGATTTTAATAAGAGGGACTCAGGTGCTGGCAGTTCACTCAGAGATGAGTAAGTCAGGCAGACAGTAACTCAGTTTCGTTGTTGAAACTCTCCTTTGAAGGCTTCTCTTTCCTTCCAAGAACTACTGGTTGTATTCCTTTATCTTCCCCAAGGTTTTCCAGGATGAGAGGACTGTGCCATATTCCCCCACTGCCCAGGACTTGATTCTGACATTTCTACATCTTTCCTTCACTTATGCCCTACAGTTGTCTCAAGCATACAAGCACTCACTCCTTACAACTGCTTCTGCAGTAATTCCAGAGAGGCACATGAAAACAACTTTCCCAGGATTATATTTTACTAAATTCCTCTGCAGACAAATAGTTATGGCAATAGGGTGCAATCATTTGTATTCATTTCACTGTCCCAGTGGATCCAGCATCACTGGGCATACCAGTCCAGGTGGACACAGAGGCACACAGAAAAGGTCTGCGACTCCATCTGCTGGCTTGCCAGCAGCTCGGGGTGCAGCCTTTGAATTCCTTGCAAGACAGGCTCTGGCTCTGAACCAGGAGACCAAGATGTCTTTTCATCATGATAGAATACAGATATTCAGCCATTTTATCAAAAGTGATGACATCTACCCTTCCAAACTTAAACCCACAGACACAGACAACAAATACAGCTGGAAAACACAGAGCCAAGGAATATTGATCTAATAGGAGCTGCCTCTGCTCTGAGGAGCATTGCTTTGGGGCTATAACAGGGACCTGCATCTAACAAGACAGCTCCAAACCAAGGGCGGGGCGGGTGGGTGGGAGGGGTTAGGATGGAGTTGACAAAAACACTGATGAAATTGGGCATTTTCTTTTCTTCTTTCCATCAAGCCCTTCATCTCTACTTGCCTCGTGTATGAAAAATGCTGCTTCTGCAGATTATTTAACTATTCCCCGGGGCCTGTGATCTATCCAGAGTCATCTTTTATCCTCACAATTTCTAGTTTATCTATCTTACTGTGAGGTAAGGAAAAGATGGGGGTCCATTTTATTTTATTATTTTTTTAAGTTTTGTTTATTTATTTTGAGAGAATGAGCATGAGTCGGGGAGAGGGGCAGGGGTGGGAGGACAAGGAGACAGAGAGAGAGAGAGAGACAGAGAGAGAGACAGAGAGAGAGAATGAATCCCAATCAGGCTCCATGCTCAGCACAGAGCCTGAGAGAGGTCTTGATCCCATGACACTGGGATCATAACCTGAGCCAAAATCAAGAGTTGGATGCCTAACTGACTGAGCCACCCAGGTGCCCTTATGGGAGTCCATCTTACAGATAAGGACAATTAAGCTTCCTTAACAGAAGACAGAAAGAGAAAACGATATTACCTACTATTACTCAAAAATTAATTACTTGGTTCTTGGGGCACCTGGGTGGCCCAGTCTGTTGAGCATCCAGCTTTTGATTTCAGTTCAGGTCTTGATCTTAAGGTTGTGAGTTCAAGCCCTCCATTGGGTTCCACATTGAGTGTGGAAGAAAGAAAGACAGAAAGACAGAAAGACAGAAAGAAAGAAAGAAAGAAAGAAAGAAAAGAAGGAAGGAAGGAAGGAAGGAAGGAAGGAAGGAAGGAAGGAAGGAAGGAAGAAAGAAGGGAGGGAGGGAGGGAGGGAGGGAGGAAAGAAGGAAAGAAAGAAAGAAAGAAAGAAAGAAAGAAAGAAAGAAAGAAAGAAACAAGAAAGAAAGGAAGGAAGGAAGAAAGAGAAGGGGGAATAAAGAAAGAAATTATGCACTTGGTTCTTGATATCCTTACATGGTATTATGTATTTGCAAGTTTCAACAGAGACTCTACTCTGCAGTATCCATGTCATAGCAAAGTGAAGTGCCAGCAAAGATTCTGGCAAATTCTATAAATTTTCATAGAAAACAGTTGAAAGGCAGTTATAAAACTCTAAAACCTTCACCCAAATCAGGGGTAAAAAAAGTTGTTGGATATTAAGAGAAAGTGGTTTGTTTTTTTTTTTAAATGTTTGTTTATTTAGAGAGAGCGTGCAATCATGAAAGAGCAAGTTTGTTAATAAGGGAGGGGTTAGAGAAAGAGAGGTGGAGAGAGAATCCTAAGCAGGCTCCTCGCTGTCAGCACAGAGCCCAACGTGGGGCTTGATCTCACGAATCATGAGATCATGACCTGAGCCGAAATCAAGAGTCAGACGCTTAACCAACTGAGCTACCCAGGCACCCCAAAAGAAAGTTTTGAAAAAGATGTATTTGGTGAGAAATTTTGGTGTCCTATGGGTACTCCTCTCCAAAGAAAGAGGGGTACCTGCATTTCACCACAAGCCTAATGAGAAGGGCCTCAAGGGGACCCCTCAGAGAGCTTGCTATGTGTCTTTGTCAATTAGAGGGGCAGAATGGACTAATTTCTGACTCCAGCCCAAGAAATACAGGGACCACTATATGGGCTGGCGGCTGCTTTGTCATGCTGGGATCTGACCATAGTCACAGGGCTTGAGTGAGCAAAGAACCTGTTTCTCATGGAAAAACTGGAAATGGAATGTTGAATTATTAGGGGCTATAGAGGAAGAAAGCAACTGAGAGAGGACAGTGTAAAAAAAAAAGCAGTGTCGCATACTTGTCCAGGTCAAGCGTGTATGTGCATATGTGTGGAGGGGACTTCAGATCTCTGAAGAACCCACAAGAGTACCCCCAAGAAAATGCCTGATTTAAACTTTGGCCCCTCTTACCCCTGTTGGGATGAGCACTGGGTGTTGTATGGAAACCAATTTGACAATAAATTTCATATTAAAAAAAAACAACTTTGGCCCCTCCTAGCTTTAAAAAAAAGCCAGCTTCAACAACATGAAATAAGTACAAAATTTCTTGCCATCTCTTACTTTCTTGCTGTAGTCCTGAATGGCTCAGAAATTTCAGGGAAGTAACAAGGACCATACTTCCTCTCTTCACTGTCATCAAGCCCCAGATTGGGGAGCACAAATAGCTTAATCTTGAAGAAATCTGCAAACACTGACAGTACCTGGGCTGAACATGTTAAGTACGTAACTAGATCATGTTTTACTGCATAAAGTCACTATAGGGCTTCCTGATTACCTGCAAGAAAAGCATTTGTTCAGAAGCGGAATTAGGACCATCAATGCAGAGCAGTTTTAAAGTAACAGTGGGAACCAAAAACAAAGTTTCTTTTATGATTACACCTTATGAGTCCTACTTGTCATTGTTCCAATTACAATTGTAAAAGCTGTTCCTCCACCTTTCCCTCACCCTCAACCTTACCTTTACTATAAAAATAATAAGTGTGCCTGGGAGGCTCTGTTTTAAGTGTCTGTCTCTCTTTTTTTTTTTTTAATTTTTTTTTTCAACGTTTATTTATTTTTGGGACAGAGGGAGACAGAGCATGAACAGGGGAGGGGCAGAGAGAGAGGGAGACACAGAATCGGAAACAGGCTCCAGGCTCTGAGCCATCAGCCCAGAGCCCGACGCAGGGCTCGAACTCACGGACCGCAAGATCGTGACCTGGCTGAAGTCGGACGCTTAACCGACTGCGCCACCCAGGAGCCCCAAAGTGTCTGTCTCTTGATTTAGGATCAGGTCATGATCCCATGGTTCCTGAGATCGAGCCCCACATTGGCAGCACAGAGCCTGCGTGGGATTCTTTCTCCCTCTCTCTCCCCTCCTGCACTTGTACTGTGCTCTCTCTCTCTCCCCCTCACTCTCAAAAAAAAAAAAAAAAAAAAAAAAGGAATAAAAACACCACCAAAGGGGTCATAACAAGAGGAGCTATTGTCAGAACTAATAATTCTCTTTGACTTAACAGCACTCTTAATGTCTTTGTGGAAAAGGAGGCCTATGGACTCGAGTTCTGCCTACTTCTCCATTTCTTCTTAATTTCCCAAGCATCCCCTATTCCTTTCTTTCACTCCACAGTATGTACCACAGTTTTGAGGGAGACTACTTCTACTTCTTCTTCTTTTTTTTAAGTAAGCTCTACACCCAAAGTGGGGCTTGAACTCATGACTCTGAGATCAAGAGTCACATGTTCTACCGACTGAGCCAGCCAGGCACCCCTGAGGGAAACTACTTTTAACAGTGTCCTAAAATTTCCTGTGTTGTCACAGTCCTGCCCCACATCCTGCCCATCCTCAGGGATAACACAAAGGTCAGAAGATATGATGACAGCTTCACACCCTCTTCCATGACAACATTTATCTTCTCAATTTTCCCCTAGAGTCCACAGTGGATGAGATACATACACATACACCCACATACAAAAATTGTATACATGAATTCTCTGCCCTCCAGGGAAGTAAAACTTAAGACAGCTAACATTAAACACACACGCATAAACGTATAAATATGTATAAATAACAGAAAACAAATACATGAACAGCAGGGGAAATGCATGATTGAGATGGGAAGCAGAATCCGCCAGTCAACAAATGATTTACTGAACAGCTACTAGATGTTAGACATTGAGCTAGGTTCTGGTAATACAATTTTGAACAGAAAAGACACATTCCCTGCACAGACATGGAGCTTTCAAAATGCCAGAGAAAATAAACACTAAACAACTATTTACTAAAAAGTAGGTTAATGAATGAATAAAAGTGTATGAGGTGCTGTGTAAGATAATACATGGGACTGGCCTGAGCATTAGGAACCTAATCTAGTGGGGGTTTGAGAAGCTTGCCTACACCAGTGACATTTCAAATCGGTCCTGGAAGCTGAGTAGGGTTAGACAGATGGCTGGTGGGGAGAAGAGGGACCTAGGAGAAGAAAGGGCAAATGGGAAGGCAGAAGCTACACATTCAAGGAACTGAAAGAAGGCCTGTGTGGCTAGACTGGGTCTTTCTATGAAGCAGTGGGAAAGGGGCCAAGTAAGGAGACTGAAGAGATCAGCAGGAAGCTGGGGATTTTCAGTGATGATTCAGAACAAAGCAGGTGAAAATTATAGGATAAAAGATTCGAAGGACTGGAAGGAACTTTAAAGGTTATCTAGTCCAACCACCCAGATGCTGCTGGAATCCTGTCTGCCCATTCCCTACCTCTGGATCAACATGAATGGAGGCCAGAAAGGGCTTACATGGGATCACAGGAGACTGGTGTCAGGGAGCAAGTGAAACACCCATGGAGCCCCAAAGGCTGAGGCAGAAGGGTTCTTGGCTTCATTTCTCTGTCCCCAGAGTAGGAGTTGGAGCTGCCAGGTTCATCGGCCTATCTGTGTGAAGACACCCTGACAGCATTAGCCAAAGTGAAGTGGATGGCATCCATTCATGTTTATTAACCACAGCTTGGTGGGTGGAGAATTACTCTGAGCAGGTGTCAGGGAGGTTGGTTTGTTCAAGAGAGTTTGGCTAGTTTGCACTCACAACAGAGAACCCTATTGTGGAGGGCCAGGCAAGGTAGCCTATAGTAAAGCCAAAAGAGCAAAACCAGTGTGCCCATCACCCAGAGGAGCTCTGGCCTGTTCACTCTAATACTGGAATTTGTTCATCACTGCTAGGGTGCATGTTTCTTGTGCTAGAGGCAGGACATGGAGGCTACTCCTTCATGGTACAAAGCAATTAAACATTCATGTTTCCATGGTAGTAGTGAAGCCTGCTCCCCCCACCCCCACCATTTCCCTTCCTTTTCCTGCTTCTCACTATATGGCAGGGTTTGGTATGCTCAGTAAGGGTCCCATGTCCTTGCCATCATCGTCACTAATCAGCATTTAGTAAGCACTCTACACTACGAAGAGCTTCATGGTGGCTCAGGATACAGGAAAGTAGAGGTCTCTATACTTAAGAGGCTCATAAATCTAGATGAGGAAGGCAGAAACATGCACCATAACCTCAAGTACCAAATGGATATAGAGGGAAAAAACGAGGCTTTATGGAAAACTAGATGGCTGTAGAATCACTATGGAACTAGATCACTTGATAATCCCCAAGCTCTCTGAAGGAGCTGGCACTTGATCTGGGTCTGACATCAAAGTCAGGTGTGGTGAGGAGGTGGGAAAGTATGTGTGTGTTGAAGGAGGGATGGGGGGCACGGGGATAGAGGGACAGGGTTAGACCAGGGGTTTCTGACAGAGTAGTAATGGGAAGTCAGATTTGAAAGGTGAAGAAAATCATGAGAAGCCCTAATGGTAGAATAAAGTGCTTGGAGCTTTGCTTTTATTCTGGAGATAACGAGACACCACTAGAGTTTTGGGGCAGAAGTTTTAGAACAACTCTGGTGATTGGAATGTACAAAATAATTTGAATGGAGAAGAGGGGGAAAAAAGGCAAGGAAGCCAGTTTCAGATCAGCATATGGCAGAATTTGATAACTTTTAGTTTTTCTTCTATTGCTAAAAGAACTGGATGACAGACATTTCCCTTAACCTCCCATTGAAATTAAAGAAAAAGAGATGAAAGTTTTGGTTGCAGTGATATGGGTTTGGGATTTATAAAACCATTAAGATTCCTGTAAAAGAGTAAGATAGAAGCAAGAGCTTGAAGAAACTGGCCTCAGAGCAGCATGATGCAGGGAAGTGCTCCAAGCAGATTAGAAAAAGATTCTCCTGGGTTGCAGATGAAGATGAGTTTGTAGGACCTGGAAGGGATCTAAGACCCTAAATCTTGCTCCCTGGAAGCACCTGAGGAGGGAACATGACCCTTGAGAAGATGGGCCACATGAAGCAACTGGGAGACAGGAGTCTAGACAGCAGGATTCACAGCCTTACAAGAATCCTGTGAGTCAATGATGAAGAGCAGACACTCATTCCCTGGACCTGAAGGGAAGGTCCAAATGATGGGACAACAGATGTGTCAGGAATAACCAGCAACTCAGAACCCTCTCTAGTCTGATGGCAAAACATAAGACCCTGGAACCACAATTCAAACCTGAAGATGAGAAATAGGTGAGGTTAAATTTCCCACCATTAAGGTGGGATAGGAGCATAAAACTGGAGTGTATCTTTATTTAAGATTATAAATAAATGTGATACTTCCCCCACACAGGAATTTATAAACTGAGAGTCATACCTGCTATAAACGTTGCAGTTCAAGTGTGAAGGGATGACACCTAGATTAGAATGATTGCGAAGAAAAAAGACATAAAAGTCCTAGATGTATTATGCAGGAATAAAGAACAGGATTTGATCTGCCCAGAATCTACAGAAAATCCCATGGCATGTTGAGAATGCAGGAAGTTTCTCCTTGCCTCTGTCACTCTCTACCCTTAGGCATTCCTATAGGGGACTCAAGTAAATGCTTTATGAGTTAGTCCTAGCATCCATAAATTATGATGAAATGTAACTTAAAAAAGCTTTGTGTTCTCCCAAGGCTGTATGTTAGTGCTCGGGTAATAAAAAAAATATGAGATTTAGTCCCTGAGTTTCCACTTTGTATCAGATATGGAGAGCACCAGCAATACCTAGATTAACATTACTCTGTTCCCATCCTTGAGATGCTCACAATCTAGTGGAAGGATGGACATGCCGTCCCTTGTGTGTGTCACAGCAGAGCTGGGTAAATCTAGCAAGATCAAGTGACAACCTACGCTTCAGGAAGCCAGAGAGGGCTTTACAGAGAAGCTGAGATTTAAGTGGGTTTTACAGGAGGAGTAGGAGCTCAACATTTTGGTAAGGAAAAGAAGAGCACTCTGGGTAGTACACACAAGGCATGGAGGAATAAAGAAATCGGGAGCTTGCATTGGGGACCGGTGAGAAGGGATGAAAAAGAACTTGGAAGAATGAGCTCCCCAGTATTTTCACAAGACTAATGAAGTTATAAAGATCACATAAGTGATTTTGCAAATTCACTAGTAGGTTAGGACCTATATTCTAAGCCTGTGAGTTGGGACTCACAGAGCTAAGTGGGATTATCATAACAAAGAACAAAATTCAACCGCATTCAGTGAAAAAGATGTTCTACCTAGAAATGGATCCTACAATCTTTAACCAAGGGTAGGCTACCCACATGATGGACACAGGAGGAGCAGGTATTAACATATTCACCCCAAAAGGACTTCTGAGATACACGAAGTCATGTGTCATCTGGTATATGGCCCTATGCTGGATACTACACAAAGGGATATGGACATTTAACTACCCTTAGAGAACCTAACAGCCTGAGACCAAACTTCATTTGTCTCTCTGAGGACATGTCACCAAAATTACTAGCATGTTTTCCTTCCTCATTAATCTCTAACCTCATAGCCTTCCTCATCTACCACACGAGCAACTTTTACAGAAAACACTTTATCTTAATATCCATATTCCAGGAGTCTGGATAAAGCCTGGGAACTTAGAGGGGCCCATCATACTGCACAGCTTCAAGCTTTCTGTCTTGGGGGTCATTTTTAGGCCACTTCTCTTTAGGCACTACTCCTTCCCCACCTTTGTCCTTCACGATAAAGACAGCGTCAAACAGGGCTACGCTTGCCTGCAATCCATGGTAGCTTCATTTGAAATATGGCACAAGAAGAAAACACCCCTCAAAACTTGAGAGAGTTTTTTTCCTAATAATGTGCCTGAAGATTTATGGAAATATCTGAAGCTCATTTTCAGCACATTAAAGATCTGAATTGCAAATGTACAGGTTATATATTTTGCAATGTATTTCTGATAGAATTCAGGAATCAGGGGAGAAAAGATATTATTATCGACACATTGTTTGAGAGTGACGGGGGGATCTTAAAAAACTGACTTCAACTAAAAAAAGAAAAAAGTCTGGTTTTACCCTTCAAATCAAAAGTGCATTTGATTTTGAAAAACAATCATCGAGACTCACATTTTTGTGTTTAACAACCACCTTGAAATTGCTCTCCCTCAGAGGACAGCATGATTCTGGGCCACCTTCGCATGAATGATTTATGACATTCATGAACTTGGCAACTACTTCAGTTTTTCTAAACCTGGCATCCAACACCAGCTGCATGTTAAGTGAAGATTTATGATTTATAAAACTTACCTCATTATGCAGAGGTACATGAATTGTCTTATGTGTGCAGTCTGTAACTCCCAAGACAGATAAGGAGGCAGCTATGTCACAGAATTTATGGCTCCTTCCTGCTAAAGCTGAAGTTTTGAAGAAAAACTAAAAAAAAAACAAAAACAAAACAAACAAAAAAAAAACCTGGCCCTTTGGAGAAAAATAGCTTTAGCTAACTATTACACTCCCACATGATGAACTGGCCATAGCTCACCACTATATCTTACAAGAACAAAGAGGCTAACAGTGAAAGTCACTTTAATCACAGCACTGAACTATGTCTCCATTTTGAGCACTGCAGTAATAGACAGAACTTAAATGACTCTTTGGAAATATCAAGCAGTTTGTCAGCTTAATTTCCCCCAGTTTGGTGTGTGAGATCTCTTGCTGAGATTTCTCATCAAGTAGTCCAGCCAGAACCACAGACATGGACTTCAGAGAAGAGAATTCAACACGTTGGTGTGCCCAGTGGCTTCCTGCATGTACCTTCAACATGAGGAAGAGTAAATGTTGGCGTTGGTTATGAAACGCAGCTTGTTTTCAAAGATATTTTAGAAATGCAGCAAATCTCTCCCCATATCCTGCTAAAAAGTGGGAGCACAGAAGATTCTGTGAATCTCAAGAAAGAATCAGATTATATAGACAGTCATCAAAAATGACAAGTATAGGGGCACCTCGGTGACTCAGTCAGTTAAGTGTCTGACTTTGGCGTAGGTCATGATCTCGCAGTTTGTGAGTTCAAGCCCCGCATCAAGCTCCGTGCTGACAGATCGGACCCTGGAGCCTGCTTCAGATTCTGTGTCTCCTTCTCTCTCTGCCCCTCCCCCACTGCGCTCTGTCTCTGTCTCTATCAAAAATAAATAAATGTAAAAAAAAAAAAAAAAAGACAAGTACATGGGACCAGGTTGAGAAGCAGATCTCTTTAGACAAGATAAACACAAAAAGCAGAATATGAAAATGGTAAGCACACACGATGACAGGGAAAAGGCAAAGTGATGGAAAAAAGGATGTTTCCAGCCTAGAGATTTTCAGTAGTATAAAATGAAGAGAAAAACAATGAAATTCGTAATAAAGTATTTTCAAATATGCCTATGAATATACCTATAGAGATATATACATGGTTGTTAACGTCCCTGAATGCAAGAAGTACACCCTCTGTCTCTCCGCTGCAGAACTCTCTAAACAGTGTTCTACCCTTCCTGGCCTTCGACAGTATAGAAGACCAGCACTCAAATACATGAGGCAATGGAAGAAAGCTGAAGATGTAAAAAGTCTCCAAGGAAGGGTAAGAAAATTACTTGGACAAAGGAATGTGAGGAACCCATTTCCAACTTTAATAACTAATTATTAAGTCACTTGATTTTTGAAATGTGTCTGGTATTTCAGTGTACTGGATGCACTGAAATGCGTCCAGTTCTTAATAACACCTTATCTGCTCATTGAAATGCAGTTACTCTAACTCAGTTAAATGATGCTCTTCACACAAAATGGTGCCCTGGATCGCCTGGGTGGTTCAGTTGGTTAAGCATCTGACTCTTGATTTCCTTCGGATCAGGTCATGATCTCACAGTTCGTGAGATTAAGCCCCATGTCGGGGGCTCTGAAATGACAGCAAAGAGCTTGCTTGGGATTCTCTTTCTTTCTCTCTGTCTCTGTCTCTTCACCCACCACCCCCCCTCCTGCCTGCCCAAGTACATAAATAAACTTTAGGAAAAAAACCCAAAAGAACAAAAACTGGAGCACCTGGGTGGCTCAGTCAGTTGAGCATCTAACTCTTGATTTTGGCCCAGGTCATGATCTTGCTGTTCGTGGAATCAAGCCCGGCATCGGGCTCTGTGCTGATGGTGTGGAGCTTGCTTGGGATTCTCTCTCCCTCTCTCTCTCTCTCTCTCTGCCCCTCCCTCGCTCACACTCTCTTTTTCTCTCTCAAAATAAATAAATATTTTTTAAAAAGTTAAAAAAACAAAAACAAAATGATGTCCTAGGGTAAGAGAACAGTATCAAAGAACCACAAATGCATTAATTAAGGTAAAGCCTCTTTGGCCACTGGGAGTATATCCAAGAGCAGAGTACATGTACAGGGAAGAACTTCATTTGAGTTCAGAGACTCATTTACTACTTCTCATTAAGCTACCTATAGATTTGACCACTCAAACACAGGTGCTGTTCTCCAGGGCTCTGGGTCCTGGCATTCTGTTGACTGCCTGTAATCCTGAGAGCTACCTCCCAAGCTCAAGCCAGGGAGTCATGCTCTAAATGGAATGAGAGAGGTGGGCAAGCACCATACACACGTACACAACATATACATATACAACAGCCCAAGGCAGACCAAACTTCCTTCTGGGAAGCCACACAAAGCTGGGGAGAACACACATACATGGTGGCCTGAATCGCAGCCTCTGTAGAGTTGCCTTTGTACTTTGCCACGCTCAGTAGCAGTTTGTTATTCTATGGTGGAAGACAGGTGTTCATGAACTCCCCAGCGACTATCATGCTCACAGATTCCCCTTTCCCCTAAAGAATGGGTCACAGGGCTCTTCCCAGGCAAACCAGCTTGCTTCACATCATGTCACATACATAGTCACCACCCCCACCCCACCCTCAATTGCTAGTTAAATAAAACAAGGAATTGGCACCTAAACCAAAGGTCTACAAACTGACCCAGTGACCCTTGAGACAACTTGACACTTTTCTGTGCCTTTACACAATAACAGAACTCCCTGTGGATGACTAGTTCAAGCCACGCAGGAAGGTAGCCAGGATGGTGCAAGCAGCCCCAGGAATACACTGGGGTACAGGAAGAAAATATTCAAATATATTACATTTATTTTTTTCTTTTCTACTTTTATTTTGAATTTGAAATATGTTTAATAATAGTACTAGATATATGTAAGTGTATATAAATACATAAATAATACACATAATGGAGGTGTGTGCTCAAGTATTTTTCTAATAGGAATGTGTAACAAAAAAGTTTGGAGACCAGAGGACACCATGGTGCTTGGGGGTATTTCTAAGTAAGATGTGGGTCCTTAAGCCCCACCCCACCCCCATCAGAATTCCCTGTGGAACTTAAACACACAGATTCCTTGACCCACCTCAGACCTACAGGACTAGAATCTCTAGGAGTGGGATGCTTAGAGCTTCCTACTGATGTTTGGGAACTAGAACAATAGAAGAATTAGAGAAGCAGGCAGGAAGAAGCTGAGCCACAAAAAGGGCCGAATCAGTACAAATGGGAATGTCAGAAGCCCATTTCTTTCTTTCTTCCTTTTTTTTTTTAAGAGTGGGTTTTTGTTAAATGTTTATTTATTTTGGAGAGAGAGAGAGAAAGAGGGGGGGGAGCTTGCGTGTGCATGAGCATGAGCTGGGAGGGGCAGAAAGAGAGAGAGAGAGAGAGAGAGAGAGAGAGAGAATCCCAAGCAGGCTCCAGGCTGTCAACACAGAGCCCCACATGGAGCTCGATCCCACAACTGTGAGATCATGACCTGAGCTAACATCAAGAGTCAGATGCTCAAACGACTTAGCCACCCAGACGTCCCCCAAAAGCCCATTTCTGAGGGAGGACCAATAACTGGTTGCTATAGGCCAGGTCCTCCTGTGGCCTAAGGAAGAGTAGTCACCCTCCTTGTTCTTCCAAAACTCTAGCTTTATGGATACTGAACAATGCCTGTATTTCCCCAACTAGCCTTCAATTAAATCTTCATCACCTAAGGAAACCTGGGCACGTCCTCTCCTGATGGCTGGGGAGTAGCAGTAGGGAAACTTAGAAACCAATAGCCCCTCACATAGAGAGCCTGTAATCCAGGGAAACTGAAAAAATAGTGGACATAATCTCTCTAACTCAGTACTTTCAGGAATGAGGACAAGATAAGACAAAGAATATACAAGCCAGAGTTGTCTGTAAGATTTTGAAAAAGGTTCTGTACTGATTGAACATTTAACTTGAAATCATGTGTGGGTGATTTCTAAAAACCATACCAAGTAAAAAGGGAGGCTATGGAGCAGAAGCTAACACTGTCTGTGTGACCTTGGGCAACACAGTTGTTCTTTATCTTCCTCGTCTATTAAATGAAAGGTTAGACTTTAAAAGGTATCTTAAGTTCCTTTCCGTGTTTCTACAACCCAAGTTCAGATTCAACTTCTAGCTCAAGGTTCCTTTCACTATACCATGCTAATGAAGATTAATTAAAATTAAAGCCCTTTAAGCTAGAAAATTCAGAAAGGCCTCCTTTACCTTTAAAAATTAACTATTAAATGGATCTTCATGAAAAGCAAATCTCTGCTTTTGGTGACCCTCTTCCCTCCCCAAATAGGTGCTTCAAAACATTGGTTCTGGACCTATCCAAGAGCCAATTGTTTTCCAAACCTGAATGAAAATCCAGAGTGAGGCTGATTTTTATCCTGTGCAATGAGACTGCAGTATCAATGGAATGCAAATGTCCTATCTAAACAGAGTGACATTTTATTTTCATTTATTGCTGGCTTACTCTTCTTTCAGGGTCATTCTATTTTTCTTTTCTCTTTTTGGAAGGAGGGCAGGTTGGTGGGTTACCCAGGCTTTCAATATAAAATGAAACCTAGTAATTGTCACCTCTGGGCACAGAGACATCACCTGACATAATACTTCCTACGCTTCACTGGGGCAAGTTCTGTTGAATCAAACTTGAATGGAGTGACACTGTGTAATATGCTCCAATATAGTGTAGCTAATGCCAGCATGGAGAAGTGCAAACTGGCTCCTGAGACCTGCTACAGGTACATGAAAAATTCCAAGGAGAACAAAAGTGAAAAAAAAGTTCCAAAACTGACAAAAGTGACAAGGAGAACAAAAGTGACAAAAGTATGCCACATTTTTATTTCACGAAGATGGAAGGTGCCACAGCAGGATATTCGTCTTTGGGAAAAGTGAATAAAACATCATCTGAGTCACCAATTTAAAGACATTTTGCTTTAAAAATATAAACTAGATTCTATGAGTTCTATGATAGATTATACTTTACAGTTTGTTCTGCAATCTTAACTACACAAAATTTTTAAAAAATATTTCGAACTCTTTTATTCCACTGACTAAAATAACTTGTTAATACTGGATTAGGCTGATATTATAAAATTGAACTTCTCCATGTATGTGGAGGTAAAAGATGAGGCCCATTTCGGCAGCAGGGCCTAGTGGGAAGCAACACAGGTTCTGGAGTCAGATAACCTAGCTTCAAATTCTGACTTTACCAATCAGTTGTTATGTGAGCCATATAACACATCAACCATTCTAAACCCTAGTTTCCACACACAAAATGGGAATATTGATAGTATTCTACTTAAAACCACTGTGGTAAGCCTTCATTAGACAATGTATATAAAGCATTTAGGACAACATGTGGCATTTAAGTAAACAGTTAACAAGTATTAGTGATTACTATCTAATAACAATTCCTATTAACTGCTGGGAGTTAAATACTTAACAATTGAAACTAGTTTTCAATCTTCAAATATGCCCCCCCCCAAAAAAAACCCTTAATCATACTAATTAGAATATAATTTAGGGGCGCCTGGGTGGCGCAGTCGGTTAAGCATCCGAGTTCAACCAGGTCACGATCTCACGGTCCGTGAGTTCGAGCCCCGCGTCGGGCTCTGGGCTGATGGCTCAGAGCCTGGAGCCTGTTTCCGATTCTGTGTCTCCCTCTCTCTCTGCCCCTCGCCCGTTCATGCTCTGTCTCTCTCTGTCCCAAAAATAAATAAACGTTGAAAAAAAAAGAATATAATTTAAAATATAGTATGCACAGGTATTGGGACAGCTGCCTGTTCTGTCTGGGAAACATTTACCCACATGCAACTCGTGTACTGGCTCCTTTCACTTTCCTGTCTGACACTGAGATGACAGCAGAGAAATGAAATACAGTACTGTGTTGTATGGTGAAGAATTATATCACCTGGCTGTGGATCTAACTGTCCATTCTTATTCATTTGCATCCTATTTCTTTTTAGACTCAGGCTCATTTCTTCAAGCCTTCAGGCTATAGGCCGTGTTAATTTGCAAGCAGTCCAGAAACCTGTCCTTCACACTGGCCAATACAATACAGCCCCATTCTCAGGCTCTAGCTTTGAGTATCTAGAGCTTACCACATCCCCCTTGTGGTCATGGAAAATATTTGCCAGGCTCTTGGGGAAACCACCAGGAACCTCAATCATCCACAGTAACACTGTCTCAGACACTCTAAAGATAACACCATTGGACTCCAGGATTCTTTTGATTAATACTTTGTGGACTTTAGAAATATGCAACAACAACAACAACAACAACAATAACAACAACAAACTCTTAAGAGAACCAGTTGATAAAAGAAGGAAGAGAGGAGACTATAGTTACTCCAATTATTGCACTTGAACGCTTCCCTCCCCGATGTACACAACACAAAGATGCAAAATTATCAATTACTACTTTGTTTCAATGTTTAATACCATTCCTCCTTCCCCTCTACTGATGTGGGGAACAAAACCAGAAAGAAATGTAGATAAAATTAAGTTTCCTTCTAACCCGCAGCTCACCGGCAAATATTTGCAACAGACAGAATATGACATTCCTCCAGGAACTCCCAACTGTCTTAATGTTAATGCTTTACTAGAGAGAAAAGCAATCTTAGCTTGACGATAGCTGGGCCTCCAGGATCCTGTGAATCTTTAGCACACAAAAATCCTTTTGGAAACTTCCCCGGTCTTTGCTTTCCCCAACTCCCAAGTATATCATCAGTCACCCTTCACAACACCAGTGCAGCTCTTTCTGCCCACGAGTCCTGTCCCTGTGCTTTGATAAAACCTTTATGCACCGAAAACATCTCAATAACTCTCTCTTGGGCGTTGGCTCCAAACCCCAGCATTTTCCACATCATCTACATTCTTTTCCATCAGTATATTGTTTTAGAATACAAATCCCTACCAACAGGGGTCAAAAGTCTACCTCTCAGGAAATTAAAAAAACCAAAGAAATGAGAGTATTAAGCAGACTAGTAACAATTAAAAAATAATAGTTAAGACTTAGATAAGAGTGTGACTTTTATTACAATGTTTCGTCTGTTATGACCAATGTTATGTTTGCCTTTTCTGTTTCTCACTCCCACTTCCATCCTCCTCACAATGTACACTCTTTAGTTATCTTCTCTCCCAAACTTCCCCCGACATTTCCTTCACAATTCCTCACACAGCTGTGATAGCCTAAGAGGAACGCACCTCCTTCGAAATAGGACTTAAAAGCCAAGTTGCTTCATCTTCAAAATCAAGGACACTGTCAACTCATTAGTGAATTCACGTTTTGCTTTCACTATATTTCCACCACTTAAAACAGTGTTTGACACATGGTAGGCACTCCAGTACCTGTTTGTTTCATCAGACTCCTACCTCTTTGCAAAACTGAAACTGATCACGGTGCAGTGGCCACTGACATCTCGTTACAGAGCCCACAGTTTCTGTTCCTGGAAACCAGCAGGTTTGAGACGGGATTGAGGAGCTTCAGTGAGGCCTAGCACAGCAGAGGCGGCGAGGGGAGGGCGGGAGGGGGGCGCAGGCAAAGAACCTAAGGTCAAGTATTTTTTTATTTTGAGGGTCTGAACGATAATTAGCTCAATTCAACCCAATTCTCTGAACGAAAGGCTGCGTTAGTAGCTCAAAACCAGAGATCCCCGTGGTAAACGGCATGAATTTGAGATCTGCACATCCAGGTGTAGTTCAAATGACGGCCAACAGGTAACCAAAAGACGAACAACAGACGGAGCAGACCAACAAATCTGCTCTGAGCCACAGATTTTCAATGAACAAACGCCCAGGATAAGATGGCGCCGTTACTCAAAAAATTAGAGTGCGGAAAACGACCACCCTAGCGGATGGTGCACGCGCCCGCGCTCGCCCCGGGATACAAGCTGAGCCGAACTCACGTGCGCTGAAGCATCCAATGAGTGCTGTAGTACCTCGGTTTCCACCACGCCCTGCGCACATGCGCCTTAGGCGTGCGGCAGGATGCTGGCTGCGCAGGCGCAGCAGGCTCCTCCTCTCACGCAACTGACGCAAGGCCTCTGTAATCGGTTCGCAATTTATCCGTGTGACCTTGAGTCTTTCCTGTTTTCGAGGACCGGGGCTGCCCAAAGTGCTGCCTTTAAACCTCTCTTAGCCCTCTCGCCACTTACTGAGCCCAGACCTGCTGCAGCCGGAACGAAAGGTCATGCTTTTTCCAACCATCCTGCTGCGATGCGTATTAGCCATGTTCTCTAACTCAGGGAGCAGGGGTCCCATACTCTCTGGTCAGGCAACCCGGGCGACGCTTCAGCGGAAGAGTGGTCCTCCAGGCGTCAGCAACTAGCCCCCACCCCCCACCCCACGTGGTTGGAGGTTTCCAGAAGCGCTACCACTACTGCGCCGCGCTGCTCCGGCCGTCCGAGCGCATTTGCTGCTTCGTACTTCCACCGTCTAGCCGCCATGATAAGTGCCAGCCGGGCCGCAGCAGCTCGTCTCGTCGGTGCCGCGGTCTCCCGGGGCCCCACAGCCGTCCGCCACAAGGTGAGGGACTGCTGGGCCTCCTCCGGGGGGGCTCACGGCCTTGACCTGCTACGGCAGGCCTAGCCGTTCGGGGACAGAATTGTGCAGCAGAGATCAGGATGGGGAGAAAGTAACTGGCCTTGAGTAATCTCTGTTACGGAATCAGGACCTAACTCAGGGTTTTCTCCTTCCATGTCTCGGGCTCTGCTGAGTCACACCTCTTGCGAGAGAATAGTTTTATTCTAGGAAGTAACGGGTAGTGGTCCTGACGGCCCGTTCACTTGCTGATTGGACGGGTTTGGCCTTTGGGGCGAGGGACGCAATTTTAGTTGGGAGGGAACCGATATTTTAGCCATTACTTACATATACAAGTCGAAGGACGAGTGTTCGCCTCCTCTAAAATACAGCGTGTGCAAGGACCCCGTTATCATGAAAAGGAGGATGAAAAGCCATCTCAGTAAATCAAGTTACGTGCAGATTTTCTTGCTTAGGAACATTTGTATGTAGTTCTCTAAGTCTTTGGCGTACGGTTGGTTGTACTATTTGTTATTTCCACGTACCAACAATGGAGTGGTTGCTCATTATCCAAACATATCTTTGGAGAGCGGGAACTGTGTCTCTGCACTCAGCATGGGGTTAAAAAGAAGACTTGGAAGTATCCTGAGATTAGATTTGATCCTGGTTGAAGGCAACTTCTGAATTTTTTTCTCTAAACTGACTGTCCAAGATTGCCAGTCCTAGTCCCCTTAAATCATTTGCTTGGCAAACTCTGGAAATGTTTCTGAATGGTTTAAATCTGGAGCTACAATACACACCTACGTGGGGCTTTGGTACCTGTACACTGCTGCTGACAGTGAAATTAAGAAATATCCGAATAGTGTTTTGTACTGGTGATTCTCAACCAGGAACAGTTTTGCCTCCTGAGGGTATATTTGGTAATATCTGGAGATAATTTGTTACACCTTGGGGAACCTCCTGGCTTCTAGCAGGAGAGGCACAGGACGCTGCTAAAAGTCCTACAGTAAACAGAACAGTGCCCCACAACAGATTTGGTTCAGAAATCCATAGGGCCAAGGTTGAGGAACCCTGTTACAATGTAATTCAAGACAATTTTATGTGTACTTTTTTCTCCTGGGTCCTTTGGAAATTTCATACTTGATTAAATTTGTTTGGTGTTTAAGTGGCACAGTATCTTTTATACGTAAGATCTTGTTTTACATATACCGTTACCAGAATGAAACTTCATATTCTTCAGAAGAATAATGGGAACAGGCTCTGGTTTTCATGTTGGTTGATTTTTTTTTTTTTTTTTTTTTAGGATGGCTGGAATGGCCTTAGTCATGAGGCTTTTAGAATTGTTTCAAGGCGGGACTATGCGTAAGTCTAACTTCATTTTTCTGTAAGAGATAATAAATGTTAAACCGTACAGTGATGTTCTCTAAATTTGTGATTAACTCTTACACTGAGAAAAAAGTGATGTTTCTGCTTTAATTTATAGATTCTGTAGTGTGCCGTGCTCGCTTCGGCAGCACATACACTAAAATTGGAATGATTCTGTAGTATGCCATTATTCCCACAATATCAAGTATTATTTATTTTTGCAACCATTCTGGAAACCACTCTTAAGGTAAAAATAACCATAGCATTATTTTATATGTGTTGCAGATCAGAAGCAATCAAGGGAGCAGTTGTTGGTATTGATTTGGGCACTACCAACTCTTGTGTGGCAGTTATGGAAGGTAAACAAGCAAAGGTGAGCACTATTGGAAGTTCTGGATCGTATATTAGTAGTCAGTAGTCTATCTGGCTTTCTCTGCCCTGTGGCTTAGATAAGGGGTATTTTAAAAGCTGCATTTAAGTTCTTATGATTGTTTTGAGGTGAATTTTTATGCTTACTTGCAATGTGCTGTAAAGTGAATGGATTTGATTTATCAGGATTTAAATGTGTCCTAGTATAAAGACTATTAAGTTACTGTTAGCACCAATTGCTATGACTTGTGTTGTTGATTATTTCTGTAATCAGAGTCCTACATTTCTGTAAGTCAGTTGAACCATGGTTAGAGGTACAGGAAGAGTCTAGAAGCAAGTGAAGCTCCACATAACACATAGGCTGCATCTTAGAAGCTCTTGCTATGGTAGAGGTTGTTCCCCTGAAGGACCTCCTTAGTTCACAAAACAGTTTATTCCCACTGGGTTCTTCTCAAGATTTAGAGTTGGGATTTCTGAATGGTTTCTTGGCAGTTTCTTTTACCTATGCATGAAACTTGTAACCAGCACAAAAAAATTTACAAGTAGATTTAATTCCCCCATATGGAAAGAAGGATGATCTGGTTTCAATATCTTAGTATGAAAGGTGTGATTTATATTATCTTTCCATTTTTTTCTTTTTAGTTGTAACTTGTTTCAAAGTGAAGGACTAAAAATACTTTAAACATCTACATCTGTCTCCAGTAGTAGGTACTTGCTATATCAGCATTCACAGAGCAGAAAAGCATGGTTATTAGTGCTGTACTTGAACGTTTGTTTTGTGATTTGGCAGCAGTTTTGTGTCTTTAAATGATTGATAAAAAAAAAAAAAAGTGGTGACTAGAACCTCATTCTTTGTCTTACTTTGGGAGTTTTAGGTGCTAGAGAATGCTGAAGGTGCCAGAACCACCCCTTCAGTTGTGGCCTTTACAGCGGATGGTGAGCGACTTGTTGGCATGCCAGCCAAGCGACAGGCTGTCACCAACCCAAACAACACATTCTATGCCACCAAGCGTCTCATTGGACGGCGATATGATGACCCTGAAGTACAGAAAGACATGTAAGTAATAGGAAAAGCATAGTTATTTCCAGAGGCCACACATAGAAATGGTTTCAGCAAAATCCTTGGAGCATCTGACCTTAGTAATTGTACATATTGTCCCTAGAGGCATGTCCTGCCCTACTGAAAGGATACCTCCTTCAAAAACATTAGCTTCTGCCTTCACATATTAGGTCTTTTCCATGTATTGATGTGACACGAAGATTTGGCTAGTCATTTTTGGACCATGTAAATTGGTGTTAAATTCATAAGGCCACATCATGTGCCAATCAGCTGTTTTCAGAGTCTTTCCGTGCTAAGACACCTATCCCTGCTTTATTCCTTTTCATGGCTGTCAACTTGTATGAACATGCAGTTGATCCTTGAACAACACAGGAGATAGTGGTGCCAACCTTTTATGCAGTTGAACATCTGTGTATAACTTCTGACTTCCCAGAAACTTAGCGACTAAAAGCCTACTGTTGACCAGAGCCTTACTGATGACATAAGGAGTTAATTAACACTCATTTTGTGTGTTGTGTATGTTATATATCATATTACAACAAAGTACATTAGAGAAAAATCATAAGGAAGAGGAAATATGTTTATAATACTTTATATAGATTCAAAAATATCCACATATAAGTGGACTGGTGGAGTTAGAACCTCTGTTAAGGGTCAGTTGTATACAGCATTTTGTTTGTCAGTTAATGAGCATTTGAGGGCTATTTTTTTTTTTTTTTCAACTTTTTAAATTTATTTTTGGGACAGAGAGAGACAGCATGAACGGGGGAGGGGCAGAGAGAGAGGGAGACACAGAATCGGAAACAGGCTCCAGGCTCCGAGCCATCAGCCCAGAGCCTGATGCGGGGCTCGAACTCACAGACCGCGAGATCGTGACCTGGCTGAAGTCGGACGCTCAACTGACTGCGCCACCCAGGCGCCCCATGAGGGCTATTAAGAATACTACCATAGGGGTACCCAGCTGACTCAGAAGAGCCTGCAACTCTTGATCTTGGTATTGTGGGTTCAAGCTCTATCTTGGGTGTGGAGATTACTGAAAAGAATGAATAAACTTAAAGAATACTGTTATAAATTCATGTACAGGTTTTTGTAAGGATGTGTTTTCATTTCTTTTTTTCTTGGTAGATTCCTAGTAATGGACTTGCTGGGTCATTGGTAACTCTTAGTAATTTCCAAAGCAGGGGCACAAATCTTTAGTTTGGTGGAAAGAATCTTCAGGTGTAACCAGGATGTTTTTAGATGTTAATGATTGCTTTCTAAACATTTTCATTAAATGGATTTCTTAAGTCGTCATTTTTTGGCCATGGGTCTCTTGGGATGAAAGATGGACATTCATGGTATATGGTAGGCTTGTCATGGTAGGTTGCACTGGCACATTTTTATCAAATAAAATTTTTGTGTCTTTCAGTAAAAATGTGCCCTTTAAAATTGTCCGTGCCTCCAATGGAGATGCCTGGGTCGAAGCTCACGGAAAACTCTATTCTCCAAGTCAGATTGGAGCATTTGTGTTGATGAAAATGAAAGAGACTGCAGGTGAGAAGGTTTGGTTCCTGTCTGTCAAGTTTGAAGAACTGGATGGTTCCTAACTTATATACTCCAGTGTCCCTTGTGTGAGTCTGGGGTGAATATTATGCAGAAAACCTAGGATTGGCAAAACTTTGTTACTCTTCACATTTTCCCTACATACTGAATTTGTCCTCAAAGTTTTCCTAACAGGGCTTATTTATCTTCTCCAATATAGAGGAGTGGTGTTCTGTATTGAAAGCTGAAAGACTACATATGAACCTTTTGGCTGTCTTGGTAAAACTTCGTATTTGGAGAAATTCGTGGCTATTTTAAGTCTAAGAATAGGTCGTTATAGCTGCTGAACCTTCACTATAATGTTAAGGGTGAGATCTTGGGTTTTCAACCATTGATTTAATTGGAGCATTTTCCTACAGGATTTCTCTGTGTTAGGTCACGTGCAGAAAAAAACTGATGAGCGCTGTCTGTGGCTCCAGGATGACGACCCAGGTTGTTAGGCTACATTAGTAATTCTTTTTTTTTTATTATTTTTAATTGTTTTTTAATGTTTATTTATTTTTGAGAGAGAAGGAGAGACAGAGCGTGAGCAGGGGAGGGGCAGAGAGAGAGGGAGACAAAGAATCTGAAACAGGCTCCAGGCTCTGAGCTGTCAGCACAGAGCCTGACGTGGGGCTCGAACTCATGAACCGCGAGATCATGACCTGAGACGAAGTTGGACGCTCAGCCGACTGAACTACCCAGGTGCCCCTACATTAGTAATTCTTTTACCTGTTTCATAGGACAGAATGTCATGAATGTATTTCATTTTTTGATTCTTTTCTAGAAAATTACTTGGGGCATACAGCAAAAAATGCTGTGATCACAGTTCCAGCTTATTTCAATGACTCCCAGAGACAGGTGAGTTCATTTGACATTCTGAAAATATCAAGACTGTATTGATGATATTTAGGACACAGGGTGGAAAATGCTTTTTTCTTTTTTTTTAGGCCACTAAAGATGCTGGCCAGATATCTGGACTAAACGTGCTTCGGGTAATAAATGAACCTACAGCTGCTGCTCTGGCTTATGGTCTAGACAAATCAGAAGATAAAATGTAAGTTTGTGCAGTAAACTCCACCTAGGTTTGTGGGACTTCACCTATGGAAGTACTGGGCTGTGATCATTTTTCCCCCCTTAGCATGCATATTGGCAAGTATTTGTTCAAAAGTATGGTTTTGGGAATGTCTGGCTGGACCATTTGGTTGGGCATGCAACTCTTGATCTTGGGGGTGTGAGTTTAAGTCCAACACTGGGCATGCAGCCTACTTTAGGGAAAAAGTGATTGAATATCGTCAATTTTGCTTTATTTTTTTAATGTTTATGTTTTTTGAGAGTGCGCAGGAGCGGGGAAGGAACAGAGAGAGAGGGAGACACAAAATCTGAAGCAGGCTCCAGGCTCTGAGCTGTCAGCAGAGTCCATCGCGGGGCTTGAACTCACAGACCCTGAGATCATGACTTGAGCCAAAGTCGGATGCTTAACCGAGCCACCCAGGCACCCCAGTTTTAAAATGTATTTCAACTCTATATTTTACAGTTAGCTGTTCGTGCCACATGTTCATATACCTGTCACTTAGGCAGTTATCCGATTTTATAATTATACCACAGGGAAAATGATCAGGTTTATGTTCCTTTGGTTGTTGAAATTTATACCCTAGTGATAGGTGTTCTCCCTTAAGACCACCTCTTTTGTCTTTCTAGAATTGCTGTATATGATTTAGGTGGTGGAACTTTTGATATTTCTATCCTGGAAATTCAGAAAGGAGTGTTTGAGGTGAAATCTACCAATGGAGACACGTTCTTAGGTGGTGAAGACTTTGACCAGGCCTTGCTACGACACATTGTGAGGGAGTTCAAGAGAGAGGTTGGTTACCAGTATAGTTCATATGTAGACATTGGGATGGTGAAAATTTCTTTATTCAGATGACTGTTTGCTTTATGACTTTTTGCCCTTAATAGAACATGGAACAGCACTGAAAGAATTGCGTTTCAGTTTCACGGGTAGACTGAACCATTCTGGTTGTTGTAGCTTTAGCTTGGGAATCCACAACAGGTTGAAGAGGGTATGGTACTCTGTATAATATTGGAAGAGGAATTCTGGGCACTCCTATTTGGATCCAGAACCCAATGGCTTGAAAGAACTAAGATTAGATCAGCCCTCTGGCTCCAGACACAATTTGAAGAATAAGATTTCTTTTTCCTACAGATTTTTAAGGGCAGTGAGTGATTCATGTTTGTTTATAAAGACAGGGCTTTACTTTAAGTTATCATACCTTATCGTTGTAAACTAAATAGTATTCGTCACCTCATTAACGTTAGTATTACGTGTTTTCATTTTGTAGACGGGGGTTGATTTGACCAAAGACAACATGGCACTTCAGAGGGTTCGGGAGGCTGCTGAGAAGGCTAAGTGTGAACTCTCCTCATCTGTGCAGGTGGGATGTGGATGAGTCCCAACAGTCTTAATGTTTCCAGCCTTAGTTTATTTGAATAGCATATTCTTGGTGCAATTTCTATCTAATCTTTTCTAGTTTTCTAGGTGGCAGTAAAAGCCTGTCCACGAACAAAGGAACAGTGTATTTTTGTTTGGTTTTGGTTTTGGTTTTTCTTAGAAGTTTATTCTTAGTACACAAGCACAGGAGGGGGAGAGAGAGAATCCCATGCAGGCTCCACAACCCCAAGATCAAGAGTCGTATGATCTGCCTACTGAGCCACCCAGGCACCCTAGTGAAAACCTAAATTAAGGGCAGTAACATGGCCAGATATGGGTTTGTGAAAACTGCTCTGGCAGAGGTGGAGTGGAAATTTGTTTGGGGTCAGGAGGGGTCCTGTAGCAGAGGTAGCCTGAGTGGAAGTGGGAGAACATTGGGAGGCTGTAGCACATGGTCAGGTGGTGGTGAGAGGAAGGACTTGGACTGGAGTGAAATAGAGGTAGTGTTGAATTTGAGAAGCGACAAAGCTTAGTGACTGGGTTTTGAGGATTGAGAGTCCTGGAATTGTTCAGATTGTCATTAACATATAGCATATAGAATTGCATTGATACAATGTCTGTGTGTGGGCTTTTACAATTAAATAAAATTTAAAATTGCATTCCTCAGTTGTATTGCCTGTATTTCAAATGCTGAGCCATACGTGGCTAGTGGCTGCTGAATTGAACAGCACAAATACAGAACGTTTCCATTGCCACAGAAAGTTCTGTTGGATTTCATTGGTTTAAAGTTTGCTTCGTTGTTTTTTTTGTTTTGAGAAAGCACAAGTGAGTGAGGGGCAGAGAGAGAGTGAATCCCGAAGCAGGGCTCTAGCTCACCTGATGTGGGGCTGGAACTCATGAACGCTGAGACCATGACCTGAGCTGAAGTCAGATGCTTAACCAACTGAGCCATCCAGGCACCCCCTGGATTGCATTACTTTAGATAATTTAATTGTTTTTGATTTAGTTTATTAATAACGTTGCAAAGAAAGAAGGAAATCGTCGGTGGTGTTCTTTACACTTGATCTTAGCCAAAAGGCTGAGAAGTGATGGATGGTGTTCGTTAAAGCAATACTCAGCACTGTTCCTACAAAAGATGTGTTAACTCGTTCACTATTTATTAAGCATTTAAATGCCAAAAGTAGTTTACCTGATGAGAGATGGTAATGGGTTTGCTCCCTTTCAGTCTGTTTCCTGCCAGCCTTGCTTCGATGTGAAATTGGAGGGGAGGTACAATTTTGTTCCTGAGGGTCCACGTTGAGACCTGTTTCAGCATGTTTAGTGAGGAGTTTGGTTAGTCTAAATAGTCTGAATGTAGGCCCTATTAGGATACCTTTATTATGGTATGGCTATAGCAGCGTTTGCTGCTTTCCATGAATGTGATGGCAGTAAAGTCAATCCTGGTGTAGGTATCTTTAGTATTTCTATAGCTTCCTTACCATCTTCCTGAAACTTAGAAAGCCTTGGCTTGAGGCAAGTTATTTGGTTCAGAGCATGCTTTTGACTTACTTTTTGTGTGTGTACATTTTTAAGTTTATTTTGAGAGCGAGAGAAAGCGTGAGCAGGGGAGGGTCAGAGAGAATCTCAAGCAGGCTCCACACTGTCAGTGCAGAGGCCAGCATGGGGCTCGAACCCACAAACTGTGAGATTATGACCTTAGCCAAAGTTAAGGGTCATAGATACTTAACCGACTCAGCCATTGAGGTGTCCCACTATTTCATTCTTCATTGTTCATAACAGATTCTAAAATTTTTGCCTCTGGGAAGATCATAGGTGAATCTTTTTAATTTTGAAGAGGAGGGGTGGTATAAATGAGCAAGGGGCAGTGAGAGAATCCCAGGCACAGAGCCAGGCGCAGGGCTCGACCTCCTGAACTCTGAGATCATGACCTGAGCAGGAGTTGAATCTTAAAGAGTCATTGTGTTTGTGGCTGTTCCTTCAAAGTGGGTCTACTCTCTCTATAGCTTTCAAAGTCTTCCTCATGAGGGTATGGTCTTATTTTAATTGAAGTAATAAAGAAACGTCACCAGTATTGCTTTCCCTGCTACCTTTGCAGACCGACATCAATTTGCCATATCTTACGATGGATGCTTCTGGACCCAAGCATTTGAATATGAAGCTGACCCGGGCTCAATTTGAAGGGATTGTTACAGATCTAATCAAGAGGACAATTGCCCCATGTCAAAAAGCCATGCAAGATGCAGAAGTCAGCAAGAGTGACATAGGAGAAGTGATTCTTGTTGGTGGCATGACTAGGATGCCCAAGGTATGGACCCATGGAATCCTTGGCATGGAAAGCAGAGAGGGCAAGCACATAATGTTTTCTCTGGATAGATGATTTGTGTAGGAACATGAGTACATGGCCTTTCTGCCACAGTGACCTGAAGGGATCTTTGAAAGCAATTTATGCCCTCACTAGAGGTCTTTTGTGGCCTCTTTTTAAAAGGGTTTCAGAAAAAGGATCAGGAAGGGCAAAATGTCTTTGGGTGGTAGCATGGAAGATCCTGAACTTCATTCTTGGGATATTTTTATAAACCAAGTATTTCTCAGAGTTGGAGATCAGAGATAGCTTAAAACCTTGGTACTATCTAGTCTCTGCATGCAGTTTTGGATACATGTGTTTACAGCATAATATTTTGGGTTTCTAACTGCATCACCTCAACAGAGATTTGTGCAGTGATGCATATTATTTATCAACACATCATTCTGATAAGATAGGTGTGTGGAAAACTAATGACTGAGCACAACCTGTTGAAGGTGTCATTTTTGCTGTATAGCTTGAATAGAATAGTAATTTCCTTTGGAGTTCATGGGCTTAGGAAAATCTGCACAGAGTAAACATGGAGAAAAAAATGGAGGCTTTGGACCAGGAAAATATCTTTATGTTAAAAAATTACCCCAGATGCTGTTTAAGTAGCACTTTTTTCTAACATTAGTAAAATAAGCTGGAGAGAAGAACATGCCTCACATTAGCAACAATGTTGAATTATTGAATTAGCACTGCTCTTTTAAGGTGGTTTTTAGTTGATCTGTAGAAGGGGAATTGAACTATATCTAAGTCTTGATGTCTTGCAGCCTGTATTTCTAATTTAATATGTATAGGAAACCCAGTATAAAAGTTACGCAGCTCCTTCTCATATTTAAAAGGACTAAATGGGACGCGTGGGTGGCTCAGTCCGTTTTGCGTCTGACTCTTGATTACAGCTCAGGTTATGATCCCAGTGTCGTGGGATTGAGCCCCGCCTCATACTCCACGTTGAGCATGGAGCCTGCTTGAGATTCTCTCTCTGCTCCTCTACCCTGGTCAAGCTGTCTAAAAATAAATAAAAAAATTTTTAAAAGGGCTATGACTGATGCTCAAGTAAAGGATATGAGTGTTGCCCGTATTTGACACACTGAGGTCATTAAGAAGACCTCAAATATGAAATAGTAACATGAGTGAACATTCTTGGATCTGAAGCAGCTTATCCTGAGATTTGTTGTGGTCTTGGGACACATGTGCTCTTTTACCCCCCCAAGGGTAGCTGCCCTTGGTAGTGGGTGACGGGTTCTTTTTTCTTGGTGGCTTAGGTTCAGCAGACTGTACAAGATCTCTTTGGCCGAGCCCCAAGCAAAGCAGTCAATCCTGATGAGGCTGTGGCCATTGGAGCTGCCATTCAGGGAGGTGTGTTAGCTGGTGATGTCACAGATGTGCTGCTCCTGGATGTCACTCCCCTGTCTCTGGGTATTGAGACTCTGGGAGGTGTTTTTACCAAACTTATCAACAGAAACACCACTATTCCAACCAAGAAAAGCCAGGTAAGAGTCACCTACCCCTCCGTTGTCACAGAGAATATAGGTTCTGTGAGGGACATGATTATACCCACTTTTTTTAGTTTTTCCTAGGACATTTTGCTTTTTGTTTTTGAGTCCATACTAGGTGAATGTGGGTGCTAAGAATCTTGCTTTTTGTTCTCTTTTTTTGTTGGTTCCTGAATATGTTCTCCTTACCTGTCAGCTAGCAGTAATTTTAGGGAAGGTATCAGTGGTGTCCTTCACCGTATTAAAATAACTTTCCAAAAGGAGCTTCATCGTTTGGGACTAATTTCCTTGTTTTCTTCTGTTCTCAAAGGCAATAAAAAGAATGGCCTGGCCAAGATTAGGGGAGGGTGCTTGTCTTATGGGTGAATGATGGAGATGCTGAGATACCAAGCCAGGGTTATCTGGACAATGGCTTGCTTAGTCTTAGATTCAGAATTGTTTACTGACTTTCCCAATTTGTTTTTCTGAAAAGCTGTTATAGCTAATGGCTGTTGCTATTTGTTCAGTGATGTATTGCCAATACATCATTCTGAAGAAAACTATGTGGTGACTTCCTGTGACTGAGCATAAAATACATGTCATGTCTCTGACCTGTTTCCTCAAATGAGCATGTTTCAACATCTCATTTTCTTTAGCTCCTTTTGAGGACGACTTTGCTAATGCTGCATCTTTGTTTAGTGCATTTGCTTAGCTGAAACAATAGCTACTGTATACCCTTTGGCTGTACTAATCCTATTCTCCTGCAAAAACAAAAGCCTTTGTTCTGAACATGGGATTCTTAAGTGTTGAGATGGGAATTTCTTTCTTTGGCTTGCACTTTTCTAAGGGGAGTAGCCTAAACAGACTGCCAACCCAGAGTTTTTTTTCTCTCTCAGGTGTTTTCTACAGCTGCTGATGGTCAGACTCAAGTGGAGATTAAAGTGTGTCAGGGTGAGAGAGAGATGGCTGGAGACAACAAACTTCTTGGACAGTTTACTTTGGTAGGTATCAGGAATCCTGAGTACTTTGCTTTTTCTATAAAGTTGGACTAAATTATAATTCTTTTTTTTTTTTTCAACGTTTATTTATTTTTGGGACAGAGAGAGACAGAGCATGAACAGGGGAGGGGCAGAGAGAGAGGGAGACACAGAATCGGAAACAGGCTCCAGGCTCTGAGCCATCAGCCCAGAGCCTGACGCGGGGCTTGAACTCCCGGACCGCGAGATCGTGACCTGGCTGAAGTCGGACGCTTAACCGACTGCGCCACCCAGCGCCCCTAAATTATAATTCTTAATAACATTACCAAAACTAAAACACAGGGACCTCGTCTCTGTTACCTTAGTTCAGTGTACAGATGAATTTTGCAACTGGATGCCCATGGCTTCAGTTTTTCCTGAAAGTTTTGCTTGTTCCTGATGCCTTAGGAAGTTGATAAATATGAGAGCTATGGAAATAGAATGTTAGTTAGGAAGAATTCCCCAATTATTAATTTAAGGCATTTGATATTGGCTCCTAGTGAGCATTGTTTATTGGTTCTTAGTGAACAATGATGGACAGTTTTCCTCTCATTCAGCGTGTCCCTTAGGTATACACGGTCATTATGGTTACTTGCTGTAGCCAGCTTCACTGGCTTAAGCCCTGGTTCTTTCAGGTAGTAATGAAACTACTATTCTTATTTATAAATATGTGTTTTTATACATTTTAAGTATTGTTTGTTGCTCCCAGGAACAAGTTACTTTACCCAGAGACTGTATATATAGGTTTGGAAATAGGGCACTGGACCTCTTGTGAGAGGAACTTAATGCTGCATATTTCTCTATTTTAGATTGGAATTCCCCCAGCCCCTCGTGGAGTCCCTCAGATTGAAGTTACATTTGACATTGATGCCAATGGGATTGTACATGTTTCAGCCAAAGATAAGGGCACAGGACGTGAGCAGCAGAGTAAGTGTTCTTATTTATCAGACTCTAAGAGACAAGGGACCTTGAAGTTCCTCTGAGAACTAGACCTTCTAGATTGTGTGTGTGTTTTCCCCCAGCCTCGGGGGGATTGGGGGAGGCAATGAGTCCTTTTTGCCCCTTTTCTCCTTGGTCATCAGATTCACATTAACAGATGTATTTATTACCACAAATGGGCAAGCACTGGGCTTCTGGATTGCTGAAGTTTTGGTAGGCAGGCAGAACAAATGGTCTTTGTGGATTTCAGATCCTTGGTTTCCTTCTGTTTGTTATAGGACAACGGTATTTCTCTTATTCGTAATATATATAGATAATACTTCATCATCATACATCAAGATTGGCTACTCTGAACAGGAATATTTTTTTTAAGTTTTGGTGGGGTTTTGTTGTTGTTTTTTGAGTTTATTTGAGAGAGAGAGAGAGTGCAAGCTGCAATGTGCAGAGCCTGACATAGGGCTCGAGGTCATGCATTGTTCCATTATGACCTGATCAGAAATCAAGAGTCGGATGCTTAACCAGCTGAACCATTAGGTGCCCCAGGAGTGTTCTTTTTCTTAATACAGAGAAAGAGGCAGATAATTTTATCTGGGAAGTAACAAGATGCTTTTATTTCATTCTAGTTGTGATCCAGTCTTCTGGTGGGTTAAGCAAAGATGATATTGAAAATATGGTTAAAAATGCAGAAAAGTATGCTGAGGAAGACCGACGAAAGAAGGTAACTATTTTCTGCCTCTGCAACTGGGAGGTGAAAGTGGGAGTTTGGACATGTATTGTTGATTTTCTAGTCTGTATTTGAATCTGTCCTTGCTCTCTTTTTGTTCCTAACTTTTGTGTGGAATGCTTTTCTTACTCTCATTTCCACATCAAAATTTTTGTGTTATACAATAAGATAAAATCACTTACAGACATCCTAGACTACTTCAGACCACAGTAATTTGTCTTTATTCTGTAATTATGTATCAGCATGTTCTAACTGGTTGGTTGGGAAGTCTTCATACTAAATTTATAATTTCTCCTAGGAACGAGTTGAAGCAGTTAATATGGCTGAAGGAATCATTCATGACACAGAAACAAAAATGGAAGAATTCAAGGACCAGTTGCCTGCTGATGAAGTGAGTCCTCTCTTAAAATAGTTCAAGAAGTTAGGCATTATCACCAGTGTCAATGAAGTTTGTTTTTCTGTGTGAATCTTGATAGGAATCTAGTGGTATTTTTGTTTCTCAGGCTTTGTATTCACATTTTTCACACAGACTTCAGTTGGGGCCATTTGATAAATAAGGAAATTGAGATACATTTTTAAAGAGGAGTTCTGTCAAGGATAGAAATTTGTTTTTTAATGTTTCTGAGTATTACTCTACGTAAAATGGGATAAGAAACCCAGAGAAAGAGTTTGGTTTTGTTTTTAAGTGCAACAAGCTAAAAGAAGAGATTTCCAAAATGAGGGAACTTCTGGCTCGAAAAGACAGTGAAACGGGAGAAAACATAAGGCAGGCAGCATCTTCCCTTCAGCAAGCATCACTGAAGCTCTTCGAAATGGCATACAAAAAGGTAAAAGGACATTTTGTTGAGTGAATTTGTGCCTAACTTCATCTTAATAGAACTGCTGTTAATTACTGTCACTGGTGGCACTCTACATGGCCGTTTATAGAACTGGGAGTATTGGAGTTGGAAATACTCTGGCTTTCTTGACTCTGCTTTGGGCGGGGGCGGTGATGGCAGTCAAAGGGAGGGACTCACAGAAACCATCAATAGAGTACAAGAAGGGAGGGAGAGTAGAATAGGCAGGATATGCCCCCTTTTTTTATCAAAGAGCAAACTGTCCACTTTAAATGAGTTGCTCTCCAATATTTTCTTAACAGATGGCATCTGAGCGAGAAGGCTCTGGAAGTTCTGGCACTGGGGAACAAAAGGAAGATCAAAAGGAGGAGAAACAGTAATACCAATAAACTTTGGAGTCAAATTATGACGCTTGGGAGTGAAGAAACTTCCTGAGCAGAAATGGGCAAATTTCAGTCTTTTACTGTGTTTTTGCAGTATTCTATATATAATTTCCTTAATATGTAAATTCAGCAACCATTAGCTAATGATCATTTAATGAGAATTCCAACCATACAAAGTTCACAGTACTCTGTCCCTAGGTAATTTTCAACTGCATGTCAAGGGAGGGGAAGATGATTTACTGATCATTATAAAAACACTGTTGTTTTGTGCTTTAGTAGCCATATTTTCAAGAGGTGAAACCATCTCAATAAAGAGGGTACTTACCCATAAACCTGGAATGCCCTCTCAGACCATATGGGGATGAGATCCTTCCAGTCAGTTGAAACTGCTAAACCAGCCTATGTGTATGAGGGATTCTTCAACTGAGGCCTTGCAAGGCAAGCCAGCTGTGCCATGTTGGGAGGTAGGGTAGGAGAAGGTAGATCAATGGGAAAATAGATGTTAGGTGCAGCTTTAAAAAAGGTAGTAATAGGGCTCCCTAACTTTACTAAGGCATACTTTTCTAGCTACCTTCTGGCCTGTGTCTGGCACCTGTATCCTGGATTGCTTTTTTGATCCAGTATGGATTTTTAAAAATAAATGAAAAGCATCTTGATCTCTTATTTATGAGAAGTGAGGTTCTGAGATTTAGCTTCAGGAAAAGGACATGAATCGTATTTCCCAATTCCCTGACCTAAAGCCATTCAACAATCTTTTTGTCTAGCATCGAAACTAGGGCTACTATTTTCAGGTTGCAAGAAGCATGTCCAAGAGTAAGCCCTAGGATTTCAGTGGTTTGATAACATCAGGAACTGATTAGTGTTAAGACTTATTTCCTAACCAGTGGTCTTCCAGCAGACTCCCCCCTCCTTTCATGTATTACTGCCCTCTACCATGCCCAAAGGAATGTCAGTCAAGAACATGGGCTTAGACCTCATCAGGTGTAATACCTCCTTTTATTTTGTGATTATCTAGAAGTGAAATTCGTGTATACTTAAGTCAATATGATGTTCTAATGTAGATTGTTTATACAACCACTACATTCCTGGAAAATTAAGTGTTCCTAACACCCATGTAAACACTTCTGGGGATTCATTTGAAAAATAAATTCTAGGCTCAAGTTTTCAGCTACATGAATACTTGGGAACCTTATGGGATTATATTAATTCTTTGTGAAGGATTGTTTTATGGCATATTGGAAGATACTTAGCACCTTTGTCAGCCCTTGCCCACTGAATGCTTCTGGAGTCTCCTAATCATTGTGATACTAAGCCCCTCAAGGACTTCTAAAGCACCACTTAAGAACTAGTGGCTTTTTATTAAAGATTTATCCTTGGCATCAGGTTAAAGCAGTGCTTGAAAAGACACTGCCTCAGCTACCCCTTGTATATTGAACACCTAGAGCAGTATTTCAATTCCTACCAGTAAAACTGATGGTGCAAACAACCTTCAAAGACAAAAGGTTTTTTATTTTGCACATAGTCTCCCTTTTGTGGTGACAACTGCTTGATAGGTTCCAAAAGAAACTTGTGGTTTCCCTTCCTAAGGGATCTTACCAATTATTATCCTAAATGTGCTTCTTAATTATCCTAATGTGCTTCTTGCCTAATCTAAAAAAGTCAAATTTTAATGACCATCAAAGTACATCCAGAACCACCTTCTCCACTTCTACCACTTAGTATAATTTACTAGTTGGATTCTTCTAAGTAGTTTTCCCAACTTAAAATCACATCTTTGCCATTTTGGTGATTTCCCGGAGTTGTCAGCAGTCAAAAATCACATGTGGCATTCGTCAGGGGTTACATTTCATTTTAGCTAGGAATAGTTCCTTTGCCATATCTTTTTAGGACACTGCCATTTTTGAAGAGTATTGGCCATTTCATTTACAGAATAGCCTTTGTTTGGATTCACCTGTTGATTTCCTTGAGTCCTGTACATATTTCTGGTAGAAAGAAAGGCCACACATGTATTAGGTCTATTAATGCATCAATTACCAGGGAGACTAAGATGCTGTGCTCCACACTTCATTATGAAGACACTTACAATAAGTAATTCATGGATGTGGCTTTATTTTTTTTTTAATTTTTTTTTTTAAACGTTTATTTATTTTTGAGACAGAGAGAGAGCATGAACAGGGGAGGGGCAGAGAGAGAGGGAGACACAGAATCTGAAACAGGCTCCAGGCTCTGAGCTGTCAGCACAGAGCCTGACGCGGGGCTTGAACTCACGGACCGTGAGATCGTGACCTGAGCCGAAGTCCGACGCTTAACCGACCAAGCCACCCAGGTGCCCTAATTTTAGATATAACCTAGAGATTACATAGCAAGAAAGATAAAAGCAAATTCTTCTAGATGGTATATGAGAAGATCAGAGGTGAAGAGACAGCCTAGACCTTGGAAATACGCTGACTCAGGCAAAGGCACTTCACTGTTTCACAGGCACTTCAACTGACTCCATATAAGGGCTGTATTTCTTTTTTGTCCTCTAGTTATCAGGATGGTAAAATGGGTGAAAACTTCAGATAGAAGAAGCTATAGGGTGACCTACATTTCTTAATCTGTGTACAGCATGAAGGTAATTTAGCAATCCCAGAAAGAACCACTGAAAGCCATTTCAGTTGGTCAGCAACAGTTGAGTATCAGCAATTTGAAATGGTTAAGCCTAATACAAAGCACAATCACCAACCCATTTCTGCTGCAGCAGGTCAGGAAACCGAAATCTTGACCCTAAAAAGAACATTGCAGTTGAACCAACATTCAATAATTATGAACTTCAACTCTGAGATCAGGAAACAAGCAACGCCCAAGGGCATCTGGTTGGCTCAATGGTGAAGCATGGGACGCTCAATCTCAGGGTCTTGAATTCAAGCCCCATGCTGCATGTGGAGCCTACTTAAAAAATTTTTAAAGTTCCATCTAAATCACAGGCTCTTAGGTTCTTAGAGCACCTGTCCCAGAGGGTGGGAATTTGGAACAACAGGGGAGTGGGGAGTCCACATGAGCAATTTCAGGAGGTCCATAAAACATAAAATGCACGACTATTAATTTTTCTGGAAAAAAAAGTCCATTTATTTACTAATTTTTTGAAGGAATCTGGCCAAAAAAGGATTAAGAAAGATAGCTTTCCTAAATGGCAACTGCCTCTACCTTCCTGGTGTAGCTTAAATTCAAGTCCTACCCTCCTGGTCCCTGTCTACCTTGCTATTTGCCAGTGCATATTATGCCTTTGTATTTCTCAAACATCCTTGATTTACCCTCTCCATGAAGCCTTTCCCACTGATGGTTTCACTAAGAATTTTACTCTAACATTTCAATGTTTTCTAAAAGGATTATTTTGCAGTATATAACAATATCATGATCACATAAAAAAGGGCAACTCCTGGGGTGCCTCAGTCGGTTAAACATCTGAATATGCCCCTCCCCCTGCATATTCTCTCTCAAACTTTTTTTAAAAGTGAGCATTTCTTTAATAGCAAACAGATGTCCAAATTTTCCCACTTGTTTTTAAGATTTTACTTAAAAAACACTTTATTTGGGGCAACTGGGTGGCTCTGTGGGTTCAACATTTAACTTAAGCTCAGATCATGGTCTTGCTGCTGTCATCGTGGAGCCCACTTTGAATACTCTGTCCCCCTCTATGCCCCTCCCCAGCTCTCTCACTCTAAAATAAATTAAAAAAAAAAAAAAGGGTTGAGAGAGTGAGCACTTGGGCATGCACAAGAAGGGGATGGGCAGAGAGAATCCCAAACAGGCCCTGCACTGTCTACAGCAGAGCCCGACACGGGGATCAAACTCACAAACCATGAGATTGTGATGAGCTGAAATCAAGAATCGGATGCTTAACTGAGCCACCCAGATGCCCCCAAGTTCAGTTTCTTGATGAGAGCAGTTGGTATATACATCCATCGATGGTACATAATTCTACTTGGCTCATTTGTGACGTTAGCAGCCGCTAATGATCATTGCCTACATCTCTAATTTCATTAATACTTGTCTTTCTTCACTTTTTACTTGGAATACCTCTGTAGAGAAAAACTTCCCCTCATAAGTACCTAGTTACCCTGAGGTACAGTTCATACAGAAAAGGATTCTTCATGTACTGCTTTTATGAGTTGGTTTTGTAATATTAATCAAAGGTTAAACCAATGAGGTTTCTTAGGGGTCACTGTGAGCTCACAGATTTTTAATATTTTTTTTATTTATTGAGAGAGACAGAGACAGTGTGAGTGGGGGAGGGGAAGAGAGAATCCCAAGCAGGCTCAGCACGCTCAGCACAGAGCCCAGTGCAGGGCTCAAACTCATGAAATCGTGAGATCTTGACCTGAGCCAAAACCGAGACAGATGCTCAATCGACTGAGACACCCAGGCACCCAGTGTGAGCTCATAGATTTGTGTGTGTGTGTGTGTGTGCATGCGTGTTTTAATATAATTTATTGTCAATTTGGTTTCCATACAACACCCAGTTGAGCTCATAGATTTTTTTAACTTCTGTGTTTCAGTTCATTGTAGTTCTTAATGATGCTCAAATTGTTCTATTTTTGGCCTGTGGAAACTCTTCCTATTGGCTCTTAAGTTCTTTTGACAAGACCCTCATAGTCAAGAATAGTCTCTTTAATAAATGGTGTTGGGAAAACTGGACAGCCACATGCAAAAGACAAACTGTACCACTATCTTACACCTTACACAAAAATCAACACAAGTGGATTAAAAACTTGCATGTAAGACTGGAAACCATAAACACCTAGAAGAAAATACAAGTGGTAAGCTCCTTGACATTGGTCTTGGTGATGATTTTTGGTTTTGACACCAAAAACAAAGTCAACAAAAGCAAAACAAAACAAGTGGGACTACATCAAACCAAAAAGCTTATGCACAGCAAAGGAAGTTAACAAAATGAAAAGGCAACCTACCTGAGAAGGGATTAATATTCAAAATATATTAAAAACTCATACAGCTGAATAGTTTAAAAAAAAATCCAAAAAGGGCAGAGAATCTGAACATTTTTCCAATGACAGATGGCCAACAGGTACATGAAAAGGTGTTCAACACCACTAATTATCAGGGAAATGCAAGTCAAAAACAATGGGATATTATCTCATACCTGTCAGAAAGGCTATTATCAAAAGGACAAGAAATAACAAGTGTTCGCAAGGATGTGGAGAAATGGGAACCTTTGTGCGTAGTTGGTAGGAATGTACGTTGGTGCAGCTACTTCAGTATGGAGGTTCCTCAAAGAATTAAAAACAAAACTACCATACAATCTAGCAATTCCACTTCTGGGTATCTATCCAAAGAAAATGAAAACACTTAATTCAAAAGAATACGTGCATCCCTGTGTTCACTGCAGCATTAACAATAGCTAAGCTATGGAAACAATCTAAGTGTCAAGATGGATGAATAAATATAAGTGATGCACGAGTATGCACACAAAGATACACACATATATACAATAAAATATAGCCATAAAAAAGAATGAAATCTTGCCATCTGTGATAACATGGATAGTTCCCAAGGGCATTATGCTAAGTCAAATAAGAGAAAAGCAAATACTGTATGATCTCACTTACATGTGGAATCATAAAAACAAAATCCCAAGCTCATACATATAAACAACAGATTGCTGGTTGCTAGAGGCAGAGGTGAGAAATGAGGGGGGATGAGAAGAGGAAGTGGCTGACATAAGTGTTAGAGGTCAAAAGTTACAAGCTTCCAATTATAAGTCTTGGGGATGAAATGTACAGCATGGTGACTATAGTTAATGCTATATGGCATATTTGAAAGTTGCCGTAAAGCAATGTTAAAGTTCTCATCACAAGAAAAATAAATGTTAAAGTTCTCATCACACGAAAAAAAATGGTAACTACTCACTATGGTGACAGACGTTAACTAAACTTACTGTGGTGATCATTTCACAATATATACAAATACTGAATCATTATGTTGTACATATGAAAATATGTCAATTACACCTCAATAAAGAAAAGTCTACCAGGATGTTACAAGTACTCATACAAGGAAAAAAAAAAAAAAAAAAAGACCCAGTAGTCTTTAATTTCCTTTCTTACTCATATAAAAGTGTGTTCAAATTTATTCTTGTTCATTTCTGCCTGTCCTGTGAACAGCAACTTTTTATACTGTTATATATTTAACATTTCTTTGGGGTTTTTTCCCCCTTAAAAAGACTGCAAATGTAAGGACTACACTATATCTAAACTTGTTCAGCACATAGCCTGGTGTGAGAAAACTGGTATCCAGTAAGTATTTATGGAATTGAACTAAAAGATTGTCATCTGTCTCGCTATTCTACAAGTGTCTATTGAGTCAAAAAAAAAAAAAAAAAGGCACCACTGGAAATATTAAGCACTTACCTTTCCCCAAATGATCCAAGGGCATTGTTCAGTCTCACCTTCCTAACTATTCTTTCATGTTACCGGAAGACCTACTTCAGCTAGTGAGTGTTCTTTGGAAAAGGGATTCTAAAAAATAAAAAAATAAAAATTCTAGAATAGAATGAGAAAGAATTCTCTTGAATTTTTTTAATGCTTTAAAAAAAATTTTTTTTTTAATGTTTTTATTTTTGAGACAGAGACAGAGCATGAGCAGGGGAGGGAGAGAGAGAGAGGGAGACACAGAATCTGAAGCAGGCTCCAGGCTCTGAGCTGTCAGTACGAAGCCCGATGCAGGGCTCGAACCCATGGACTGTGAGATCATGACCTGAGCCAAAGTCAGACGCTTAACTGACTGAGCCACCCAGGCGCCCCTTTAATGCTTATTTTTGAGAGACAGAAAGAATGCAAGCAGTAGAGGGGCAGAAAGAGGGGGGACAGGATCTGAAGCAGGCTCCGTGCTGACAGCAGAGAGCCTGATGCAGGGGTCAAACTCATGAACCGTGAGATCATGACCTGAGCCGAAGTCGGACACTTAACTGAGCCACCCAGGCACCCTGTATGTGCATTTTTTTTCTTAAGGCTGAAAATCATTGTAAGGTAAAGAATATAATGGTAAATGCCTGCTTAATTTAACAAAACTACAAATTCATGTACAGATGTTTGGTCATTTATAGAAAAAAACTGTCATTCCTTAGTTGTAGTCCCCCACTCTCACTAGGTTACATTGCACCCCCTGTATCCACAGGGGAGTAAATGATACTTTGCATTTGACCACTTCAAGCCACTTTTACACAGTGTACTCCACAGTTAAACAACTGTGTCTTTTTATCAATTTACACAAATCTTAAGAGTTTCATATTACACCACTATGGCTTAGGTTTTCTTCATTGGTTTTTTACTTACTGTAAGATTTCTTCATTTATTTAAGAATGGAATGGGTAGAACTGCATTCCTCAAACTCATTATGCTTAAGTACATCCAAGAACTTGAGGACAGAGTACATATTCCTTTACTGATGCTCACCTACATTATGCAGTTGTAAGCACTTCAAAGACAGCCTAACCCAGAGATTATTTTTAACTACTTTTAATTGGGTTTTTTTAGGCATAGAAATAGGTTTTTTTTCCTTTTTTTAAGAAAAAGAAAATCTGGGGGGCACCTGGGTGGCTGAGTCGGTTTTTGTGTTTACAAGTCTTCATCTCACAGTTTGTGAGGTCGACCCCCGCATGAGGCTCTGTGCTGAGAGCACAGAGCCTGCTTGGGAGTCTCTTTCCTCAAGGAAGGAAGGAAGGAAGGAAGGAAGGGAGGAAGGAAGGAAGGAAGGAAGGAAGGAAGGAAGGAAAAGAAAGAAAGAAAAAGAAAGAAACAAAGAAAGAAAGGAAGAAAGAAAAGAAAGAAAAAGAGGAAAGAAAAAATTAACTTGAATAGTTTCCATTTAAAGTAAGAACAAATCAGGGGCACCTGGGCGGCTCAGTCAGCTAGGCATCCGACTTCCGCTCAGGTCAGGATCTTACGGTCATGAGTTCCAGCTCTGAGTCAGGTTGTGTCCTGACAGCTTACAGCCTGGGGCCTGCTTTGAATTGTGTCTCCCTCTCTCTCCGCCCCTCCCCTGCTCACAATGTCTGTCTGTCTCTCTCTCTTTCTCTCTTTCTCTCTCTCTCAAAAAGAAACATTAAAGAAAAAAAATTTTTAATAAAATAAAAACATCATATAAAAATCTTGCTACAAAGGAACAACATACTTGTGATCTCATGTCCACACTGACTGGAAAGGGAGGCATTATCCAATGACTATCAGATGTCGACCAGCCCAAGGCCCAATTTCTAGGCCCTAAACCAACACACACACACAACCTTGGCACCCACACAACCTTCCCCATATAAACATCCAATACTTTAAACTCCCAACTGTGCAAAGTTCCAAATTTCTAACAATTATTAACACACCAGCCACTGAAACGGGGAAAGATCCCACAGGCCATTTTACTGTCTCCCTCTTTCCAGCAGGAGAAAAAAAAGTCCCTTAAGAATTGTAATTTGGACATGCTCTACCTTTAGGCTCTCAACTTTATTTTCTGCCGGAAGTAGTCTAACAGTTCAACAGACGGATAGTGAAAACAATGGAAGAGGACAGAACAAATTAGGAGAAACTAAAAGAGAATCAACATTCATTGTTGACACGGGCACTGTAAATGGTACTAGGCACTTTGCACTAATTTTTTTTTTTAAACGTTTATTTATTTTTGAGACAGAGAGAGACAGAGCATGAACGGGGGAGGGGCAGAGAGAGAGGGAGACACAGAACCGGAAGCAGGCTCCAGGCTCTGAGCCATCAGCCCAGAGTCCGACGCGGGGCTCGAACTCAAGGAACGTGAGATCATGACCTGAGCTGAAGTCGGACGCTTAACCGACTGAGCCACCCAGGCGCCCCAGCACTAATTATTTAAACCAACAATAGACCTACAAAACAGGCAGTATCCCCATTTTATAGATAAAAAACATATTCTGCAAGATTTAACTGACTTGCCCAAGGTAAGGAGCAAACTCAGGGTTCAACCCTAAAGCTACCTAGCTACAGAGGGTTTTCCTTTAACAACCCTACTGACTTCCTTAAGAGTCAAAGGATACAGCCCTTAGTATCTTTCCACAGCCATTCCTTCCCTGCTTTCTTTACCTTGGCTACTCTTAAAACTGGCCTCCATGGGGCATGTGGATGGATCAGTTAAGCTTAAGCCTCTTGGTTTCTGCTCAGGGCAAGATCTAAGGAGAAATCAAGCCCCAAGTCAGGCTCCATGCTAACAGTATTGAGCCTTCTTGGGATTCTCTTTCCCTCTCCCTGCCCCTCCCCTACTCACACACTCTCAAAATAAAACAATAACTTAGGAAAAAAAACAAAACAAAACTGGCCTCCATCTTAGCAACCAACTACCTCATTACATACCTAACACCACTGTGCTGTCAAGTTGCTACTGGTGTTTTCAACAACATCAAAACAATCCATCTCTCTCCTTCCCTCCCCTACCTCTACCCATTAACTAGAAATGTCATCTATACCCCAATATTTAGCTTTATTATCTAACATTAGATCTGGAGAAGTAGTCTGAGGTCAAGTACAAATCCTTCATTTTTCAGAAAAGGATAACCTGTGCCTAGAAAGGTTATATTTTGAAAAAATCTGTATCTTCTAATCGCAGGAGGTTCTTCCTGAACACTGATGGTCATGGCTGCATTTAAAAAGCTTCCTCTCAGGGTGCCTGGCTGGCTCAGTCGGTTAAGCTTCCAACTTCGGCTCAGGTCATGATCTCATGATTAAAGCCTCACATCAGCTCTCTGCTGTCAGGACGGAGCCTGCTTTGAATCCTCTGTCCTCCTCTCTCTCTGCCCTCCCCCTGCTCATTCTCTCTCTCAAAATAAATAAACTTAAAAAAAATTTTTAAAGCCACCTCTTTGCTGAAGATAATAGCATTCTATTCCATTCTCAAATCTGTTCTATTCTCAAATCTCTTCTGCTAGAGATCAATGCCAGGATTTGCTTCTAAGACACATATTTTTAATTCTAAATGCAGAGATCGTGAATTTACAGCAACTAAGCAAGTAAGCTTTGGGAGCTATAGTTAAACTGCCTGGAACTAGAATATTCTAAGAAACAAGTTACATATCTCAATAACCACAAGTCTGAAGGATTCAAAGGCTGACAAATAGCAATTCTGAGAGGTTACCAATTTATTTCAGGATGAATCACACAGAAAAGCAAGCCTGTGAGGTGGTCCAGAAAGCCTGTAAAGTCATGAAACATGGACCTGTAGCAAGACTGTAAACATAAAAATGAAGTCAGGTCCATCAAGGCAACCAAGTGAAGAAAGTAGAGATTGGGGCAAGAGGAATGAAGTGGGGAAAAGCTTGGGACCTGGTACACACCTCATCCGTAGCAGTGTTTGACTATTTAAGAAGGTCCATTACTAAACACCGTGAATGGCACACGGAAGTACAGTATTATGTAATGAGTGAACATATGCGGCCAATTACAAAATGGTACAAAAGAACACCCTGGGAACTCAAAATTTGCTGGGAGAGAGACCTGTCCTGTAGAAAATGTGTCCTCATGCTATGGAAACAGAGCTCATGGGATTGCTGTATAACAAACTGCACTGGACACTGAACATGGACTCTGGAAGCCATACACTAGCTGTGTAATTCTGAGCAAGCCCGTTTCACCTTTCTTTGGTTCAGTTTCCCAGTCTCGAAAGGTGTGGGCAAAGTGGAGATAACATGCAAAAAGGATTCAAAGCTGACACAAATTCAAATGCCTGAGTAACATCACCTCTTGCAAGTCTCATAAGCAATCTCAAATTTAATAGGCCCAAGAGGAAATTTTCAATCATCCCCCAAAACCTGCTCATCTTTCCTATCTGTTTCCATACTCTAGAAGCATTCTTGCTTTCTCCACATCCAATTCATCTCCCAGTCCTATCCATTCTGACCCCCATATATCATTCACTTTTACCTGCACTGTCATCACCCTAGTTTAAACCACAATTATCTCTCACATGAATGACTGGAGCAGCCAAAATGATCCCTAGGCTTCCACTTCAGCTCTCTCAAATACAAACAGAACCATATTCTTAAAAACGTAACTGTACTTTCATGTCATTTCCCATCTAAACCCTGTAAGCTGTCCACTGTTCTCTAGAGAAAGAGGTCAAACTCCTAAACCTGGTTTTCAAGGCTCTAAATGATCTGCCCTCTGTCTCAAGCCACTTTCCCCATTCCTGATCTTGCTCCAGCACATTGGCTTTTATGCAGTCACTCGAAAGTGTTATGCTGCCTCCCGACAAACTCCTCATTCTTTGGGGTTCATTCCTAAATTAGGCTCTTTTTTTACACGCTTTTATTACACTCTCACAGCATTCCGAGGTACCTACGTTATTTATACAATTATTATACAAAAGCGTACAATCACAAATGGTTATAAACCCAACGAAACTAAAAGCTTCACGAAGGTAGGCACTATTCTATCCGGTTCACCTCAGCATCCTCAGGTAAACTGGATCTGGCACACAGCTCGGGCCTAAATATTTGAATAAATCCACTGAGGTGAAGAGGGACATAGTCAACTAAAAATCTCAATTAAAAAAAAATAAAGTTCTAACTTATACAATTGCCCATTTTGCTTCAACGCTCACCACCTCCGTTCTCAAAAGCTCAGACCAAAATCAAATACTTCAAGGTTTCCAACCTCCCGCAACCCCGGCTTTCTCCTCCCATCACCATAAAGTTCCACGTCCAAAATGAACCCATCCTAGCACTGAGACGAGCTGGAACCTGCTCCCTGCCCCTGCGGGTGGCGGGGACACGGTCGACCCGGGGAAAGTTTCCTAATCCGGACACCCGGGCTGGGAGCCTGAACACTAGTCCGCGCAGCAGTGACGCACGTCGGCAGAAGCACTTCGTCAGCTATGAAGCCACGAAGCCTAAGGCGTTTCTTTCAGACTTCTCAGACGCAATTCAAGTCATGCGTCCCAGCCTGAGCGGTTGGCCGCGCGTCGCAGACCTTCAGACGCCCACCAGAATCACGAAGGAAGGACTGAAAAGACGACGACCCTTGCGCCTCGCCCTTTAAAAAACACCCCCAATCAAGGCTGGCCGGGAGCTGAGTAAATCCTCGCGAGAATCACCGGCTTCCGCCCGCTTCCTCCACCCGGCTAGCGGGACCGGAAGGAAGGCGCCACTTCCCCGCCCCGGGACCTACCTCACAAGGCAGCGCGAACCCAGCCGTGACCAATCAGAGGGCTCATTGTAGGCCGCGGCGCGGAGGGCCAATGGAAAGTCGCGACGCGCGCAGAGCTTCCCCTCTTCCGCACCGGCCCCCTCCCTTCCGCCCGCCGACTTCCACTTAGCCTCTGGCGGAGGAAGTGATGTCACAGGCCCCATGTGAGCGGATTGCAACACATGCAGCTGCCTGGAGAGAGGGAGCCGGTGTCCTACGTCAGAGCCGCCGCCGCGGAGCCGCCGCCGGGGAGGAGCAGCCGCTGCCGCCCAGGACTGGGCCCTTAGGTAAGCCGAGGGAGGGAAAAGCCAGCGACCGCCGCGGCGGGCTGCGCGGGGCAGAAAGAAGAGGGCCTCTCGGGGGTGGCAAGGAAGGGGGCCGCTCTGCCCCAGCGGCGGCGCTAACTCTGTGGTCTTGGTGTCTCCGGGCCCCGCCGGGCCGCTCTAGGGAGGAGGAGGCGAGAAGATGGCGGACGACCCCAGTGCTGCCGATAGGAACGTGGAGATCTGGAAGATCAAGAAGCTCATCAAGAGCTTGGAGGCGGCCCGCGGGTGAGCGCCGCGTCCGGCCCCCCCGTGCCCTCTTGGTTCCCGGACCCCTCAGGATGGCCGCCCCCGCGCCGCATGGCCGGATGAGGAGAACCAGGCACTAGTCAACTCCCGCCTTCTGGATCTCTGGGTAGTAGCCCCCGACCCAGGGGCGAGGGTCTGCGCGGTTGGTCCGAGAAGGGATCCTTCCCCTGCTTCGGGGCATAAGGGGCCCCGCTCCCGGGTCTCGGACCACTTAACCCCTTACGTGAGAGGTCATTGCTACTTTTGAATCTCTCCCAGGCACTTGAATCCAACACTTCCCTCTTCGACTCCAGGTGCTGCCACCCTACTCGGGTACTTGGGGAGAAAGGGCTCGGCCTTCCCTTCCGAACGCTCTTCCCTGATTTCCTCTCTTCTTCCTTCATGTGTCTCAGCCATACCTTATTAAAATGGCCTCTCCCTCCTGTTTTTCTGAGACCCGAGTGGGTGAAGTTTGGATGGGACAGGACGGAGACGTGGTCAGGGACAACCTCTTTCTGACTTCCTCTGATATCTCTGGGTCTTCCAGCTCTTCCCAGATGACTTCCCCCAAGTCCTCTAGTTACCCCCGGAGCTTCCTGGTTTTAGCTTTTAAAGTATCCGCCTATAAATTGAAAATGCCAACATATGCGGGGTCGGATAGAAGGGACATTTTGGTTGCCTGGGTCTGTATATCCAGGAGAAATCCGGATCATGGGGCAGTTGATGTGAACTGTTAACAGGGTCGTTTTTCTCCTCTCTCTGGAACTTTCAGGGATAGAGGTTCCTGATGTACTAGTGCTTGTTGAAATTCATAACTGAATTAGATGGGCTTTGGGTCTCCTTTTGTAAATTTTGTGGATGTGCACTATGGAAATGTTATATTGAAACTGGGTGTATATGCTCCTTTTAGGTTAACAAAGAATTACTTGGTAAAGTTGTGTCAGAGGTACTCCCCTTTTCTCACTTTATTTTGTTCTTTTTCCAGTTGTAGGAACTTTTTGGTTACAGGAAGTGGCCCAAAAAAGCATTTGGAACATGACATATTTGTATGTTTGAGCATTCTTAGAATAGCAGAGTGCCTTGCCCCAGGCCATTTTGAAGGTTTGTTTTCAGCACAAGAATTGTGCATTCTGGTTTCCAGTCCAGGTTTGTCTTTGATTGGTTGGCTTACAATGATAGATTAATTAAGCTTTTAATTGTTACCCTATGAAATAAGGTGTACTTAGTTACACCAAAGAGCTAGGGTTGATAATTGGTTTTGCCCTTGTGTCTTGTTCTTACTAAGTGACATTTCTGCTTGAAATGAAGCTTCTGAAAGTTTGGCTCAGTTCAGTGACTTGGGCTTTTGCTAACTCTTTCCCTGATGGAAATTGAAGGTGGCAGCTTATTTTTTTAAGTTTGTTTCTTTGAACTTAATAAAATACTCAGACCTATATAATAATCTTACAGGAACTTGAACCCAGATGGTTCTGTGCCATATGGTAAATTGAATAATTATTCCCCAAGTGTGAGCACATTATATTACAGGAGGGGTAATACAGGTCCTGACCCATTATGTCTGATGCATTACTAGGAATTAGCTAGCCAGGTTCTTTCATTTCACTGGGATTTTCTGTTGTGTTACTTTCAATTGAGTATGGCTTTTATGCATCATTGATGCAGTGTTTAAAGTTGGATATGACCTGTAGATTTGTTCTCTTACTACTTTAATTTGGAGGCAGGTTCACACATTAGAAACTGCATACGTTATATTCTCTTAGGAAGTCTAAAATAAATTAACGATTATAATTTATTGTCTGAGTGTAGTAACATTAAAAATAAAACATTGCATGTAATAACAGCATTTCTTTCTACGGCTTGATGAAGGAAGTTAATTCTTATATTTGTCCCTTGCCATGTTACCTAGCCACTTGAAACCATTAAGCTCCTCTTTACAGCTTTTAAAGGCTTTATCCCTTTATTAGCAAAGTTCAGTAAAGTTTAAAGCTCACCAAAAATGAGGTTCTTAGTGACTACTTTTTAGTGATGAAGTTAGTTTGGACATTTTAGACCAGAATTAAAGCTTTCTCAAATAGCTGGGAGTAGTCTTCCTTTAAACAAATTATGTGGTTGATAATCATTTCCTACTTTGCTTTTATTCAGGAATTGATTGCATCTTAATCCCATGAAAATTTTAAATCTTGGCTACTTCTGGGTATTAGTAGAGTCAACAAGTGTATTCAGCTTGCTTCAGAAGTTTCCCAGTACATACCAATTTCTTTTCAGGAATAGCAAGATTTCATGTTCATGGCTGAACTGTATTAAAGTCTGACTCAGATTATCTTAGTGTATGTACAGTGAGAAATGTTTTCTTAACACTAAGATATTTTAAGAAGTGTAATGACATTTAAAGACAAACTGAATGACCAAATGAATCTATACGTACTGGTGTTGGGCAGCCTGTGGATTTAAGGAGAAAACTGAAAATGTTCAAGCATGGTTATTAGCACTAGATAGTGAAATTTACTGGTGGATAATAGAATTGTTTTTGAAACAAATTTTTTCCCCTCCCAGTAGTGTAGAATTCTGGGCATGAAAATCAGATTGGTTTGTTTTTAACAGCTATAAAGTATGGTGTGATAAGAGTAATTTTGAAATTGAGTCAATTTGTGATTATCTTTTGATAATATTACCCATATTTAGCTTTAAAAGGGAACTGCTGCAAAATGGACTCACTAATTAAGTACATCTGAACAGAGTGAAGTTTCTAAGCACATACTTTATGGAGTAGTTAGTATGTTCTAGACACTGTTAAGCAGTACGCTACTTCATTAATCCTGGCAGAAAGTGTTGACACCATTTGATAGCCAAGGCAATGGAGGCTGAGAGGTTAAATAACTTGGTATCTGAAGTGTAGCAGAGCCCAGGGCTTGAACTAGTGTGTTACACAGTGCAGTGGATATATTAAATGTTTTCAAAAAATATAAGGCTGGATTGACTCAAATTGTAATCTAAGCTATAACAGCCTTTTAATATTGTCATATCTGTGGAAGAGCATTTATAAGAGCCAAAATGACTAACATAGGGAACTTGGCCAGGAGTCTTTTTGTAGCCCACAATGTACTTAATTTTCTAAATTGAAAGAAGTATTAGTCATATAACTTAAATTTAAGTTAGCTGAAACAGACCTATTTAGTATCATGTAAGTTTAGTTGAATGTTAGTTTTTGTGTGTGTGTTAAATAATATGCCACTTTTTTTGGTATACGTACTCCCACTTAATGTTAGTGGAAGTTCTTCCTGGTTGATGATTCTCCATCGTTGGCTTAATGGGGACAAATGTGTATGTAAGCCAAAACTGGAACTAGAGCCATGTGAATGGAACTGTGGTTGTGGGTATTCTGGGTAAGGAACTAAAGCAAGTGGAATATAATGTTACAAGAAAGGTAGGTGGGAAATTTTTGGGGGGTGGGTTTTTTTCCTGCTAATGTTTTTTTGAACCGTCAAGAAATAGCCCCAGAAATAAGGATGGAAGCTTTATAGTTTTCAGGTAATAAAATCATTGCCAGAGCCTGTTATAGCCAAGGACAATGGTACATGTGAGAGACAAGGTTAGTTTGGGCTAAATTGCATCTGTAGGTGTCAGAATACTTTTTCACTTATTTTGATGAGGGAACCTTGTATATGTCAGAAATAATGAAGGCTCAAATAACCCTTGTTTGAAGATCTGCACAGTTTGTAAACTTTATTTAGGTCTTCTGTAGTGGTCTTTGGCATTTTTAAATTTTCCTGTTTAATTAAAAAACAATTTGTAGATATTTTGACTTTGAAGAAAATAGAAATAATTTGGCTATATACATCACTGTCTTTTCTTTCCCAAAATATAGCTTCTTTTCTGCTCTACTCTTAAATAGTTCTGAAACCAAATTGGGAAGAGGGTCCCACACCAAGCATTTTTCCAGTCTTAGAGGATAACAGCTGAATGTCCTACAGTTTAATTCTAGTATTACATAAACTTATCATCTGATCCCCTAAGGTAAAGTGTTCAGTCCCATAAGACTGCCCCCATTTGTGGTAAGTCTGGGCTTCCCCTACTTCTGACCTACAGGCTTTAAATTGGGGGCTTAATGATTTGCTAGAATGGCCCGCAGAACTTAGGGAAATACTCTACTTAGATTTACTGATATATTATAAAGGATACAAATGAAGAGTACTTAGGGTTAGGTCCAGAAGCATCTGAGTATAGGAGCTTCTGTCCCTGTGGAACTGGGGCATACATCCTAGGTTAACCAACCCAGACGTTCACTAAATCTTGTTCAAGACATTATAAAACTTAATCTGCAGATTGTCCCTCCTTCATGCTCCAAACCTTACCCAGAGCTCTTTGGATGGAGCTGAAAGTTCTAACCCTCAGGTAGTTACCTGGCCTTTCTGGTGACCCCCACCCCATTCTGAGACCCACCGTTAGTCACTTCATTAATAAGTCTGGTGTGCTCTTTAGAGACTCCTTATGAGTAACAAAAACCTCCCATAACCTAGGAAATTCTAAGGGTTTCAGAATCTTTGTCAAAAGCTGTGGACGAAAACCACATACATTTCTTATACCATATAACCCTTTTTTTAATAAATCTCTATAAAATTCTTCACATTATGTTGAATTAAAATTAATTTTGTGAGATTGTTGAATAGGTTTTTTTTTTAACCTTAACAGACAAATAATTTGGACAGGCTATGAATATGATTTGAATCGAGTAAAGTATATTAAATGTGTTTGAATACCTTCCCCAAGTGAAAATTGTTGGTTAATAGAACATTCACCTAAATGACATGTGTAATGTTCTCAAAGCCATGAATGTTAGATACTTTTATTTTTACTTAGGTAAAAAAAAAAAAAAAAGTCAAAAATTAGAATGTTTTTAATTTCTTGAGAAGAGATGAACGTAGACTAAATTACAACTACAGACAGAGGTCTTAGTCTCTTACTAAGAGGTCAGGATACAAATGCCACCAACAGGTCTGAGCCATGAGAAGAGAAAAAAGGGAAGAGAAGATATTTGATAGGGTGTGGTAGCCTTCATGCACTCCTGAGTGTCATTGGTTGCCTGCCTCAACTCAGAACTAGTTCTAACAGCTGTTGATTCAGAAATAATGTTTTATGCACTGTGAACCTAATGAACAATTACTGTCTTTGAATTTCAATCCTTGACAGACTTCTCATTGTAGTAGCAGATATACTTATCCTTCCAGGAAGGGAAGGCTTACTGTGGACACACTCCTAGGTAAGCACAAGTGTCTAATTAGAGTAACTTTTAAGGCCAAATGCAGTGTGGATTATAGGTGTCTCCCCCCCACCCCCATACACACAGACCAGTTGGAACCTTTTATCAGAGGGCTCTTTTTCTTAAAAGCTTGGAGTTTGAGGATGTCCTCAGTGTGGCCCCTTGTGCCGGATGTTCTCTTGTGAGAAAACTTAAAATAAGTTTGGGAGCAGAGCTGAATGGTCTTAGATCTTATTTGAAGAGTCCGAAGGAAAAATTTGCCTCTCTTCCCTAGACCACTGCTGAAACTAAGAATTAGAACAGCAGAAATTTCTTCAGAGTCTGGCGTGTTCTCTATGGATCTCAGAATAGAACCTTTTTGTAGGATACATTCTATAGGTGTCTATTAATTCTTCAGCAGCCTGTTATCTTTTTTTTTTTAACATTTATTTTTGAGGCAAGAGAGTGCACGAACAAGGGAGTGACAGAAAGAGAGGACGACACAGAATCCAAAGCAGGCTCTAGGTTCTAAGCTAGCCACACAGAGCCTGATGTGGGGCTCAAACCCACAAAGCACGAAATTATGACCTGAACCAAAGCAGCTGCTCAACCCACTGAGTCACCCAGGTGCCCCTCAGCAATCTGTTACCTTAATGAGGGGGAGAGGGATTAGAGAGAGGGCTTTGAGGCCCTTCTTTCCAGCAGGTTGGAAATTAGGTTTCTTGTGGGCACTTTACCCAAAGAGCATGAAGTTTCCTTTGATAACAGCTCTATCTAATGCCACTGGACACACTTTAAACCTTTGCCTGCTTTGTATTAAGAATGGAGACTTCCCAGGGTGCCTGGGTAGCTCAGTTGGTTAAGCATCCAGCTTCAGCTCAGGTCATGATCTTGCAGTCTGAGTTCAAGCCCCAGGTTGGGCTCTGTGCTGACAGCTCAGAACCTGGAGCTTGCTTTGGATTCTCTCCCTCTCTCTCTGCCCCTCCCCAGCTTGTGCTCGCTTGCTCACTTGCTCTCTCTCAAAAGTAAATATTAAAAATTAAAAAAAAAAAAAAAAGGAAACTTTCTTGTTTCTTATTTTTGTCACTTTCTGAACAGATACCTTTTCTTTCTCTGAGTATCAGTGAATGAAAATTAAGAGAAATAATTTTTTGCTCTCTTCTCACCTCCCCCAAAACATAATTGAGTTTTTACAAGCCATAATTTCATTATTCTCTTACAGATACAAAGATGAAAACAGATTTGATTCTTACATGTTTACATTGATCGTGTTTCCTGTGCTTTAATCCAGCTCTTTCAGTCTGCTTAATTTGTATGTAATTAACAGCAGTTTTCAAACATGAAGTTTACATCCAGTGTATGCTTTGTCTTTTGTCCCCATCCTTCCTATCCAGTTCAGAGGACTTGCTGTCTTCAGATGCCTGAAAACTACCTCTTGTCATGCAGATTAACTTGGGGATATTGTGCCTGTGCTCTTCTGTTTTCACATTTTCATTTGGTGCTCTAAGGTCTCCTTGAGAAGAATGTTCTTAGTCAAAACAAAAGATTTTTTTCCCTGCCACATTTGTGGCCCTCTAAATCAGATATTTCTCCAAACTCACATCCAGAGTTCTAGATATATAAAAATTGAAGCCTACAAATGCATTTTTACTACTAACCAGTTAGCTTACAAACTTAAATATCTGTAGGTTGGACACTGGACATTTTGAAAGAAATGTGTAATGCAGTGAGAACATGGTCTGACACACAACCCTGAATTGATTATATGAACCATTTCCAGACCCATGTTAGTAAGTACAGAATAACACAGTACATGTTGAAGAGGGGTGTGCTGTAAGATGATGATTAGGGTCTAGAATGAGGTGTTGGACATTATCAGATACCAAAAAAGGTTGTATAACTACTCAGGCAGATTTCCTAGGCAAGGCAGGTACTGTCATAGAATGTTACCTTGGGCAGTAGTATTTGGCTGATACAGTATCTTTGATACAGTGATGGAGTGAAGCTGTAACTGCTCTATGGCTTTGAAATTGTAATTGAAATTCATTTTTGATTGAAAGCCAGTTAATCTAAAATTAGATCCAAGAGCTTTGTGTTGGTTGATGGTTGGTGAGCTGTCAGGGTATTGAAATAGCACAGAGCATTTGTGCATGTGTGCCTTGTTCGTAAAGTTGGCATGACAAAGCTTAAGACAGTCCCAACAGTTTGCCTTTCAACCTAAATAAACTTTCATTTGCAAGTAATGAAAAGTGCTGATCCCCAAACATTAATTCCTTAATACCTCTGGGTGTTTTTAGATTTTACTAAAAAATATTCTTCCTTTCTTGGCTCCTATTTTCTGGCATCTTCTGGGCTTAATGACTCCATTTAAGCAAAGAGAATTCTCAGGAAAGACAGGGTTAGAGGTTCGTGGCTGAGATGTGTTTTAATAAAACTAGTTTTCTTTTTTTTTTTTTTTTTTTTTTTTTTTTTTTTAATTTTTTTTCAACGTTTATTTATTTTTGGGAGACAGAGAGAAACAGAGCATGAACGGAGGAGGGGCAGAGAGAGAGGGAGACACAGAATCGGAAACAGGCTCCAGGCTCTGAGCCATCAGCCCAGAGCCCGACGCGGGGCTCGAACTCACGGACCGCGAGATCGTGACCTGACTGAAGTCGGACGCTTAACCGACTGCGCCACCCAGGCGCCCCAAAACTAGTTTTCTAAAGATGAGGTGAATAGCCTACATTTTGACTCCTCACAGCAATTCTGTGAGGAAACTATTGCCATTTCACGGATGAAAAAATTGAAATAAAGAGTGATTAAGTAGCTTGCCTAACATCACGCCCCACCCTGGTGAGGGGCAGTGCTGGATTTTCTGTTCCTACTTTCCTGATTTCAAAGCCTGTGATCTTATTATACCACGCTGCCTTCCTCTTTGATTGGTATTTCTTTGCTAAGTAGAAACATCTCCCATTCCCTTCTGAAAGGAGGACTCTTGTCCAAGGAGATTTGCATTTTACTAGAGGGAGCAGGTGTGCTGAGACCCAGGAGCAAAGATAAAAGTAAAACAGACATGCTATTTGCAAATCTACCCAAGGAAGAACTTGAGTACCAAACATATTTACTCTTAATGAGCATCGCTGGTGAGGGAAGTAACTTGGGTTTAAATCCTTCCACAGAATTTCATTTTGTGTATTAGAACAGTAAGAAGAAGGCAGTGGCTTCTGTTTTATGTGAAAAGTACTTATAGTGGTGGTAAAGAAACATCAGGTGAACTATCTCATTTCTAGGATTCCTTATAGAACACTGGTGCCTAATGCTGGTTGTGACTGATACCTGTAGGCTTTGCCTTGATGTGAGACTACTAGAGAAATTTTCCAGCTTCTTCTGCTCCCTGGTGGAATATTCCACTAGGTTAACTTTGTGAAGTTGTTAAAATTTTTCTTTTTAAGACCAAATGAATGCCTGTAATTGTATAAAAAGGCATCAGATACATACATTTTTGTTTTGGGTAACTAAGTAATTGTAGTGCTTTTGAGGGTAAAATACTAAAATGAACCTTTGTAAGCTTTCTGCTGGAAATTTTTGGGACATGTGAGTTATTCTTTTCTCTGTAGAAGCTGCTTTAATGTCTCAGTATATTCAGATCTTGGACTTTGTCCCATCTGGTAATGGCTTCTGACCCTAAGGTCAATTGCATAAACCAATTTCTGGTAATTCTGTTTAGTCTTTTGAACAGTAATAGAATCCTCCCTCCTAGTTTGGTATTCTCTGAGCTATTTATAAAAGGCAGGCCCATCCACCTCCAATCTGCCTCATAGATGATGAGGGGCCAGGGCATCAAGTTCAGGATGAACAAAATTAAGCAAAAGAAGACACTTTGGAAGTATTGGTTTTGTTATGTTTAAAGACTAATGGAGTGATTTGGGTTTTTTAACGAAGCGAAAGCTGGGACACTTAGTCATTTCTAGGCAAATGTTGGTTCCTCTCCAAAGACTAGCAAAGTTTTAAATGGTAGTTTAGAATAAATCTCTGGTGTTTGCCTAGAGGAGACCAAATATAGAAGATCCTCTTTCTGATGTTAAGAATTACCGTTTGTTTATTCATCAGATTCATGTGCTAAAATGATTTGTGCCCTTAAGAAGCTTCTATAGACCTAGTGTAAGCAACATGTTATCTTACTATTTGATACTTGATGGAAGAGAAAGTGGGGTTAGATCTTTGAAGTGACTGACAACTAGACAGAAGTAGTGGCTAACTCTGGGTTATATCAAAATAACGTGAACCATGCCACAGCTGTAGGATAAAGCTACTTAAGCTTTTGTATAATAAAATTATTTAAAGTGTTAGAGGGGAAAGGATTTCTGCTTTTCTTTATACAAAATTGCTTCTGCTCTAGCTATATTAATTTGAACTGCATTTTTGGTTTGGTTCTTTTGTTCTGTTGGAAGATTTGATAAATCCTGTAATCTAAGAATGGTAGTTGCCTACCACAAAGTCAGCTTTTATCTCTGGACTTACTCAGATTCAAATAAAACTTACCACCATCTGAAATACCACCCCCCCAACTGTGCTATCATGTTAATTCTTTCCGATTATACTACTAAAGAGCAGAGGGGTAGAGTACATGGAGCTGCAGTTCCATCTGGTTACCTTTGAATGAGCACTTCCTATCTGCTGTCCATGCTAGGTACTTCACCTGTATTACAGAACCCTCATGACCTTGGGAAGAAAGTAGAAACTGAGGTCCAATCTGTGCTCCTGGGGCACCTGGCTGTCTCATTTGGAAGAGCATGTTGATTCTTGATCTTAGGATCATGGGTTCAAGCCCCACATTGGATGTAAAGAGTACTTAAAAAATCTTCAAAAAAAAATCTGTGCTCCTAACCAGCCTCCTACTCTGTTCCCATATTAAACCCATATCAGAAAGACTGCTGTAGTCTCAAAGTTTAAACTTGGTATGTTTGGTAAAAGAAAAATAGAAACCCCATGGTGAATAAGAAATACAGACAAAGGCAGTAGAAATTGGAGAGGAACTCAATGATTTTTCAGCTGGTGATCCATATAATGTGGCTAGCTTGGCAATTATCAGAAATGATTTGACTGAGATTTAAGTTGAGTTTTTTGAGCTTGAAAAGGGGATGGTGGGAAGTCTTGGGCATCCATATCCTAGGCACGACTCCATCAAACATTGAGATGAAATCTCCTTGGTGAGCACATACTCTAAATCGTAATTACAAAGTATTATAGGCAGTCTCTAAAGTGTTCTGGTTCCTAGCCTGAAAGTTCCATTACGTAAGAGTGAGGAGAGGGGTAGCAGGACATTTGTGTTCTATCTGGGAAAAGTTGGACAATTCATTGTGGTTGTGTTGCTGCCAGGAAGGGTAAATGACAGCATCTTACCTCCTGCAGGTGGGTTCTGTGAGTTGATCTTCTTTAGGTGTGGATGAGGTCATGGAATTTGAGTTCAGCTGGCCAAGAGATCCTTCTTGCAGACGCAGAAAGCTAGCCAAACCAGTGATCCTCAGCCCTAATTACACATCAGAAGTGATGCTGATTCTGTTGGAATCAGTCATTCTGAAAATTGAGACTCCCTCTTAATCACAGTCACCACCACCGTCACTGTCCCTATTGGGGGAGTGATGGAATCAAGGTGGAGGAAGGGGAAATTTTTGTTGCTGAGCATTTGTTTTGCTCCTTTAGAAAATTTTCCAGAGATTCAGGGTTCTCATGCAAATAGGTCACTGAACTGTGAGGTTTTTTTCTTTTTCCAGTTACCTTTCTAAAATGTTCTTGAGCATTATTGATGAATCTTAATAAGCTCTTTACAAGTGAAAGAGTGCCTAGATTTTCTCTGCGTGTCATTCATCAGAAGGTACCTTGAATCCAAAGGCTGGAATTCTGAGACCTAAACTTACACACATCCCATAGTCCAGGCTTGTTCTGATTACCTTGCATTTTCTTCCTGAAATACATTGTAGTTCTGGTACTTCAGGTAACCTTATAAATGTCTCTGTGTTAATAGTGCTCAGGATTCACAAAACCTTGGATTGATAACTGGTGGCACTATCATAACCTCTCATCTTAAGGAGAGAAACTTTTCCTTCAACCATCTATTTGAGACTGAAGGAAGGAAAAGCTGTCAGCTCTTTATTTAAATTCTCTTCCTTCCTGAGTTTTGTCTAGTTTTATTTACTGTCTGCATTTAGTCTATTTACAACTACTACTTCCTTCTGTCTCCCAAATATTTTACTTCTCAGAAGTTAGTCTCTGAAAGCATTGATGAACTCTTCTTTGATAAGGGAAAATGCCCCTAAAATGGTGAGAACAAGAAGGAATCTAAGAGCAGAAGCCCCTGGGAGCCCTATGTGGCACATTGTTGTGTAAGAAGGAATCTAAGAGCAGAAGCCCCTGGAAGCCCTATGTGGCATATTGTTGTGTATTGTCTGTCTTGCTTTGCCCAGTTTTTACAACCTGCATGTGAATCATTGCTGTACCTTATAATTCAGTAACTCTTAAATGAAAGCCTTTTGATTTTTGAAAAAGGATATAGTGGCAAAGCAGACCAGTACATGAAAACTCTTAAATTTAAAAAGGTAGTAGTTTGTATATGTAGCCAGCAACTCCTTGGTGAGAGTTTTACTTCTTGTTTTTCCCTGTGGGTTATTCGGGTTACTTTGAAATATTCAGCTTCCTTGGGGAGCCTGGATGGCTCAGTCATGTGAGTGTACAACTCATGATTTTGGCTTAGGTCATGATTTCACAGTTCTCAAGTTTGATTTGAACCTGGGGTCCAGCTCCACGCTGATTGTGCAGAGCCTACTTGGGATTCTCTCTCCCTCTCTTTCTGCCCCTCCCCTGTGCTGTGTTTCTGAAAGAAAAAAAAAGGAAAGGAAAAAAGGAAAATTCAACTTCCTTGATTTTATTTTTGTGTTTACACAAACTGGTCTAGCGACCTTGAGTGGCTTGCCTTGGGGGTAAATGAGCGGTTATTTTGTTTGGAAACTTTCCTGGTAAAACTTAAATATGCTTCTGTTAAACCCAACATAAAAAAAATTCAGATATTATCAAGTAGCCTTTAAATTTTAAAATAGAGGCCATCCATTTAATAAAGATGAATTCAAAAATTTAAGGTGCTCCCCCTCACCTAGGAGAGAGAGAGAGAGACGTAAAGGGGAAACTAGTGAAAGGTCATTTTTTGAGCATTAAAATTCAAAGGGAGTAGGAGGCCAAAACTAACTTTTAAGTAGTGTTTCAGATTTAGCAACTTGGTAGAATTTTTTGTTTGTTTGTTTTTTTGTTTTGCAAGCTACATTTCTGAATTACTTAAGTGGAAACCTATGGCAAGATAATGTTCTCAGGTGTCTTCATTACTTTGTCCTGTAGAATGTTACATGGTTGTAAGTGTAAGGTTGGTTGTCCAACTCTGGTGCTATAACAGCAAAGTTGCTTAATGAATGTTTATCTTCTTAACCTATCTGCAGTGGAAAGTAAATAGCTGCTTATCTTAAGGTCATTGCTTTGTCCTCTGCATGATTATCTTGCTTTAAGGATTTCCTTCAGGCATTTTGGGTTCACTCAGTGAATTTGTCCCAACATCCTCTTTAGCCTTAAATTTTCCATCCTTTGGGGTCTGGTGCCTGTTAACTTCCTGAGCTGAGCCTTCACCCCTGCTATCCTTGGAGCCCCTTCTCTTTCCATTCCCTACTGATTGCCTCTTTGCTAGTTCCATCTCCTAGGAAACTACTCTGTAAATCAGAGCACGTCAGCTTTTAAAAACTGAGCCCTTTTGAGAAATAACTCCTTTGATCCCTAAAGATTCCAAGAGCCCGTGGGATAGAGAAATACGTTCTTTTGAGAATTGTTAATCTGAGAATAAGCACAAGCTAGTAAAGTCCATATTAAAACTTCTCATATATATCTTCTTTTTTCCCCATTTTGTACATTTTCTTATTGTGCATAAATTGACAGCCCCTGTTTAGAGACAGGTAAATGGCAACTACAGTAGACCATGTTTGAAGTTAAATTTACGTGTCTAATGTTTCCAGTCCCTGTGAAAGCAAAGTCTTCTCCCCCTTAGCCTATAGTGTTTGACATAACTCTGTTAAAGACTTATCTGAAAGGTTCTTAGGAAATTTCCTTTTTAGAAACCTAGAAAGATAAATTACTGGAAGAAAAGCAGTTTGTTACAGTTGGTTGCTTAAAAATAGGATCCAACGAACTCACTGACGGTAAAGAGCATTTTTCTTTTTTTTTGTAATTGAAGATAACCATTTGTTTCATTTGGGAATTCTTTTTCCATCTAGTTCAGAAACTGGAACATGGCCACAGGTAGAATTTTACGTAGAATTTTTTATTTCTGGGCACCTTCTCCTGGTTTAGAAAAATTCCTTTTATGTAGTTGTATTGTGAACATTAAAATGAAAAACATTTTAGAGAGTGATACACCTGACTTAATGTGTGTTTGTGTGTGCATGAGCAAAGGATTGTCCTGAAGCAGTTTTGTTTTATGATCATTTTGATTGTGTTTGTGATGCCAAGTAAATTTGCTCCTCATAAATTTGCTTGCTTCTCTGGTTTGGCTAGAATACTTGTTCCCCTACCCAAGGGGTGGCAGCAGAGCACACACCATACTTTACCAGGTACTGTCATTTGTCATTGATCAACTTGTAGTTCATTGAGGAAAGTATCGCAAAGGTTATGAACTGACCTTCTGGGTTTTAAATAGAAACCCCAACAGAAACAGTGCCAGTTTCAAAGATAGAAAATAAGCTGATAATCTGAATGTAACTATTCTGATAGTTGGAAGGGCTAGATAGGCAGCTTGTCTGCTTATAGAGAAAACTTGTATTGCAAGGGAACTGAGGGATTTACCACTTAGAAGACTTTAAAAGGGCAAGGTCTTATGTAAATGAGGTCCTTTTCCAACATTAATACTGGGAAAAAACAAATTTGCGGGATTAATTTTACTATATGAAGATATTTTTCCAGACATTTTAAAATTTCAGATACCTGTGGATAAAGGTTTTTTCTACATTTTATTGTAGAGTGCCCCCAAGAACTCCTAATTTAAAGAGAATGTGTGCTTTAAATTTTTGTGTTATCATAAATGAACTTTTAGCTTTTATATTGTGGCAGAGTACACACAACATGAAATTTAACCATGTTGGCCAATTTATTTATGCAGTTAAGTAGTGTTAAAAATACGTTCACAATGTTACACAACCAGTCTTCAGAACTCTCTTTATCTTAGAAAACTGAAACCATGCTAAACAACAAACACCCTATTTCCCCTTCCCCCCAGTCACAGCCACCCACTGTTCTTTTTGTCTCTGTTAATTTTTTTTTTTCAACGTTTATTTTATTTTTGGGACAGAGAGAGACAGAGCATGAACGGGGGAGGGTCAGAGAGAGAGGGAGACACAGAATCGGAAACAGGCTCCAGGCTCTGAGCCATCAGCCCAGAGCCTGACGCAGGGCTCGAACTCACGCACCTCGAGATCGTGACCTGGCTGAAGTCGGACGCTTAACCGACTGCGCCACCCAGGCGCCCCTTGTCTCTGTTAATTTGACTACTCTTAGATACCTCATGTAAGTGGAATCATACAGTATGTGTCCTTTTGTATATGACTTATTTCTCTTAGCATAAATTGTTCAAGGCTCATACAGATTGTAGCATGTGTCAAATTTCCTTTAAGGCTGAATAATATTTCACTGTATATATGTACCGCTTTTTTGTGTTACTATTGATCCATCAAATGGATAGATAGACGTAGGAATTCTAGCCATCTTTTGGCTGTTGTGAACATTGCTGCTGTAAGCATTAGTGCCTAAGTATCTGGTTCCCAGTTTCACTCTTTGGAGTATATACCCAGAAGTGGCAATGCTAGATGATGTGGTAATTCTGTGTTTATGTGAACGACTGCCATGCTGCTATTCATAATGGCTGTGTGATTTGACATCACCCAGCAAGACATAGGGTTCCAATATCTCCATGTCTTTGCCAACAGTTGTTATTTTGTTTTTTGATGGTAACTATTTTAATGGGTGTGAAGTGTTTTTGTGTGTTGATTTGCATTACCCTGATGATTAGTGATGAGTTCATTTGTTTTGATAATGTAGTTTTGTGTTTGCTTCAAGTAGAAGTAGAAATATTCAAATGAGATCTTGTTAATAAATGTCTGGAGAATGTAGCTAAAAAAGGTTTTGGCATCAATACTGAGGTTATACAGAAGTTGGTGGCTGCTCAAAAGGGACCTCCCACGTTGCAAGGCTTTGATAGTAGTATCCTTCATAGTTCAGAGTTTGGTCCTGGTTTTGAATTTTAGAAGCTGGAATTTGAGCACCCTGAATTGGCCAATTTCTCATATATGGGGTGTGTGTGTCTTAGATTGAAAAATGATTAATATGGGGCGCCTGGGTGGTTCAGTTGGGTGGTTAAGTGGCTCTTGATCTTGGCTTAGGTCACGATCTCACAGTTGGTGGGATTGAGCCCCACGTTGGGCTGTGTGCTGACAGCAAGGAGCCTGCTTCAGATTCCCTCTCTCTCTCCCTCCCTCTCCCCCCCCCGCCCCCCTCCACACACTGTGTCAAAATGAATTCTTTTAAAAAAGTGATTAATATGTAAAATACGTTTAGAGAAACACATAGATTAGATGTATGATTTCCTAATTGGGATATTTGTTTGAATTCCAAGATTCTGTTATTCCTATTAGGAACTAGTTTAGTTCCTAAGGGTGCTAAACTAGTGATTTTAAATTTTCATGGTGAGCCTGGAATTTAAAGAAAAGGAGAGACACTATGATATTCAGTTATTTCATCTAGACTTTGTAAAGACTTGTTGTATCATCCTGTGGTGGCTTCTCCCACTGAAGAACCACCAGATTCCAAGCTTCTACCATGGACTCACTGTCATATTCCAGCCTGTTATCACCCCATTATGAAAGCTTCTCTCTTTGCCCTTGAAGAATGAGGTGTTTCCCAAGCATCCTTTAAAGTGCCTTACTACTTTTTCTTTTGGCTAGCTAAAATTGATTCAAATAATTGAGTACCTATCACATTCTGATCACTTTTCCTAATTCTGGGCATACTTTGATTACACGGGAATAGTCCCTATCTTCCTAATCATTGAGAGTGATATATTTCGATTTTAAGGGGATTTCATTAGCTCCCTTTACTATGATAAGCATGAATTTAAACTCTTGACTTATGTGGTACTTGAACCTCTGATGTTACTCTTTCTTTCACAGCAATGGCACAAGCATGATATCATTGATCATTCCTCCCAAAGACCAGATTTCACGAGTGGCAAAAATGTTAGCAGATGAGTTTGGAACTGCATCTAACATTAAGTCACGAGTAAACCGCCTTTCAGTCCTGGGAGCCATTACATCTGTACAACAAAGACTCAAACTTTATAACAAAGGTAATCTAGAATTTGATCATTTTCCTCCTCTATTGTGTTTTGGTTATATTTTCCACTTTGATCCTGCCATGATGCTTTTGGTCACTATTGTATCTTTTTCAGATAGCTATCAGCAATTTACCTTTGGCCTTGGAACTTACCCCTCTCTACCCTTTTTTTTTTCTTTAAAGCTAAGTAGTAGTTACTTAAAAGTGTAAATCCTCCTTTTTTAAACATCTCAAGTATTTTTAAAATTAGGGAGACGGGGCGCCTGGGTGGCGCAGTCGGTTAAGCTTCTGACTTCAGCCAGGTCACGATCTCGCGCTCCGTGAGTTCGAGCCCCGCGTCGGGCTCTGGGCTGATGGCTTAGAGCCTGGAGCCTGTTTCCGATTCTGTGTCTCCCTCTCTCTCTGCCCCTCCCCCGTTCATGCTCTGTCTCTCTCTGTCCCAAAAATAAATAAACGTTGAAAAAAAAAATTTTTTTTTTAAAAAAAATAAAATTAGGGAGAGAATTCTGCCGGAGAGATTTACAGATATTTCTGCTTTATTTAAATTATGACTTAAAGGAACCAGGGACACGGGCACCTGGCTGGCTCAGTCATTAGAGCATGTGACTCTTGATTTCAGGGTTGTAGGCTCAAGCCCTCCATTGGTTGTAGAGATTACTTAATAAATCTTTAAAAATAATAAAGGAGTAGGGACAGTACTAGGAACATTTTCTATTAACTGAGGAAAATTAGCTATAGATTTAAGTAGAGAAATTGTGTTTTTTGCAGTACCTCCAAATGGCCTGGTTGTTTACTGTGGTACCATTGTAACAGAAGAAGGAAAGGAAAAGAAAGTCAACATTGACTTTGAACCTTTCAAACCGATTAATACGTCATTGTATTTGTGTGACAACAAATTCCATACAGAGGTAAGAAGTTCAAACAGTATTTTCATCATCCCAGAAAGAAACCCTATATCCATTAGCAGTCATTACCATCCTCCCCCCCACCCCCCATCCGTACCCCCGCCTCCCCAAGATCTCTCAGCTCTAGGTTACCATTGATTTTGTCTGTCTCTCTAGATTTCACTTATGCTGGGCATTTCATACAATGGGTAGATTTTTGTGACTTGTTTCTTTCACTTAGCATCAGTACTTCATCCTTTTTTATTACCAGATCATATTTGCTATATTTGATATATGTGTTCATCAGGAATATTAGGAATAATAGTGCTCTGAACATACATGTACCATATGTGTGACCATACATTTTCATGGGAGGGCAGTATATATACTTAAGAATGAAATTGCTGGGTTAAATGGTAACTGCTTAACCTTTTGAGGAATTGCTAGACTATTTTCTAAGTCATTGTACCACAAGGCTGGCTATTTTCAAAAAAAAAAAAATTATACATTGTGACACACTGAATGACCATCATGTTTGAAGAAAGTGCTAAACTGGATTTGGAGAACTGGTTAGAGGTGAAGAAATAATTGCCTATCTCTCCATCTCTCCCTGTATACCCATGATACTTGCCTATATTTCTTGCATCCTTAGTTTTCAGTTCACAAATTATAAAACCTTTAGGACTGTAAGAGCTTTTATTTCCCCATGAAACTTTTGAGTGACAGAGCTGCCATAAGATAAAATTTAAGGGTGGAAAGGAAACCTCATTAGAGTGACCTAAATCAGTCAACAGTAGAACAATCAGGAATTCACAGCTGGCTCCTAGTTCAGTCTTTTGCTTTTCATCAACCTAGGGAAAAACCTCTACAGTGGAATTAGAACTGACATTTGTCGACACAGTTTACAATGGATGATTTCTGCTAACTTGACAGGAAGTCCAATTCCAGTTGGATCTTGGTTCGTTGCATAGATGGTTGAGACTGTTCCCTGGGCTATCTTGCCAGCCTCTTTTTGGCGAAAGCTTCATTGGGAAGGCTCTTAGCTACCATGTCCCACTTACCTGTATCTAGTTTCATGAAAGCAGATTTTAAGTCTTAATTTAAGTAGTACCTGTTACTTGTGTTATCTAGCTTTTATTAAGCTAGCTTCATTGGTATTTCTAAACCTTAACCCTTCCAGGTACTCTTTAATCTTGCTAGCTTTGTTTATTTTGGCTTCAGCTGATATGTTGATAACTAGATGTGAATGTGACATGCTGTACAACACAATTTATGTCGCTTCATCAGGACAATTACACATTCTTAAGAGGGATAAGTATTCCCTGATGAGCAGAATTATTGAAAACCTAAACTAATCAAGCCACCTAACAGATTGTGACATAATGGCACAACATTCATGTCTTAATGCTAATTTTCAGATATGGTATGATTAAAGATTGATTACTAATGATTAATCTGCTTTCTGGTCAATTCTTAAAGGAAATATTTTCTTCCTTAGTTAAAATGGAAAGGGTATTTTTTAACTCCAAAGAAGCCTGGCACCTAGGAACTAGTCATCTACCAGGTGTGCAGATTCCATCAGGAAAACTCTTGACCCATCTATATGGGTTCCAGGACTATTTAAATATTTGTTCTTTGTGGGGACAGAACTATGGGGATATAATTATAAGCTAACCTAGAAGGAGAATTTTCCCCCAGAAAAACTCCAAATCATTAGCTATATAATACCTTTAAAATAAAATTGAGTTTTAGGTGGCTCAATCCGTTAAGTGGCCAACTTCAGCTCAGGTCATGATCTCACCGATTTCTGAGTTTGAGCCCCATGTCAGGCTCTGGGCTGCCAGCTCGGAGCCTGGAGCCTGCTTCAGATTCTGTGTGTGTGTGTGTGTGTCTGTCTGTCTGTCTCTGTGTGTCTCTCCCTCTCTCCCCGCCTCCTCTCCCTCCCCCTCCCTCCCCCACTCACGTCTCTCTCAAAAATAAACATTAAAAAAAATTTTTTTTAATAAAATTGAGTTTTAGATCCTGATACCATTAAGGGTATTCAAGACATATATGTTAAATGAAACATTTCAAATCTAGATCTTTTTGTAGACTTTCTGGGTTTTCTCCTCATGGACTCCTTCTCTAGAGTTGATTTACAAGATACCCTTACTTGCTATAATGAATGCTGCCTGCTAATGATGGGATAATACAGAAAGTGACCTGATGGAGGTTAGCTTTTTCTACTGTTGTTGTTTTAGAGTTTGGACTTTTCATTTCAACATTATGTTCCATGGATTGCCATCAGTCTAAATCAAATCAAGGATAGAATTAATCTGAACCCTATACCTCTCTTGGTTTTCTATTCATGTGTCCAGGTCAGGTTTGTTGAAAGGCTTTCTATCATTATTGTTGGTGTTGTTCCCTGCATCTGTTTCAAAATTGACCGTATGGGTTACGTATTTATAGCTATAGTCTAAATTATTCCATAAAATGACTTTAAGTACTCCTACCATTGTGGATGGGGTAAAAGGGCTTGTATGTACATCCTTTTGGATTTTGTCTTGACCCTAACAAAGCTTTGGGATTTATTTATTGTGTGATAACTTATGTTTGCTTTTCAGGCTCTTACAGCACTACTTTCGGATGACAGCAAGTTTGGCTTCATTGTAATAGATGGTAGTGGTGCACTTTTTGGCACACTCCAAGGAAACACAAGAGAAGTCCTACACAAATTCACTGTGGATCTCCCAAAGAAACATGGTAACACAGGAGGAGAACATGAGCCCATTCTGTATCTAGCAAAAAAGAAACAAATAGTACAGTTGACCCCTGAACAACACATATGGGTCCCAACCTCTGTGCACAGTTGAAAACCCATATAAAACTTTTTTTTTTAAGTTTATTTATTTACTTGTTTTGAGAGGAGAGACAGAATCCCAAGCAGTCTCCATACCCAGTGCAGAGCCTGTTGGCAGGGCTTACTCTCATGAACTGTGAGATTGTGACCTGAGCTAAAATCAGGAGTGAGTCAGATGCTTAGCTGACTGAGCCACCCAGGCACGCACTTTCGCCACCCACCCCCGCCAAACACACACATACAATTTTTGACTTCTCAAAAACTTACCTACTGATAACCTATTGTTGGAAGCCTTTACCATTAACATAAACAATTGACTAACACATGTTTTGTATGTTAATTATATTTTGTACTGTATTCTTTAAGTTAGGGGAAAAATGTTAATGAGAAAATCATCAGAGAGAAAATACATTTACAGAAATATACTGTGTTTTTCTTAAGGGTCAACTGTAGGGGCACCTGGCTGGCTCAGTTGGTGGAGCGTGCAACTCTTGATCATGGGGTTGTGATTTCAGTCAAGCTGCACACTGGGGGTAGAGATTACTTTAACAAATAAAATATTTTTTTAAGGGGTGGTCAACTACATAAAGGGAATAACTCCAGATGAGAGGCATCATGAAATGACACATGACTCATTGGTGCTTATGATTCTTCTTTTGATAAGATAATTGGTATTTATTCTGAAAATGTGTATCAGTTTGTGCCAAACATTCATTTAAAATAAATAGTAATTTTTCTCTGTCTTTTTGTTAGATAATGGCATGATTCGTTTTTAATTAGCAAGTTATTTTTTACTTCTTACTAATTACCCATTTTTTCCCACTTTTTGTGTCAAAGGTAGAGGAGGTCAGTCAGCCTTGCGTTTTGCTCGTTTAAGAATGGAAAAGCGACATAACTATGTTCGGAAAGTAGCTGAGACTGCTGTACAGCTCTTTATTTCTGGGGACAAAGTGAATGTGGCTGGTCTTGTTTTAGCTGGATCAGCTGACTTTAAAACTGAACTAAGTCAATCTGATATGTTTGATCAGGTAAGTGAGAAGTAGATGCTCTGTTAAGTTGCTAGGTGAGAGTAGTGGGTCCTCTGAGCACTGGGACATGCACATCTTTTTGGTTTTCAAGTGATAGATTTCATGTTTAAAAACAAGTTGACAGAATTTCATGTTTAAAAACAAGTTGACAGGTTTTTATTAAGAAACACTCCTCCACGCTTTTCTGGGTCTTCTTTCTCTTTGAAAACCAACCATTTTTAGATAGAATCATTATGGTCTGGTGGCAGCTTCTGGTTTAGTGAATTGCTATAATTAGCCTCAAAATGGAATGTGATTTCAGAGAAAGTAGGGGTTTTTCTGGTCTTCTGATTTATTTCTGGAGGTAAATAAAGCAGTGAAACTCCCAGTAATATGATAGAGCTGATTAGCCTAAAGCATTTAATCCAAAAAAATCTTTTGGTCTACGACATGGACTCAGGCATAACACATTTCAAAGGTGCTCTTGAGAGGGAGTAGCATTATATGGTAGAAATCTCAACCAAAGAAGTGGTGTTGTACTCAACCACTTTATATGGCAGGAACCAATATCCTGTTTCCTTAACAAGGAACTTAGTCTTGTTGGTGATTAATGAGTTGTCAAATCTAATCAAATGTGTGATATGACTGGCTGGGGAAGTTACACTTTACAGTGTTGCTCACTGAGACCTGCTCATGAACATACTGGGCTCTTTCCCCGTATTCTCCCTCTTTAGACTTTAGTTAGAAGTGGCTAAAGACCCATTAAGAAGAAATGTGTCTTGGTCAAGGTGTTTTGAAGTACTAATGATGCCTTTTTTTTTTTTTTTTTTAAATGTGTGTATGTCAGAGGTTGCAGTCAAAAGTTTTAAAATTAGTTGATATATCCTATGGTGGTGAAAATGGGTTCAACCAAGCTATCGAGCTATCTACTGAAGTCCTCTCCAACGTGAAATTCATTCAAGAGAAGAAATTAATAGGTATCAGTGAAATGCAACTTACTTATTATGTGAAATGTATTTGTATTTATATTTGTGTGTGATTATATATATGTAACAAAATGCCAAAAGGGTAAGAGGAAGATTGAACGTTTGTATTAAAATCTTCCTCAGTGGAGTCATTAATCTTCCTTTATTCTTGAGTTCTAGTAAGTGTGCTTGTATTTCCACTCTTTTTACCCTTTGGCAATAGAAACCAAACTTCAGTTTTCACATATTATCTTTTATAATGCAGTGGTGAATAGAGACCAAATTAAAGATTAATCTGGCCATTGGGGCACCTGGGTGGCTGAGTCGGTTAAGCATTGGCTTGGGTCTTATTCTTACGTTTCCTGAGTTCCCCGCTTGGTTTTGTGCTGACAGCGTGGAGCCTGCTTGGGATTCTCTCTCCTCTCCTCTCTCTGCCCCTCCCCTGCTTGTGCTCTCTCTCAAAAATAAACAAACCTTAAAAAAAAAAAAAAAAATCTGGCCATTATTTGGCTTTGTTTCTGATTTATGGAGCACACATTTTTCCAAGTGGTTCTGTATTTGGCCCCGCTATTAACTCTTGAGTCAATTTCTAGAGCCTCAACTAGAGTGGTAGGACTTTTCACAACTTTTGGCTCTTATTTTTAAGTTGCTATTTTCTCTCTCTTGGGTTTTTTTAAGTTTATTTTTTTATTATTTATTTTGAGAGAGTGCATGTGTGTGCAAGCCGAGGAGGGGCAGAGAGAGAGAAAGAGAGAGAATATCAAAGCAGGCTCCACACTGTCAGAATGGAGCCTGATGCAGGGCTTGGTCCCACAGACCATGAGATTATGACCTGAGCCAAAACCTAGAGTAGGATGTGCAACTGACTGAGCCACCCAGCCACCCCTATCTCCTGGATTTTGAGCCAGAAAGTCTATTTCTACACAGGAAACTTTTTTTTTTTTTAATTTTTTTTTTTTAACGTTTATTTATTTTTGAGACAGAGAGAGACAGAGCATGAACGGGGGAGGGTCAGAGAGAGGGAGACACAGAATTTGAAACAGGCTCCAGGCTCTGAGCTGTCAGCCCAGAGCCCGACGCGGGGCTCGAACTCACGGACCGTGAGATCATGACCTGAGCTGAAGTCGGCCGCTCAACCGACTGAGCCACCCAGGCGCCCCTACAAAGGAAACTTTTAATATATGTGCTTCCTCACCTATCCTTCATCACAGGACGATACTTCGATGAAATCAGTCAGGACACGGGCAAGTACTGTTTTGGAGTTGAAGATACACTAAAGGCTTTAGAAATGGGAGCTGTAGAGATTCTAATAGTCTATGAAAATCTGGATATAATGAGATATGTTCTTCATTGCCAAGGCACAGAAGGTATGAGAATTAGAAAGTTAAATAAGATTATGGTTTGTTGGTGACCTCTGTGTTCTGGAAACCTGGGGTGGAAATTTGGGAGAGGTGGCTTCTGTCTGCGTAAACTGTTTTGCTTGAACTGATAAATGTCTGCTTAAGACTGTTAAATTTCCTGAGGACAAGAACTGTATCTTGAGTATGTTTGGTGTTTACTTACAGTAGGAGCAGTATACCTGGTAGACGTTAAGTGCATGCTGACTAATATTGCTTATAAAAAGAAGGTTGATAGAATGAATTCAGAAGCCCTTTCATCTAACCTGACTTATCTCATGGGACTTAAATCTGCTAGTGTATAAGAACTAGGTTAACATACTTTTTCCCCCAATACTACAGAGGAGAAAATTCTCTATCTAACTCCAGAACAAGAGAAGGATAAATCTCATTTCACAGACAAAGAGGTATGTGATTGTTTTCTTAGTTTGGTAATAAATGCAAGGAAAGGAAATCTATGTTAGGGCATTGGCGAAGTAGAGTATCAGCTTTGAGATACCAGACTTCATACTCTTGGCAGTGGGGGGCAACGGGAGGTGGTCACGTCTTATATGCTACATGCCTGTCTGATTCCAAGGAAGGAGACCGTGCCATGAAGTAGTTAAATATTCTCATTCTTGAAATAGTAAAGAGGAAGATTTGATTGACTAGTGCCTCTTCTGCATTGTGAATCCTGTGCTGCTTTCTTCACTCACTTTATAAGCTTTTGTACTGAAACAGCTTCTGCAGCTTTGGTCTGTATGCATCACCACAAAAGTGTCACCTGTCCAGCACAGATCACTTAAAGTTCCTCAAATTCTGAGTTGAAGGACTTTGTTTTTCACAAGGTTGCCCTAAAAAGTAAATCTGGCTTGTCTCTTCTGGGCTGTTAAATGAGTGCAGCCTGGAGACACTTTACAACAGCCTGACTTTAGAGACAACAGGAACCAGAAGTTGAAAAACTGCTAAGTGTGTGTTGACATTTTATCATTGAGCCAGAGCCTGAGGAGGAATGTTATTTGAAAAAGAACTTCTGTGCTATTAGAATTATGTCATTAGAAACCAGAATTCACATAGAGGGCACACCCACTTAATAAGGAGAGAGAATGAGAATGATCGTGGGTCCGGGAGCTAGGGTGGCTAAGTCTTGATTACATCCTAATCCCATTTTTTCTGTATTTTCATGGTCACCCTTGCAGACAGGACAAGAACATGAGCTGATCGAAAGCATGCCCCTGCTGGAATGGTTTGCTAACAACTATAAAAAATTTGGAGCAACGTTGGAAATTGTCACAGATAAGTCACAAGAAGGATCCCAGTTTGTGAAAGGATTTGGTGGAATTGGAGGTAAGTAGCAAATAAGAAAACTAAACTTACGGCCAGGGTCTCAGGCCAAAGCTTTCCTGGCTATCCCAAAATCAAGCTATGAGATGAAGTGTGCTCATCCAACGAGGCAGAGACAGGAGGTTGAGGCAGCACATGGTTGCAGGTTCCTTGGTTGGAACTGTATTTTTTATCATCATCTCTTTGTTTTCTGTAATTCTACAAGGGAATTGGACTTTCCTTATTGAAGTGAACCCTCCCCATCCCAGGAACACTGGTGATTTACTCTTTGATTTGCTTTCCCAGGTATCTTGCGGTACCGAGTAGATTTCCAGGGAATGGAATACCAAGGAGGAGATGATGAATTTTTTGACCTTGATGACTACTAGGTAGTCGACATGGGTCCGGCAAAACGTGCCTCACCCTCCAGCATCCAACCCAAGGAGCATACCCGTGGTGGAATCCAAACAGATCCCTGCCTTACAATTGGAACATTTCCAGAACTTAATCCATGAGCATTGGATATTGAAAAGAAAACCGAAACAAAACCAGACCCAACCCTACACTTTGGTTTGTCATGGTGTCAGCGCAGCAGCCTACAACTAAGTTCCTAAAATGCCACTTTGGACTAATTTAAAAAAGAATCCCAGTTTTTACTTTTACTCGATGGTGAAATTGGTTGCTCTTGTATTTTATGAAAAAAAAAAATGATTTTTTTAACCTTCATACATAGAATCAAAAATACTTTAACTGCTGTAAACCTTCAAAAGTTAATAGAAATGAGATCATACTGGTTTGTTTCTTATTTTGATTGGAGAAAAATTGCTGCATTTCGCAGTGACCCATTTACATGGCATTCTCAGCTTAGACTGCATAAGAAGAAATACATGCGGTGAAATGTTGGAACCATTTTTTCTTGGTCTCTGTTTAATGTTGAAAGAGTGAGCTAATAGGAGGCAATTTCAACTTCACTCCCTCACATTACTCCTCCCCCTCCAGACTGTCAGTTTCAAGGATGCAAATTGCATTGCCAAGTCAAACTGACACAGGAAACATTTGGGCCAATGCACTGTTCCCTTTCATCTGTTTTGCAGGCGCATTTGTGCCCAGGGTTTGGGAGCCCTTGGCATCAATTGCATTGATAAGGGTTCCCATAATCTTAGCCTACTAGAAACCAGTTTGGGATGGATATGATGGGGCTTCTGTGCTATTGCTGGGATTGGGAGAAATAAAACATGCAATTTAAGTGGAAGCAAAGAAATTTAAAGAATATTTTATTTTGCTTGGGTCTGTCCTTGGTAAAAGGGAGATGGTTGTGTTTTCCTTGTGTTGGATGGCATGATTATGTGAATGTTTTGATTTTTTTTAAGTGAACTGCAAGGTTTTTCACAGGAACGACTGACAAGACATGTATGACTGTGCATGTAATTATAAACCCCTGACCTCCTGGTGGGGTTGGAGCATCTGTTTCAAATATGGGACTTAAAAGCACCTCTCATATGAGAAATTATGGGAGAGGGGTGGGAAGGGCAGGGGTGGGAAGGGATGGGACACAGCTTCTGGCACCAAGGACTTAACTATTGTTGGATCCAAAAGTGGGCCTGAAAACCTGAAGCTCACGCTTCATAGCTGGGTTCTAAGTTGGATTTGACCCCAGCTGACATGCAAGGTCATGGCGTGCCCGAGGTGGTGACAGTGAATAAAGTGTATAGGATGTGCCCAGTGGTAGCAATGGAAAAAAGTATACCAAATGGACTTTGAAGGACCAAAGGTTTTTAAAAGTCAGTTGGTATCGTTCCCACACTGATAGAGTAGTGGGGTACATTTGGTTTTCAAATTGGGTACTTTTAACACTTTAGTGCCTGACTGCTGTTCTTCACTGACTTGACTCAGTCACTCGTAGCTTTATTGGTCTGAACCAGCTCCTTGTTCCCAGGTTGCAGACCTGCCTATCGTTCCAATAATCCTGTTTCACTTGAATGAAGGGAGTATGTCTTAATTGTAAAGCTTCTGGTTCTCACACTGTATACTCTGAGGTCCAAATGACTGTCTTTTAATGTATAACCTGATGTCTCAACCCCCAGTGAGAAGAGTCCATTCTTTGGTATTCACCAACGTGGGAGGCTTCACCGGAACAGGCTTTTGCTTTGGGCTCTGCTGTTTGTTTGCAGAACACCCAAGAGCGAGCAAACATGCTCTCTTCACAGCAGTACCTTAGGGTTTTGCCATTGTAAATGGGTCTAATGTGATATGACAAGACCAGAGAAATTGGATGTAAATTTACATTTTTGAATATGCTTGTTGTTTCACATGATACATTTAGGGTATGCAGCTCCTTTTGTAGTTTTTATTTTTACTATTTAAGTTTGGAAATGATGCCAAATTTTTGTATTTCTTTAATCAATGTGTTCTCTTTGGTGATATATATTGCATTATATATTGATGTGTGTATCAATATATACTGATATGTATTACACTTACACATACAAACACGTAAATAAGAGGGGTGAAAACCGTAGCCTTTGCATTCTCTATAGCCTCTACAGAGAGATCCTAAGCAGCGAAATCTTGGTGTTGTGATGTACAGAAATGGAGAAGAGTATTAAACCATATTTAAGAATACACTTTGTGTGCTTGAGATTCTTTAGGACTGTTCCTTGTCAGGGTCTGCACCATAGAGACAGTATAAGCTCTCCAAGGCATGTGTTTAGTAATGGCTAATAACTTTTCAGCCTTAAATTTTAGTTGTCTTTGTTACATTTGCCTATGGAAGGGTATATGCAAAGGAGGCCTGAGGACATGGTCCCAAAATTACCATGAGAGGAAGAAAGTTCAAGTTGCTGGGGTGAAACTAATTTGTAGCTTCCCTTATTCTACATGCCCACCGAAGGGAAATCTTGCTCTTTTTAAAAAGCTGTTTCAAGTATGTTATGCCATGCAACTCAACATTTCATGGAGGTACATGTTGTGCCCATTTTACAAGTGATGAAACAGGCCAAAAGACATCAGACAACAGCCCTATAGTGGTGAAGCCAAATCTTACCCCAGGCCTAATCCCACATTTGATTCTCTTTCTACATCTCATCACCTTTGGATCGTCCAGATGGAAGAGCAGAAACTAAGCCTCTTTGATCTTGCATACCTGGTACTGTGTAGGAGAGTAATAAATAACTTCATCCAAGAGCAAGCTTTCCAGGTTGTGTCAAGAGAAGATAATTTTGTTTTTCTCAAAGATTTAGATTCTTAAGAGCTCCTAGTTGGTGGTTTAGAAAGCCTACTTAAAAAGTCAAGGTGTGATCCGTGATTTGCTTTCTCCAGATTTAAGAAAACGTATTTAACAAAATTGACCAGTAATGGTACTTTTTAGCATACTTTTGCCCATTTTCCAGCAGATTTAGAGGATAGCTTTGATGAAACCCAGTCACCCTCTGGGAAGGGCAGACATGCCTGTGCATGGTGGAGATCTATAATTTTTCCTCCTAATGCATCCCTAGGTGCTGCTAAAGTCAAGTTGGAAGGCAGCACACTGGTGCTGGGTGTGTGGGCTGTTGTGTTTGCCTGTCTGGGCCTGCAGCGCTTGCCATCTTTTGTTCTCTGGCTCTGGTTCTCATGCGACGCTCCCAGACAAGCACACTGGATTCAGGGCTGAGTGCCAAAGTGGAATTTAAGCCTCATGCCAGCTTCTCCCTTGTTGCCAATTTGAGGGCCTGCTGGGACTCCCACCTGCCAAGTCCCACCCTAGTGGGACTGTGCCTCCAGGGACATAGGAAATGACCAGCCAAGGAGTATAGAAGCACTGGATGCCAGAGTTGCTGAGGACATGGCTGGACAACAGGAACTAGAGGTACATGTGAAAACATTTCATTTCCAGGATTCTTGGGTAACTAAATCCTGTCTGTGAATGTGGTTTCAGGTATAGTTTGAAATTCGTTTTGGGAGGCTTATCCTGGGTTTCAGTTAAGAGCCCAGGTCAGAGTCAAATTTTTAGGACAAACATTTCATTCTGGCTTTGCATTAGTTGGCCTTGTGATTTTCAGGTAAGTCCCTTCTTATCCCTCAGTTTCCCCATCAGGGTAAGGAAATCTGTGAATGAAAAGAGACTTTGCAGCCTTAAAGCCATAAGGACAGCATCATGGCGAGCAAGCAAATCTCACTTCTGACTGTGGTAGAAATCCTGCCAGTGATACTTTGGCAAATTATTTAATGTCTCTGAACAGCAATTTCCCTACCTGTAATAATGCCTACTCCACAAGGATTGTTAAGGATTGAAGGCATGTGACATGCTTTTGCAAAGATTCAGACGGGAGCTGCTCTGATCCTCAGTGCCACCACTACCAACCTTGGTCCTCTGGAAGTAACTAGGGTGAGTTTACACTGGCAACCGCCAGATGGTGCTAGAGTTAAGGATACTGGCTGTGGGATAAATTTGTTGCATCTGGTGGGGAGATTTTTGATGAGCATTAAATCTTGACAAGCTGAGACAGCTTGATTGCCCTTAAAATATCGAGAAATAGGGCAAACTACTAAAGGATGTAGGGATGAGTGAACACCATGGAGAACTCAAGAGTCTCCATCTGGGCTTTGAGCTACCAATCTGTAAAATAACTGCAATCCCCAACATTGGTTAAATAGTTAACGCTAATGCTATGTCACATCATCATGTTATTTAATCCTTAGAAAAGCAATGAGGTGGATATTTTATATCTGCACGTTCAAGTTCATAAGCTACTAAGTGGAAAAATTTGGGACTCAAGTCTAATTGATTACAAAGCCAATGTAACTGCAGGTCATTCATGACTCAAGAAGGGAATACAAAGGGACAGGACCATTGCTAGTACTGCTAAGAAGATTTGTGGATTCACCTCACCAACCTTCGTGCTTTCAGAGACCATCAACAGCTCAAATTCATTTCAAAGGCACCCATCTAGCAATCCTGTCCTTCCCCCAACAGCATTTTGACTGGTCAGCCCAGCACAACTACAGTTGAGGATGGATAAAAAGAGCTCCCTTGGACTCTGTACAAGATCCCTATAATTGATCCAGCACCTTCATAGAAGAATGTACACACATAATGGAATTTCTCAGAGACTAGGGTATCTGTCCCTGCTCTTTTTTTGGAGGACTTTCAATTGATGAATAAATTGCTTTGGGGATATTTTAGAACTTCTTTCCCCAAATGTCCCTGCTCTTAATAGGTCATCTGTAGAACAACAGAATTAGAATATGGACTATAGATAAAAGTATGGTATCAATCTTAAATATCCTGGATTTGATAACTCTACTGTGGTTATGTAAGAGAATACCCTTTTTCTTAGGAGATATATATATTGAAGCATCAAGGGATTTTAAATAAGACGAATTCATTAAGGAAGGTTTTGAAATTTCAGAAATGTAAAAGAAAAACGGATCATTTATCTTTAACAGTTTAGAGTCATCATGAACATCCATTATAGAATAGTGCGATAATGAGTGCTTAGGTTCAAACTGGTTCACAAGGCATTTAAAACAACTTTGGTTTGAATCTTCATTCAAGTTTGGTTTTCACTGAGAATGTGGGTTTGACTCAGAGGTCGTAATTTAGAAGTTCTGCTACAGGGTTTACAGCTCAGGAGAAATCCTTACGCAGTCAGCCAGTGGGGCTGGGGGACTGCCTGGGAGTTGGGCCCAGACTGGAAAGCAGAGCAGAGGCAGGGCCAAGAGAGGAGCTACTGTCACACACCACAGAGATAAAATCACTTTGGAGTGGGGGCACCTGGTAGAGCATGTGACCCTTGATCCCAAGGTTGTGAGTTTGAGGCCCTCATTGGGTGTAATCTCTACGGAATAAAAATAAATAAAATATTTAAAAAAAAAACAAAAACACTTTGGGGTTGGTCTGGTGCTGATGGATGGATGAGATGAGGCCATGTAAAGAACAGGGCTTCTTGGGGATCGCTTGACCCCTAGCTTAGTGAGCAACTCAGGCATGATGGGAAGGAGGCAGAGCTGTACCTGGGAGCCTAGAGCCCTTTCTCAGGACAAGAGTATCATTAGACACTCTAGTCCTTTGTCTACAGTCACACACAGCTCTTCTATTGCTCCATACTTTCACTTCTTAAGGAACCATAATTTTAGTACTTAAAGGGGACCTTGCTACTCCAATCCAATTAACGTTGCTAATCCAATCTCATTAAAGACAGAAGAAAGCTGGGGGCGCCTGGGTGGCTCAGTCGGTTGAGCGTCCGACTTCGGCTCGGGTCATGATCTCGCAGTTCATGAGTTTGAGCCCTGCATCAGGCTCTGTGCTAATAGCTCAGAGCCTGGAGCCTGCTTCAGACTCTGTGTCTCCCTCTCTCTGCCCCTTCCCCGCTCATGCTCTGTCTTCTTCTGTCTCTCAAAAATTAATAAACGTTAAAAAAAAAATTGTTTTTTAAAGACAGAAGGAAGCTGAAGCCGAGAGAGCAACCCAATGACCTGTTATGCTTATGCAGCAGATTAGCAAAGCCAACATGAACACGTGACGTTACAGCTACAAATTCTTTGCTCTTAACACATGGATGGTCTTGTTATTCTTCATCACAACCCCATTCTTCCCCTTGTTAAGGATGAGAAAAGGGAGGATCAGAGAATGGCTTGATGCCAAAGACATTGGGGAGGGGGAAGGTGGCCAACATCCAGAGGGGTTATGAAAGCTGTTTTGAAGTCACTTCCCTGTGAGTCAGGGTTGGCTTGAGTGTGTAGATTAACTTGCTTCTCCAGCCCCCAGGGTTCCAAATTAGCTCCATCTAGGCTTCCCTGTCAGATTTCCTGCTCTTCCGCTCTGCTGAGAGACCCTGACTGGGCTCAGCCCCTTCTGCTCAGTTCTCCTTCCCCACATAAAGGAAACCTAGAGGGTAAATCCATTTCCCAGGGAACGCTGAAGACTAGGAAAGAAGAGTGAAAACTTCAGAGAGAGGTTCTCTGAGGAATGAATGGCAAAGATCTTCTAAGATAAAGGCAAAGATGCAGGGATATTCTGCTACTTGGGAGGAAGGTAGGTGGGAGACAGCTTAGTTTAAGGAGGAAAAATCATGGGAGTGACGTGGGGACACCTGCCCCATGTTACATGGCTGTCCAGAGCCAAGTACATTCTCAGCCTAGGCTCCCCAAGGGGTGGAAATGGAACAACCAGCTCACGATACAATCCCCACTGAAAAGCCTGCAGAAGAGGACTCTATCAGTAATATGGCAGGATGTCACCTAGGGAAGAGGAAGTAAAGTTCCTCTAGATGAAGTTGCATTCCCGTGCTCAGCACTAGAGGCCCTCCCTTGCACCTGTGTCAAAATCTGATTACAAAGAGATGTAGCACCAAAGGGGCTCTGACTCTCCCTGGGGAACTGAGCAAAGGGCCTTAGAAACCCAGTCTCCTTAGCTTTCTATTTCCACAGACAGAGCCCACTGCCTCCTCTATTCCTTAAATGACACTTAGATTAACCCTGATATAAATCTTCCATTCAAGCTTTTACAGACATTTCTTGTGTGCTGCGCCTGTGCTAGATGCTGGAACACGGTGAACAACACAGGCACTATCCCTCCCCTTCAGCGGCAGAGGCAATTAGCAAGGAATGACAGAGGGAGGAGTGTTAGAATATAAGGGTGGCTCCCACATCATCTGGGAGTGCCTGACCCACCTGGGAAGCAGCAGGGCAGCTTGGACACATGAGAAGTGAGTTTGGAGAGGCAGATGAGTTGGTCCTGTCTTGATCCAAAGGCCAGGATGCCACTTAGATTTCAGGACACTGATTTTTTTCATCTTGCTATCACTTTTTTTTGTGGTCTATTTATTGAGGTATAATTTATATACTATTAAAATTTGTCCACTGTAAATATAGTTTAATGGCTCTCTGGAATAAATCTGTACAGTTATGCAAACAACATAATCCAGTGTCTATCACCCCCAAAAGGTCTTCTGTGCCCTTCTGCAGTCAATCCTGGTCCCACTCCCAGCCTTAGCCAACGATTGATCAGCTTTGTCTCTCCAGTTTGCCCTTTCCTAGAAACTCTGTATTACTGGACTAATGTAATACGTAGTCTTTTTCTTTGGTTGTACTTTTTTTCTAGTTTATTTTATTTGAGAGCGCACACACGAGTGTGGAAGGGGCAGAGAGAGAGAATCCCAAGCAGGTTCCTCACTCTCAGTGCAGAGCCCAACCTCAAGGCTCAATCTCATGAACCATGAGATCATGACATGAGTCAAAACTAAAGAGCTGGATGCTCAGCCAACTTAACCACCCAAGCACCCCTATGTAGCCTTTTATATGTTCACGCTTCTTTGACTTAGCTCCTTCCATTCAGATGAATTTTTTAGATACATCCATGTTGTTGTATGTTTGTTCCTTTTTATTGTTGAGGAGTATGATACAATAAGAAATATGTATTAAAGGGCACCCATATGGCTCAGTTGGTTAAGCATCTGACTTTGGCTCGGGTCATGATCTCACAGTTCGTGTGTTTGAGCCCCACATCAGGCTCTGTGCTGACAGCTCAGAGCCTGGAGCCTGCTTCAGATTCTTTGTCTCCCACTCTCCCTGCCCCTCTCGCCCCCTCACACTCTCTCAAAAAATGGATGTTAAAAAAGTTATTTTAAAAATCTATTTTTTTAGGGGCGCCTGGGTGGCGCAGTCGGTTAAGCGTCCGACTTCAGCCAGGTCACGATCTCGCGGTGCGTGAGTTCGAGCCCCGCGTCAGGCTCTGGGCTGATGGCTCAGAGCCTGGAGCCTGTTTCCAATTCTGTGTCTCCCTCTCTCTCTGCCCTTCCCCCGTTCATGCTCTGTCTCTCTCTGTCCCAAAAAATAAATAAACGTTGAAAAAAAAATTAAAAAAAAAATCTATTTTTTTAAAGAATTTTTAATTATATATATTTGGTTTCTGTCCCCAGTTCCAGGTATACATACAATTCCTAAAACCCTTGGAATTTGCATAGTGATAAGAGTGTTTTGTATGCTAATGAGATGAATTGGTGTCTGGGTGCCCCTAGATGGCTTCAGGATGGAGCCTGGTTGGCAGAAAAGTGTGATTACAGGGTTGGAACTTTCAGTCTCAATTCAAGGGAGGGGAAAGAGGCTGGAGGGTAAGTTAATCACCAATGGTCCATGATTTAGTCAACAATGTCTACATAATGATGCTTCCCTTAAAACCCCTAAATTATGGGTTTCAGCGAGCTTCCAGGTTGGTGAACGTACTGAAGCATTGGGAGGGCTCCTTGTAATTCTATATGAATCTGAGGATCAGCTTTTCCATTTCAGCAAAAAGACCACTGGAATTTTGATACAGATTGCACTGAATCTGTAGATTGGTTTAAGTAATATTATCATTTTGAAGATATTAAGTCTTCCAATCAACAAATATAGTATGTCTTTCCATTTATTTAGGTCTTTAGTTTCCTTCAACTGCATTCTGTAGATTTCTGTGTACAAATGTTTTACTTCCTTGGTTAAGTTTATGCCTAGGCATTCTTTTGAATGCTACTGTAGAATTGTTTTCTTAATTTCCTTTTTGGATTGTTCATTGCTGATGTCATTCTGGTTTTCATTTGCATTTTCCTGAAGGCTAATGATGTTGAGCATCTTTTCAGGTGCTTATTGGCCATTCATAGATCTCTTTTGGCAGAATGTAATCTTTCTTTTTTTTTCCTCCAGACCTATTTATCCTATTCCAGTGTTTTCTTTTGTTTTAACTGAAATACAGTTGACAAACAATATCACATTAGCTTCAGATTTACAATACACTGATTCCAAAACTCTATAGTTGCTATGCTCACCACAAGGACAGCTACCATCTTAATCTTTCATTCTTTTAAATTTTTTAAAGTTTATTTATTTATTTTGAGAGAGAGCGAGAGAGAGCAAGCAGAGAAGGGGCAGAGAAAGAGACAGAGAACCCCAAGCAGGCTCTTCGCTGACAGTGCCACTTGGGGCTCCAACTTACAATCATGACCTGAGCCGAAATCAAGAGTCTTCTCTGACTACCCGACTGAGCCACCCAGCAGCCCCCCTTAATCTTTCATTCTTAATCTCCAATTCTTAATCTCCAACTCTGAGTGGAGACAGGGAATCCCTTTGTCTCAAATACCGTTACTCCCTTCTTCCCTTTCCCTTTACTTTCAAAAAGTACTTAACAAGTAGAGGGGTAGCACAGGTCAGAAAGTTAAGACCACAGGGACTGGAACCAGATGACTATTGTCCCACTCTGCCACTTACTAACTGCATGACCTTGGGCATAATTTAACTTAACCTTGCTTAACTTCTCTTTCATTTCGTTCAAGTTTAACAGTTTATTCCATTTGTTACATAAAATAAGTGGCTACCCCAGTCAAGCATTGTGCTAGACCCTACATTACAGTCAGAAGCAAAAAACACACAACTGCCATCCCAGTGGGTTTCCAGGCCAGTGGACCACCCCAATGAATGTGAAATCCCTATTACAATTAACACCTGTTGCACAGGACTTTGACCTGGCCAGAATCCAGAGAAAGCTTTTCTAAAAACACTGATGCTTTAACTGAGCACAAAGGAGTTAACTAGGCAAAGAAGAGGAAGAGGATCCCAAACAAAGTGAGAACACTTGGGAGGTGGGATAGAGTATAGTTAAGGAGGTAGGTGAAAGAAGCTCAGTGTGGAAGTGTGGAAGAAGCTCAAAGAATGAAGGAGACATGCGATAGAATGTGAAACTGGAAGAGAGGCCAGCAAGCACAGAACAGGCCAAGCTTCAAGGCCTTGCTGAGAATTTGAAATTTTATTCCAAAGATTATGAAAAGCCATTCAGGGGTTTTAAGCAAGGAGATGAAAACTCAGATTTGTTTTTCAAACTTGAAATCTCTTTTATATGTGAGAAGAGAGCATGGGGCTGAGTCCTGAAGCACTTAATATCCAACTAGAACATTGTTCAAAACATATAAGCCAAGAGAGAGAGGGTATAAGAGATGAACAGGGGCACCTGGGTGGGTCAGTCAGTTAAACATCTGACTTCCTCTCGGGTCTTGATCCCGGGGTTCATGAGTTCGAGCCCCACCTCGGGCTCTATGCTGATAGCTCACAGCCTGAAGCCTGCTTCGGATTCTGTGTCTCCCTCTCTCTTTCTCTCTCTGCCCCTCCCCCCACTTGTGCTCTGTCTCTCTCTCTCAAAAATAAGTAAAAATATTTATAAAAAAGAAGAGATAGTCACATACAAGTTAAATGCTGTTGAAAATTACTGAAGGAAGAAGAGGACTAAAAAAATCTACTCAAGAAACAAGAGGTCCCTGGTAACATCTGAGGAGCCCCCCAACACCAATGCTCAGCCCTCAGAGCCTGTCTGTCATTTCCAGCCCCCATGGCACCTGCCTCAGAACTTTCTCTCTGGCAGATAAGGGTAGGTCTTTCTCATTAAGCTTCTGAGGATTCCCTGGCAGCTCTCCTGGCTGGTTGCACTAGCTGTGTCATGGGGCCAGGCCAGGTCAACCATGTCTGCCCACCTCATCTAACCACCTCACCCATCTATCTGCTTGGGAGCCAGAGGTACCTACTGGGTGCCAGCATAAAGGCAACCTCTTGCGATGGCTAAGCAATACTCTGAAGTCAGATACTAGTTCATATCACAACTCTACCACTTAACAAGATCTTGGTGAAAGATACTTAAACAGAGCTGTTTTCCAACCTGTAAAACCCTGTGATTAAATGTAACAGTGAAAGGGCTCCTGGATGGCTCAGTTGAGCCTCAGACTCTTGATTATGGCTCAGGTGATATCTCACAGTCCCTGGGATCAAGCCCCATATTTGTCAGCATAGAGTCCATGTGGGAGTCTCTCTCTCTCTCTCTCTCTCTCTGCTCCTCACCCATTCATGCTCTTTCTCAAAAATAAATAAATAAATGTGACAAGTATGTATCAAGTACTCCACAAACAGTACTGGCTATCATAGTCTCATATTCATTCATTCATATTCATTCATCAATTATTTATGATGCTAGGCAATGGGGCTATCATAGTCAACAAGACAGACCCATCCATGTCAATAAGGACTGCCCAATCTAGTGAAGAACCCAGTCAAGTAAAAATTTGGTGCTCCGATGAGAAAGGCACAGGGCACTGGGAGAAAGATTGGGTAGTGGTGGGAATAAAAATCACACCCAACCCATTCTTGGTAGGGAGGGTTTGGTTTTTCCTTTTGGCAAGATCACTTGTTATAGCATGAAGACAGCATTGGTGTTACCGACAAGAGGTTTGGTTCCTGTCCTTAAAGATAATAACTTGGTTGAGAAAGCAAGCACAGGAAAACAGTTGAGAAGAAAAATGTATATAAGTATTAGGTGACCATCATACTGGGTGTCACACTGGCTTTTTTTTGCAAAAATCTCAGCTTATCAGTTTCCGGGTTCCAAATATCCCCACCCTTAGAGAGGCCCAAGTAGTAGCCTCACTCTCTCAAAGCAAGGAGCAACCCCAGTATCCCTAGTGCTTCATAGGGCTTTCTGAGGCTCAAAGCCCTTTCACCCAGAATAGAACACAAGACCTGCCCAGCAGAGGCCTGGGGTTCCTGTAAATTCTGTAGCTGGAGAGGAGGCTGCTGGAGCTCCCTGGTTTCTCTCTCAGGCCTTCCCCCTCTGCTAGGCTCAGCTATAAATAGCTAGTTGGTTTCCAGCAGGGGATCTCCCAGCCCTGCAGGAGCAAGCACCGCCTTCTCACCCAGTGCTGCCCTCAGCCTGGAGCAGAAGGGGGTGGTGGCTGGAAGGGGGAAGGAGAGGAGAGGAGGGGAGGGCAGGAACAAGCACCACACAGAAGCTGGCCCCTGGACTACATTACCCACAATCCCAGACAATAGTTGGGAAGAGGAGGCTGCTAGGAGCCTGAAGCCTTAGAAGGGAAAACAAGGCCAGCGGAATCCTAGGCCCTGGGTGTGCAGTCCAGGCCGTGAAACCCAGTTTTTTTCCCCAAAAGCTAACCCCTAAACCCTCAGTCCTGGACTTCAGAGATCATCTCCTCTCCATGCATCCAATTCACAGGCACTCAGCCCACCTGGAGTCAGGGAAACCAACAAAGCTCCTTATCTTTTGACCTTATTCACTGTGTGTGTGTGTGTGTGTGTGTGCGTGCGTGCACGCACACACACACACATATACACACATGTGCACAACCAAAAAACTGGAAACCTGTGAGTGATCAAGTCTAGAGGCTGCTTGGTGCTAGAAGCCCCTTCTAGGGCATATTCCCTGCTGAGCTTTTCTTTCCCTGCCTCACCTGAAGCAGAACAGTCAGGGTCTCACGGGTTGGTCCACCAGAATGCCTGTACGTTGATGATGTGTTGCACTTCTGGAAGAGCTGGAGGATGGCGTTTGAGCTGCTGCTGCTGGTTTGGTCTGTGCTGAGGTCTGGTCCCTCACTCTGACCTGTGCTCATCTCCAGGCAGACAGATCAGAGTAACCATGTGATTGAACCACGTTTAAATCTCTGGAGGTGCTGTTGGAAGGGCCTGTAAGGACTTGCTGGTTCCTGCAGTGGATAAACCAGAATTGTCAGGCTGAGCAAAGGCCATTCTGGGTGGTAGGGGCACCCAGTCTGCCCTGCTCCAGACCTCATCCCCACTGCAGCTGTATACCTGCCCCAGCTCTGGCTGACCCCACACCATCCCTCTAATTTTCTCTACAGAGTCAAACTATTGATGTAGATAGAGTTCTGGGGCTCACAAACTTCCAGACCACAGGATGCACCGCACAGCGTGTTAGGGGCCCAGCCTGAAGTCAGGGACGCCTGTCCAAGGTGAAACGGACTAAAAAACGGTGTAGTTGGCCTAAAAACGGGGTCCTTTCCCCTCTTTCTCCTCACACAGATATAACTCAGTGAGCTAGGCACCAGGAATGCAAAGAGGAGTAAGATCAAACAGCAGTCTCAATAAATAAAAAGGTATATAATACTGTGTTAAGTGCATAACGTGCCTAGGAGTTGGGGGCGGGAAGGATTTCCAGAAGGCCGCATGTCTCAACCAGGTAAAGGATGAGTAGCAGTTGTACCTGGGAAAGGCACTCCAGGGAGGGCCGACAGCTTGAGTAAAGGCAGGAAGCCTCAAGAAACAACAGCAAGGAGGGCGGCAAGAACAAATAACAAACACCAACTTGCGACACATAAGGGGAGCAGTGAGGGAGGAGCGGTAGGCCCTCACACAGTTGTTTAGGATTTGGGGCTTCAGGCCCGGGGTTGGCAACCGCGGAGGGATCTCCAGCAAGGCGTGCTGTGTTCAGAAATGGGGAAGAAGAGGGAGGCAAAAAAATGAAACCGGTGGAGCCGGTGGGAACCTCAGACCTGGGGATGGAGCAAGACACCATGCCTACATACAGACTCCTCAGTCCGCCTGTCCGCGTTTACCTCAGCCAGGCCCGGCCGCGAAGAGGCCAGGCCGCGCGTTCCCAGCGCCGCCAGCCGCCCCCTCCTTGGCAGCGGATCCCCTGGCCGCTGGCTCCCGCCCACAGCCGCCCGCGGGCCGTCTGCCAGACGCGCCGGGAAGGAAGCGCCTTGTATGGGCCTAGGACAGGGAGGAAGCGCCTTGTAGGGCCCGGGGAGGAAGCGCCATACATGGCGAGGGGCGGGCGGGCATGGGCCGGGGGCGGGCAGTCCGCCCGGAATGGAGCGAACTTCCGGCGCCTGTGCCGCACCACCCCCACCGCGCGCCCGTGCCTCTGGCCCCTCCCCGGCCGCGGCCCGCGCCCCCTACCCCACCCCTCCTACTCCATCCCACTCCTCGGGCCCGGGCCACAGGAATGGGGGGGCCGCAGGGGACTCTCGGGGGCCGGCGCGGCGGGGGATCCAGCCCGGCTTAGACGCCTGGCCGAGCCGAGCTGGATTCCCAGCTCCACCATGCCCTCGCTCTGTGACCTTGGGCCAAGCACCTTGTCTCTGAGTCTCAGATTCCTCTTCCGAGGGTTGTGGGGACAAAATGAGAGGACACCAGTTAAGCAGTTCCTCGAGCGAGCCAGGCCCGCAGTGACAGTCTGTCACCCCAACAACCGAAAAGGGCTGGGGGCGGGGGGGGGGGGGCGGTTTTCCCAGTCACCTACGGTCTGTGTCCCTTAAACCCCTCCCCCGCCAACTACTGGGGAGCCTGAATGAAAGGCTGTATGGGAGCTGACGGCTTCAGAAGAGACCGTTCCAGAAGAAAATAAGGCAACTTTAAGGTCTAGAGTTTTCCCTTCGAGTCTGTGAGGTTCACATCGAGAGGGCTCCAATCCCAGCTTCTCTTACCAACTGGTTGATGCTGGGAAGGTGCTTCCCTTTCCTGAATCTTAATTTCCTCATAGGTAAAATGGAGAAAATAATTTCTGATTTGCAAGGCTGTAATGATAAATGAAATGGAGCCTGTGTGTGCATTACGTACCTGACATTGAGTAAATGCTGAACTGATGTCAGTTCCTCAGTTCTCGGTGCGCTTTCCCAAATGGGAGGTGGGAGAAGATATGAAGGGATTGAGTAGTTGGCCATTCTTCTGTCCCTTCTTTGGCATCTCTGGGGCCTTATTGCCAAGATATGATACCTTTGCCAGAAGTGTGTGTGGCCCTAATGCCCCCCTTTCTCAGTTCAGCCACCACCCAAATAACCTGTCTTCCCTGCTGCTGCTCTTCTCTACCTACTCCCAGAGCATAGGTGACCTGGACAGTCTGGCAAGGGCAAAAGAACTTATAGGAAGTTGAAGTTCCCATCACAGCCAGAACCTGGTATCTAGGACACCGTACCCTCCCACAGCCTGTCACTACCACACCCACACATTTCAGCAAGAGATGGGTATCAATCTCAGAAATACATTTCCCAATCCTCCCTTGTCCCTGCCCTGCCCTCATCAGTTTTCCCTGTCCTGGAGTCCCACTTATATCTAACCTGAATCTTCCTGCCTCTCAGTCGAAGTCCCATCCTGCTGAGCTGCAACCCTAAGAGGTTCCAGGCAAGTTTGTGGACATACACAATAGATGTGTGTCACCCACGGCCTTGTTTCCTTTCATCCTTGTTGGGCAAGGAGGCTGTTGTTGGCATGGTAACCTTCCCTAGAAAAGTTGCAGCCCTCAAGGATGTTTTTCAATTCCAGCAGGGACATAGCTCCTTCCCTGCACTGTAGATCATTGGGTGACATGTAGCTGTGTCATTCTGGCCTCCTCCAGAATGGGGACATGGTGCTGGTGGCACAAAAGGAGGTTTGGTTCAGGAGAGCAGCAAAGAGCCTAAGGCACACGCTGATTGGATCTCTGAAGAACAGGTTCCTTCTGTCCTACATGTTGATCCTCTGCCGCCCAGAGAAACCAGTTCTGAGGCCCAGAATATTTAGGGGGCCTCTCGACATCTCATAGTAAATGGTAAACACACATCTTCACTAAAATCAGGCACCCAACAAATGGTATGAGGCCCAGTGCTTAATTCTGTAGAATAAGCTGATAAACCAGAAAGCCTCCAGAATCCAGTGATTTCCTTTCTCCTCAATCCCTCTGTGGAATAAGTGAATATTTATTAACCATTTCCTGTGTTGCAGTTTCGCATACATTATTTCAACTAATTCTTCCCACAGTCCCTATGAGAGAGGTATTAGGACATTTTTACAAATGGAAAAAACCAAAAACAAAGATCTTATGCAACTTGACCAAAAATCACATGGCCATGGAGTGGTGGCATCAGGACTTGAACCCTGGTCTTCAGATTCCCAATCTCGCACTTTTTACTAGGTTTTGTGTTCCTTTGTATTTACTATCCTGCTACTGAGAAATCCTTCCCCCAGGATCCCAAGGCACTGCCCTTCTATGAGGTCCACAGGAACAAAATGGGCATTAGCATCAATCTCCATGGCCACGAGGTCCTGTGTGGCTCTGTGTGGCATTGCAGCAGCAGCAGCAGCAGCAGCAGCAGCAGCCTCAAACTTGAGGCTTCCCCCTGCCAGCTGCCTTGTCTCGTCATGGAGTTTCCCCGGCAGAGGGCAAGCTGAGGGAAAGTGGTTCCCAGCTGCCAGCTTCGTCTAGGCAAAATTGCATTACAGCCAGCCCCGGCTTCCCTCAGTCCCTCCAGAGTGAGCACATTCAGCTCCCCCGCAAAAAGGAGGGGGAGAGAGACACACAGAAAAAAAGGAAACTTCCATTTTTTTCCCCGGCTGGGAAGCACTTGGCTTCGAGCTGTCACTCATTTTGTAGGTGGGGAAGATTAATACTGATCCTCTCGAGATTATGGAAGACTCTAAAATGAACCCTTGGGCAAGAGCTTTGCCCAGGAGAGACATCAGTAGGAAAGCCTGGATTTGACTGTGGTGGGAGAGAAGAGGAGGCAGGTCTCAGGAGGGAGAGAGACTCCTGGATCTCCTCATGGTCTCCTCATGTGCTACTTCATAGGTATCATTTTTCTTTCTGCAAGTCTTCTGTCCAAAAAAATGAGAAGAGTACTGGCAACTGGAACAGGGTGAGGAAGAAAGCAGTAGGAGGGTACTACCAGGTAATGACCTCGAGCAAAACATAGGAAGTATTTTTATTAATGTTTATTTTATTTATTGTTGAAATAGCAAGAGTGAGGGAAGAGCAGAGAGAGGGGGGTGGGACAGAGAATCCCAAACAGGTTCCACACTATCAGCATAGAGTTGACGTGGGGCTCGAACCCATGTGCCATGAGATCATGACATGAACTGAAATCCAGAGTCGGACGCTTAACTGACTGAGCCACCCAGGTGCCCCAACATAGGAAGTATTAATAGTGTTAATATTTATTTATAGTGTGCTGACCATGCCTTATTTATTATCTGAATCCCTTCCCTCAGGTAGATCCCACCGTTATCCCTGTTTTGGAGATAAGGAAACTGAGCTTTATGAGCTCCTCAATAAAAATAGCTCCCAATTAATGAGAGTGGATCAAGCACTCTGTAGACATTATCTTATATAATCCTCACCACAAACCAATGAGATGGAACCATTGTGGCCATTTTCTACAGGTGAAAACTGAGGATCAGAGAAGTAGGGATCTTGTCTGTGATCACTAAGTGATATAAGTGGCAGAGTAAAGGATTACAATTTGATGTGTGACTCTAGAGCATGTGGACTTGACTACTTGGCCTTGCTGACACCAAGGCTTCTCCACATCTTCCAGGGCTCCTTCTCACATAGGCTGAAAGCACAAAAATCTGCCCACACCTACATTTCTGTAGTGCTGGCCACACAGGCAAAAACCTGGCCAAGAATGTTCACTTGCTTTAGTTCAGACTTGCCACCAGAGTATTTCTAGGGTCTAGACAGATGGGCCAGGGTAACATGGGCCCTGTGTCATAGGGCTCTCATTACATTCAATCCAGATTCCCAAGGCAAGAAGGAACCTTGAGAGGGCTTCTCTACCTTCCCCACGCCTTGACATTTCCGGAAGAGATGCAAAAAACATAAATTGAACAGCCGTCAGGAGGGCTCCTTAATGCCCAAGGGAGGTACTTTTTGGAGAAGAGTCTGGAGAACCCAGCAATCAATCAGGGAGACCACAGAGTGGCAGCCTCTCCAGCTAGGCGGGCTCCCTGGGGCCTCTCCCAAAGGCTCCTCTGCCTGTTACAGGAGCCAACTCCACCACTCCCACCCATGCTGCAGGGCTGTGGGGGTGGGAAACACTTGAAATCCTGAGTCAGAGAAAAGGTTCCACTTCACTTTCCCTGGAATGTCAAGGATGCAGCAGTCAGTCTATCTAGAGAGGAAGGGGAACTGGAAAGTGAGAAAGTATAGTACTCATTTCCTTCCCTATCATCTCTTTTATGTTTAAAATATTTTTAATGTATTTTTTATTCCATTTATGTCTTTTTTATGCATGTTCACTGCAGAAAATACACGTGAAGATAATAAGACTTATTAGTATGAATGTTCCTCCATTTTTTTCTCTCCTCTTGCCCATCCACGAAATGTTTTTACAGTTTAGAATCCTATCCCACTTTCTAGTTTAAAGAGTTGGATCTTAGGCACCTGGGTGGCTCAGTTGGTTAAACGTCAGACTTCAGCTCAGGTCATGATCTCACAGTTTGTGTGTTCAAGCCCTGCATCAGGCTCTGTACTGACAACTCAGAACCTGGAGCCTGCTTCTGTTTCTTTGTCTCCCTCTCTCTTTGCCCCTCCCCCACTCATGCTCTGTCTCTCTCACTCAAAAATAATGAACATTAAAAAAAAATTTGTAAATAAATAAAGTTTGGTCTTTGCCAGACCAATTCCTGGATCTTTTAAAATGTAGAATCGTAAATGCTAGGGAAGGGAAGGGGGTCATTACTGGTTAGAGACAGAGAATGAGATGTAGAGCCTGAGAGGCTGGGAGAAGGAAAAATTGGGGCAGAGAGGCTAAATTGATCTGTATAATAAAGAACAAGGTGGGGCACCTGGGTGGCTCAGTCGGTTGAGTATCTGACTCTTGAGGTTAGCTCAGGTCATAACCTCAAGGCGGTGGGATTGAGCCCTGTCTGGCTCGATGCTGAGCATGAAAGTTGCTTGGCATTCTCTCTCTCCCTCTTTCTCTGCTCCTCCCCAGCTCATGCACAAGCATGCCTATGCTCTCTCGCTCTCTCTCAAAATAAATAAACTTAAAAAAAAAAGAACAAGGGAGGGAAGGAGACAAAGAGATGGGTTGCAAAAGGAAAACTAGGAAGAATTTTATCAATGGTCACTATGGAGAATAAAATGGATCCCCTGTAATTCCTCAAGTAGAGATTGAAATACCATTTTTATTCTCTGGCTCCAGGACTATAATTCTTTTTTTTTTAATGTTTTATTTATTTTTGAGAGAGAGACAGAGACAGAGTACGAGTAGGGGAGGGGTAGAGAGAGGGAGACACAGAATCCCAAGCAGGCTCCAGGCTCCAAGCTGTCACCCTAGAGCTTGATGCAGTGCTCAAACCCATGAACCACGAGATCATGACCTGAGCCGAAGTCAGACCCTCAACCAACCAGCCATTCAGGCGCCCCCAGGGTTATAATTCTTTATTTGTAACTCCACCTAGAGACTTGACCATGTAGGGATCCAGAAATTACTAAGATTCCATACAGGAAATTATAAAATATCATTATTTGATAAAAGAAAGAAAACAGGCAAGTATTTATCCTGACCTTTTTTTTTTAACAGCTATGTTTTTTTTTTTTTTTTTTAATTAATAAAATTCTAGGGGTGCCTGGGAGGCTCAGTCGGTTGGGCGTTCGACTTTGGCTCAGGTTGTGATCTCACGGTTCGTTGGTTTGGGCTCTGAGCTGACAGCTCAGGGCCTGGAGCCTGCTTCTGATTCTGTGTCTGCCTCCCCTCAGCTCCTCCCCTGCTCACACTCCGTCTCTCTTTCTCAAAATAAATAAAGATTAAAAAAATTTTTTTTAATTAATAAAATTCTACCCCAATGCAAGGCTCAAACTCATAACCCCGAGATCAAGAGTTGTATGGTCTACTGACTGAACTAGCCAAGGAACCCTTAACAACTTGATTTAGTCTAAAGTCTTTATTGTCAAATTTTGGCTAATAAGTGCAAATGGAATGACAGAATAATAAAATCACCATTTTGTAACCTCTGTGGGGTAAGGATTTAGACAAGGATCATCAATCATCAAGGATTCTATTGGGTCAAAGAATGAAGGAACTTTATAATACCAATAATACTTAAGCCCACCAATTATTTTTAACATCACAAAAAGAGACCACCCAAGAGAATTAAAAACATATTCGCATAGAAATCTGTACATAATGTTCATAGCATTAGCATTATTTGTAATAAGCAAAAGTGGAAACAATCCAAACGTCCACCCACTGATGAATCAATAAACAAAAATGTGGTATATTCATACAATGGAATATTATTCAGCCAAAAAACAGATATGAAGTATTGATGAATAGTGTAACAGGAATGAACCTTAAAAACATTATGCTAAGTGGGGCACCTGGGTAGCTCAGTTAAGTGTCCAACTCTTGATTTTGGCTCAGGTCATGATCTCATGGTTCATGGGACTGAGCCCCGCATTGGGAGCCTGCTTGGCATTCACTCTCTCCCTCTCTCTCTCTGCCCCTCCTCTGCTCACGTGTGCTCTCTCTCTCTCAAAAATAAATAAATGAACTTAAATATATATATACATATATGTATATATACATACATATATATGTGTGTATATATATATGTGTGTGTATGTATATATATATGTGTATGTATATATATATGTATATATATACACATATGTGTGTGTGTGTGTGTGTGTATATATATACATATATATATATACTAAATACACTAAAGTATTTACACATGAAATTATATAATGTCCAGAATTTGCTTCAAAACAATCCAGTGTGTGCTGGTAGAGGAGGGTGGTAGAGACAGAACTAGACCATCTGTGAAATGACAGTTGCTGAACTACTTGATCGATACAGAGAGGTTTATTACACTATTCTCTCCTACTTTTGTGAATGTTTAAAAACTTAAAAAATATGAGACTTACGGGGCACCTGGCTGGCTCACTCGGTAGAGCATACAACTCTTTGGGGATTGTGATTTCCAGCCCCATACTGGGTGTAGAGATTGCTTTAAGAAATAAAATCTTAAAAAATATATATGAGGTTTGGATTATCCATTAAATTGGAGTATATTTAGAAATTCTATCTTCTTTGAAGGAAAATGGGCTGAGATCGAATAGTTGAATTTGAGATGACTCCTAGTTTATTAAAAGCTGAAATTAAAGAACATATGCACAATCTGAAGTGACCAGCCCAAATTATTGTAATCACTACTGTTATTATTGCAATAACTAAATTGCAAGGGCACCAGGACCCTCCCAAGGAGCCAGGAAGTGGTATAGCCTTTCATACACCAAGAAACACAGTCATACTAAGTTGTTGATCTTCCCTCTAACAACACCTGACTCCTTGTTGCCTCTAGGAAAAGTACAAGCTTCCAAATCTGGTCCTGACCTGCCTTTCCAGCCTTGTTTCCTCACCCTCCTCTCCTTGATTCCTGGGCGCCAGTAATTCACTGGTTTCTGAACATACTGACTCCCTTGCCTTTAAATCCTTGCCTGCAAATCCTTCTGTGAACTCCCAATCTTTCTTTCACACCCTTTACACATGTCTCCTTCTCTTCGACAGAATTAGCCATTCCCTGTTCTGTACGTGCTTCTGATACATCACACTGTAAGGTATTATTTATGTTTAAATCTCCCCCACACCCAACTCTGTGCTGCCCCAGACTCTATATTGTTTATCTCTACATGTTCAGGGTCTGACATAAAGTAGGTATTTGATAAATGTTTTTTGGACAACAGACGGGGGCTGAAGGAGCAGCATAGACTTTGGATAGCCCAGTTACCCAGACCTGCACTTGTCCCTTTATGTGGCTACTAAGTTAGGACACAACAAAGCAAGCAGTCTGATCCAAGAATAACTAACAAGATCACCTGGTTAATATCAACTCAGTAATAAGTAGAAGAAAGAAATGTAAGAGAAAGGCTCTGCGCTTAGTGGTATGCATGAATTGTATATTAGAAGTGGGAATGGGCCCTTGGGTAGCTCAGTTGGTTGTGCCTCTGGCTCTTGATTTTGGCTCAGGTCATGATCCCAGGGTTGTGGGATCAAGCCCTGCATGAAGCTCCACGTTGAGGGTGGGGCCTGCTTGAGATTTTCTCCCTCTTTCTCTCTCACTCCCTCAAAAAAAAAGGGGGAAATACACCTGTCAGAATGGCTAACATTAACAACTCAAGCAACAACAGTTGCTGGTGAGGATGCGGATAAAGAGGATCTCTTTTGCATTGTTGGTGGGAATGCAAGCTGGTACAGCCACTCTGGAAACAGTATGGAGGTTCCTCAAAAAACTAAAAATAGAACTACCCTACTTAGTAGCAATTGCACTACTAAGCATTTATTCATGGGATACAGGTGTGCTGTTTCGATGGGACACATGCACCCTCATGTTTATAGCAGCACTATCAACAATAGCCAAAGTATGGAAAGAGCCCAAATGTCCATCGATGGATAAATGGATAAAGAAGATGTGGTATATATATACAATGGAGTATTACTTGGCAATCAAAAAGAATGAAATCTTGCCATTTGCAACTACGTGGATGGAACTGGAGGGTATTATGCTAAATGAAATTAGTCAGTCAGAGAAAGACAAAAATCATACGACTTCACTCATATGAGGACTTTAGGAGACAAAACAGATGAACATAAGGGAATGGAAACAAAAATACAAAAACAGGGAGGGGGACAAACCAGAAGAGACCCATAAATATGGAGAACAAACTGAAGGTTACTGGAGAGGTTGTGGGAGGGGGGATGGGCTAAATGGGTAAGGGGCACTAAGGAATCTACTCCTGAAATCATTGTTACACTAGATGCTAACTAATTTGGATGTCAATTTTAAAAAATAAAAAATAAAATTTAAAAAAAGGGGGGGAAGAAATGGGGGTAGAGATATTTAATGGTGGGTTAAGATCTCAAGAGTTCTCTAAGATATAGTTGAGAGAGCTCAGAGAGTTAATAAAATCACAACCATTCCTGATTTTTAAAAAACCGACATCCCTCAAATTTAGAAGCCAGTAGCAGCTCTCTGGTATTTCCATCCTGTCTGTCCCAATAGATGACCCACCTACAGGGAAACAGCCAACTTATGTCCACATAGTAAAGGACCTAGAGCCCTAAATCTCTAGAAAATCTTTCTTTTTTTCTTTAGCACTCTTCGTTAACACCTTACAAATGAAGGGGCAGATCACTGCAGGGGGAGAGAATACTCTATCAGAGGACCTTCATGAAGACCTGTACATCACACCAGATTCTAAAAAATAATTATTTTCTTAGTCTTATTTTTTTCATTTTCTTTCATAAATGGAATGATTTTCCTTTTTTCCCTTTTTTTCAAAGATTTTATTTTTAAGTAATCTCTACACCCAACACGGGGCTTGAACTCACAACTCAGAAATCAAGAGATGTATGGCTCTACGTACTGAACCAGCTAGGTGCCCGTCTTTTTTACATTTTTACCAGCTTTCTTAAGATGCAATTGATATATATATATATATATATAACACTGTGAAAGTTTAAGGCATACAATATTTTGTTTTGTTTTGTTTTGTTTTTTAAGCAAGCTGTATGACCAAGATGGGGCTTGAACTCATGATCCTGAGATCAGGAGTCTCAAGTTCTATTGACTGAGCCAGTCAGGCACCCCTAGAATGATTTTCTTCTGCTCAGAAGCACCTGGGTGGCTCAGTCAATTAAGAATCCAACTCTTGGGGCGCCTGGGTGGCTCAGTCGGTTAAGCGTCCGACTTCGGCTCAGGTCATGATCTCACGGTCCGTGGGTTCGAGCCCCGCGTCGGGCTCTCTGCTGACAGCTCAGAGCCTGGAGCCTGTTTCGGATTCTGTGTCTCCCTCTTTCTCTGACCTTCCCTGTTCATGCTCTCTCTCTGTCTCAAAAATAAATAAATGTTAAAAAAAAAATTAAAAAAAAAAAAAAAGAATCCAACTCTTGATTTTGGCTCAGGTCATGATCTCACAGTTCATGAGACAGCCCTACATCGGGGTCTGTGCTGACAGCGTGAAGCCTGCTTGGGATTCTATCTCTGCCCCTCCTATGCTCTCTCTGTCTCTTTCTCAACAAATAAATGAACTTAAAAAAATACCTACTTACTTGAAAAATAAGGAAAAGTATAAAAATGAAATAAAAAGTTTCCATAAACCCATCAGAATTGGGGCACCTGGGTGGCTCATTTGGTCAAGCATTTGACTCTTGCTTTCAATTCAGGTCATGATTTCACAGTTTGTTTTGAGCCTCCTCTCTGACAGCAGGGAACCTGCTTAGGATTCTCTCTCTCCCTCTCTCTGCCTCTCCCTCTCTTGTGCTGTCTCTCTCCCTCTCTCTCAAAAATAAATAAATAAACTTACAAAGAAGTAACAACCATTAACATTTGATGTATGTGTGTGCACATGTGTATATTTTATAAAATTGAAATCATGCCATATAAAGTTTTATACATTATTTTATCACTTAAAATTATATTATAGGCATTTTTTCAGGTTAATAATTATTTTAGAACATGATTTATAATGATAGCCCATCAGATAACAATTTATTTCAGCCATCATCTCTTGGCCATTTATGTTGTTCCCAGTTTTTCTCCATTACCAAAAATACTGTAATTAACAGCACTCCTGGAAGAATTGCTAGGTCAGAGGGCATGAACTTTTATAAGGCTATTGGTGCACATTGTTGAATTGCCCTCGGGACAGCTTATACCAGTTTATCTTCCTTCCACCAGTGTGTGAGTTTCGTGGTCAAAGTGAAAAAGGTAAGACTTTCTGTATTCCTCACAATGAGTATATTTGTAATCAGGAAGAAAATTTGTTTTATTTTAAAAAGAAGAAAATATACATTTTCCCATAAGACAGTGGTACATGGGTGAATAACTTAAAAAGAACAGCTTTATGAAGCCTGACAGTTGGGTCTGAGGACGTTGAAAAAAGTGTTTCTGGATAGAACCAACATGCTTCTGAGAAGAAAATTCTAAGGACCTTGGCAGTCTCATTAGCCAAAAATGAAATCTGGCTTTGAAGAGAAAGAAATATGGTTCTGAGGAGATAATTCCGGGGAGTCATCACAAATCTGAGGGAACGAAATTCTGAAGCTGCTGAAATAGGACTGGAAGCAGTTACCACTTCAGGGTTTCTGTTTTATAGAGACTTGGGGGCAATCATAAAGTTGTGTTTATATCATTCATAGAAGATTGGGAACACTCACCAAGGTACTGCTAGCCTCATGACTGATTTGGGAAGGATTATTAAGTCAGGTGGACCTGAGAATAGTGAAGAGGTGGTTCTGAGAACACAGTTTGAGATGAACAATTGGTGTTGAGATGACTGAAAATTGGTTCTGATAAGAAAGCTGGAGGTTATTCACTGTGTCTGAGAAGCCAGTTTGAGGGAACCCAAAATTGGTTCTAAAGAGAGTCACAGGTGATTGGCAGGCTGGGATGGATTTGTTTCTCTTTCTCTCAGACCCCTGGGAGATGCTCCCAGGTAGCATTAGTAGATGTTTCACCAATTTGTTGAATAAATGAAGTACAGTTTGGTTCTCAGGAGTCTAGTTATTGGATCTGAAAAGATTCTAGGGTGAGAAGTTGGTTCTAAGGAGAAAAGAGTTTCAGAGAAGGCTAAAATCATTTTCTCTAAGGAGCGCACCCACTGTGGGTGGTTCTGTGGCAACTCGACTTCCAGGTTTGTTTGGGAAATGAGGAGGCACTCTAACCCAGGTGGGCAGACTGATTTACCTGGGTCACAGAGATGGGACAAGACACTCCAGCAGAAACTCATTTCCATGTATTTGCCTCCTCAGATTTTTAAAGTCCCTTCCTTCAAAACGAGTCCCTAAGTGCAAGTCTTAGGAAGACCTCCACCCCCACTACCCTAAGGCCTGCTCTTAGGCCTCCAGCTTGCAAATCAGCACCACAATCTTAGAGGGCTGTGTCCTCCGAGCAGAGGATCTTGTCAGAGCACAGGCCAAGGCAGGTGGCAGGAGAGAGAACCCAAGATGTATACCCATAAGGATGGAGGACAGATCTGTAGGGTAGAATTAACACTGCAAAGCCCCCCTGGAGAATGGGCACTCAAAGACAGGGAAAGAAAAGATTTTTTTTTTATTTTTTTAATGCTTATTTTTGAGAGAGGGGGGGGGAGGGGCAGAGAGAGAGGGAGACACAGAATCTGAAGCAGGCTCCAGGCTCTGAGCTGTAAGCATACAGCCAGACATGGGGCTCAAACTCACAAACTCACAAACTGTGAGATCATGACCTGAGCCAAAGTTGGATGCTTAACCAACTGAGCCACCCAGGCGCCCTTAAAAAAGATATTTTTTTAAATGATAGTCTTTACTTTTTTTTTCTTTTTTAAGTTTATTTACTTATTTTGAGAGTGGATTGTGAGTGTAAGCAGGGGAGGGACAGAGAGAGAGGGAGACAGAGAATCCTAAGCAGGCTCCGTGCTGTCAATGCAGATCCTGACTTGGGGCTTGATTTCACGATGGTGAGACCTGAAGTGAAATCAAGAGTTGGTTGCTTGGGGCTCCTGGGTGGCTCAGTCGGTTAAATGTTTGGCTCAGGTCATGATCTCCGGGTTCATGAGATCATGACCTGAGCTGAAGTCTGACGCTTAACCGACTAAGCCACACAGGCATCCCAAGATAATTTTCTAAAATAAGTAAAGCCATCTCTCCTTACCCCAACCCCAACTCATACCCCAGAAGGCAACAAGTGCCAATTTATCAGAGTTGAGAACACAGAGCCTTAGCTGCCCTTTCCACTCTCAGGCTGCTCCTCAGTTCTAGGCTCCCTAGGCCCAAAGAAGAGAAAAAGAGAAGCTATAGTTACATTACCTCAGAATTGAGAAGTGGGAATTTGGTAGGATAGTGTTTTTGACAACTAGCGAGTGAGTGGGGCCTGTGTTTCAGAAAACCCACCCAGGGAAGAGCCCATAGGATATAGTAATAACATGGACAGATAACCTCAAAGGACTAGTACCCTAGGGCAGCTTCCCACACCATTTGAGCTTAACTCCTTCCTCCTTATGAGGTAGAAGTGCCTCATCGATACATAGCCCACCCTCTACCAGGTACCTTAGAGAAGTATCACCAAGGACTCATGTATATTTGCTAAGCTGAATAAATAGCAACAGGATACGTTGCTTAGCCCCAGACGTCTCATTACCAGAAGGTATAAATGAATGAGAGGGAGTTTGAAGTAGGGCAATAAAAATGATGAAGGGCTGGCTCTGTTTACATGAGGAAAGATTAAATGAAGCAGTTCTTTTAGAAGGCTGGGCCTTCACTATGTGAGTGTGGGGGAAGGTGGGGGATTATTGCTTCTAGTAAGAGGGAGGTGAGTAAATGGGGACATGGTGGGAAGAAGGAGTCAGAACAGGGGCTGTGGGGTAAATGGGATCACATCCACACAAAGACTTGTACTCAGGTGTTCATAGCAGCTTTGTTTATAATAGCCCCAGAGGGAACCAACCCCAATGTCCATCCGCAGGTGAAAGGGTGAACAAATTATGCTATAGCCATAGAGCGAAATACCACTCAGCAATAAAAAGGAGTGAACTATTTATGTAAGCAATAACATGGATGAATCGCAAAATAATAATGCTAGGTTAAAGAACAAGACCCAAATGAGTACATACAGAATTAGTGAATTTCTATGAAACTCCAGAAAATGCAAACTGATCTACACAGCAAAAGAAAGCAGATCAGTGGATGCCTGGGGACAGGGATGGAAGAAGGAAACATTTCCAAGGGGCACAAGGAAAGTTTTGCAGGTGATGGATGTGTTCATTATCTTTTTTTCTTAAGTATTTATTTATTTAAATAATCTCTATACACAACATGGGGCTTGAACTCATGACCCCAAGATCAAGAGCCTCATGCTCTTCCAACTGAGCCAGGCAGGCACCCCTGATATGTTCATTATCTTAATTGCGGTTATGGTTTCACCTGCGAACACATACATCAAGACTTCATCAAATGGTACAGTTTATTGTATATCAGTTGTACTCAAAAAAAGCTATAATAATAAATAACCTAAGCACTGAGGAGAATAGGCTTGTCTGAGATAGCTCCCCAAAAAAGGAAATGAAATAGATTTACTTACAACTGAGAAGCTGAGCTGCCAACTTGACCGAGGAGAATTTCTCAAGTAAGCTTTGTCTCAAAAGGCTTTCCTAGGTTCTAGTAATGGGAAAAGGGAGATAGAAAGAAAATTCACTGCAGTGAAGGGCTAGATTTGCTATTTGGGGGCAAAAATCTTAATAGCACCTGGACGCTAACAGATAAAATGTTGAAACCTTGTTTGTTCAGTGCCTGATTCTTTTAGACTCGGCCTCATTGGTCCTTTAGGACCACTGAGATCTTGCTCTGCTTACTCCTTGCCTTTCAAACTACACTAAGTGTGGCTGAACCAGGGAAAACAGCAGGGATAGGGAGTGAGAGGGACATTGCAGGAACTACCTCTAACCCTCTAATACCCATTCCTGCTTCCTAGAGTTGGAGGTTCCAAGAGGGGGGTAGGTAGAAGGAAGCACACCTCAAACTCAGCCTGACAACCAGGCTAAACTCTGCCTGAGTGCTTAGAATCTTTCCAAATGGAAAGCCTCATAGACTCAACATTCCTGAAATTCAAGAGAAAAGAGTACCTCTCAGGTTCTAGAAAGAAGGGTCAAGGGTCCTTAAAACCAGGTTCTTTTTAAAATTCAGAATCTAGGGGCGCCTGGGTGGCGCAGTCGGTTAAGCGTCCGACTTCAGCCAGGTCACGATCTCCCGGTCCGGGAGTTCGAGCCCCACGTCGGGCTCTGGGCTGATGGCTCAGAGCCTGGAGCCTGTTTCCCATTCTGTGTCTCCCTCTCTCTCTGCCCCTCCCCCGTTCATGCTCTGTCTCTCTCTGTCCCAAAAAAATAAATAAACGTGGAAAAAAAAAAATGTTTTTAAAATTCAGAATCTAAACCTATCCTTCGCTGGCCAAGTTTTCCCTGCCCCTTCTCTTCTTCCACCCCACTCCTCTGTCCTCAACATCCTTGAAGCCCTAGACAATGTCCCCAGGTAGCAATCAATTGTTCAACACTATCTGGGTCCCTTCCTAAACCTCAGCCTTTATGATGATAGAGCTTTTATCAGCACCACCCTGTGCCCTTGGTTTCAGATTTCCCTCACAGAAGCAGGAGTTAAAATACTTTCCTTTTTTTTTTTTTTTTAATACTATAGGACTATAAAATGGGGCAATTTTTTAGTCTTGCCCTATTTCAGCTATGCAGAGAAACTTGAGTTTCAAGTGACAGAATCCAAAGGAACCCTGGTAACAGGACTAATAAAAATTAGCTGGCAATATTGGCAGAATTTCTCTACAAACCCTCTACATCAGAGTTGCCTGGCGTGCTTGTTGTCAAGACCAGGTCCAGGCCCCCACCCTGACCTCAAGAATCAGATGCTCTGGGAATGGGGCTTGGGAATATGATTCTAATGCATTGTAATAACATAGAAGATTTTCTGCTTTAAAGGAATAGAGTTTCTTTGCTCCTTCTTACATATTTTATTCTTGCCATGTCCTCCCATGCCCACCCTTGCCTTGGTAGTCTGTGGTGAGAAATTATTAAGACTGTGTTACAGGCATAGACTTGTGTTTCTGGGGCCAGAGTGAGATGGGGAAGGGAAGGTGGCGCTGGGAAAAGGTGTGTCAATGCAAATACTGTCCCATCAGGACCTGGCAACTTTGCCAGAACGCTCATGGGGATGTGACCTTAGCTGGAGAAGGTGGCTTGGTTGCTCCTGCTCTAGACTGAGCAATGTGGTATCATGGGAAAGGGCAGAGATCAACAGTGTTGGTGGCTGAGGGCCAGAATAGAAGAGAAAGAATTGGACTAATGCCAGGAGACTTTTGGAATTTCCCTGGCTTCAGAAGTAGTGTGGGAGACCCTCAGAGGGAGAAGGAATGGAGGAGGCAGGTTAGACCTCACCCTCACTCAAAGGCTGATAACCACACTGGGTATAGAATATACTTCATTGTTCCTGACTGGGAGGATCAGAAGTTTACAGGATCCAAGGCTTGGGAATTCCAGGACATCAAATCTATTGTACCCAAATGACCAATGGTTGGTAGTGTCTGACCCATTTACAGAAGACTCAAATCAGGGCTGAAGGTAGTGCTTGCATTCAGTAATCTACCCATTCATTCATTCTCCCAGGTAAAAACTCACCAACACCCTCCCTAGCTCACACATAAAAAGTAAGTCAATTGAGTTGACTCTTACTTAGCCTTCCCAACTCAATTTTTCCACCTTTCCTAAGCTCCTGTGGGGGTTGGGTGTCCTTCTCCTTGCTCTCAGAGAGCCCCATGCTTGTCCATATTATATAACACCATGTTATAATTTTTGGCCTACATATCCGTGTCCTCAACAGTCCACATTGTTGTGACCAGCTCAAGGCCTCTCACAGAGCAGAAGATGCTAATAAACCCATAAGAATTGCTCCAGCCATGAGTGTGCACCATCAGGGTGCTGGGGCTAGGGAACCTAGAACCTCAGGCCTCCTACACAATGGGAACAGACTTGGTCTGGATGGGAACCTTAAATACCAGGCCAGCCTCCTGCCCACTCTGCCTTGTGTTCCCAGAAGCTGCCAAGGATCGCAGCTCCAGCTGGCAAGTAGTTAGATTTCTTCCTGGAAGGATTCTTGGCTTGAGAACTGGCCCTCGCCTCTTCTAGGCTTCTTCGATACCCTCAGGTTTCGGGGGACGTGGAGAATGGGAAAGAGAGGCTGAGTCAGCTCCAGCCTTGTTACTACTTCCCAAAGCCCTCAGGCCCACCCTTTATCTCCCCCAAGTATATATGGCAGGAACTCCCAAGAACATAGCTTTCCCCAACCCTGGGTAGAGATAGGGGGCAGGGTCGGCCAAACATTTGGGGCCAGGAGAATAGCACTGCTTCTGGGCACTCATGTTCCACTTTTTATTTTTTTGTTTTTTGTTTTTTCTTTAATGTTTATTTATTTTTGAGAGAGAGAGAGAGAGACAGAGAAAGACAAAGCATGAGCAGTGGACGGGCAGAGAGAGAGAGGGAGACACAGAATCTGCCAAGCTCCAGGCTCTGAGCTGTCAGCACAGAGCCCGACGCAGGGCTTGAACTCAAGAACCAACAGATCATGACCTGAGCCGAAGTCTGGTCGGACGCTCAACCGAATGAGCCACCCAGGTGCCCTTCATGTTCCATTTCTACCTGTAGCCTTCTTCAGCTTTAATTAACCAAGTTAAGGTTCCAGTCTGCTAGACTAAGGAAGAGGCCCAGTATCAAGAGACCCACACACAGTTCTCAAAGAATTCACTCCAGTGACACACAGCGGGCACGGCTTTGACTGGAATTTCCCTGTCTCCAGGGAGCCTGGCTGGCTCAGTCTGCAGAGCATGTGACTCTTGATCTCAGTGTTGTGAGTTCAAGCCCCATGTTGGGTGTAGAGATTACTTAAAAATAAAATCTTAAAAAACAAGAAAGGAATCTCCCTGTCTCTGTAAAAGCCCTTCAAAGCCCTCGATAAAGATGGCTACAAAAGGGCCGCCCCCTCTCCCACCCCAGGAAACACGCACCCAACCACAACTATTTTATTTTCCTTTTAATTTTTCTGAAGGATATACACCACATATCCCATGGGCAATAAAGCGCATTCAATGTGTTTATAAGCCAAACAGTCACTTTGTTTAAGCAAACACAAGTACAAAGTAAAATAAAACCACAAAATAATGAACTGCATGTTCATAACATACAAAAATCGCCGCCTACTCAGTAGGTAACTACAACATTCCAACTCCTGAATATATTTATAAATTTACATTTTCAGTTAAAAAAATAGACTTTTGAGAGTTCAGATTTTGTTTTAGATTTTGTTTTCTTACATTCTGGAGAACTGAGGCTCAGCTCAGCCCTCTTCCTTATTTTGCTCCCAAAGCCTCCCCCGAATCATCACTCCCTGCCCCCCTTAAGGCTAGAGGTGAGCACGTCCCTCACTACGGCATGAGTCAAGCTGTCAGCAAGGCGCAGCACACAAAAGGCACCAAGACGTGAAACTCCTTAAACCAAAAGGATGAAAAAAAAACCACTTTCCAAAAAAAGAAGAAAAACCAAACCGTATTTTGTCACATGTGAGAGTACAGTCGGGCAATATTTACAAAAAGGTTAACGGAACATCACTCTGACACATGCTCTGATTAATATCAAGGACTGCTGTTTCAAAAAAAGCTTCAAACTTAATCGTCACAGCATCATCACAAAATAAAGGATCACTGTTGGTTTGCTTGGCTTTTCTTTTTTTTTTTTTTCCAAAGTGAGGCCCTAACTCCAAATAATACAATAGAATATGCAAATTATCTTCACATCAAGAGTACCCCAAGAAAAACAAAATCCATGGCACAGACACTGTACAAGGGTGCAGGGCTGGGCTCTTACGGCCCAAACCGCATTTTGCCAACTTGATTTTCTAGCATTGAAGGGACCAGGGGGTCAGGCATACGATGGAGATGATACTGAAATGATATATCCAAAATCCATGCAAATCAAGTTCTTTGGAAAGAGGTGAAGAACTTGGACATGGCTGTTTCAGGCAGCTGAAGTCAAAGGGAGTAGGGATGGGGGAGGAAGGGCAAGTGGGCAGAGAGGATTGCAGGCCAATAGACCTTCCACGCCGACCCTAGGGTAGAGTAGAGGGGGAGGGTTTGGCTCTGAGAACCTCCATCTCACCTAAGAGGAACCCCCTCCTGTGGCCATCTCCTCCTGCTGTCCTAAGTCTCTTGTGTTTCTTTTTCTCCCTTTTCCTTTTTTCCCCCTTTCCCTTTAGCAAATTTCAATTGTCCTGGGAGAAAAGGTTGTTGTCATGTCCGAAAGCCCTGTTGAGGCGCTGAAGGAGTTGGTGACAGCCGAGGAAGGGAAGCTGCTGACTTGGGCTGGGAAAGCAGGGGGAACGGAGGAGTATGTGGTAGCCACTGAGGGTGAGGGGAAGCCACTGTGCACAGGGGATGGGTAGGTTGAGGAACCAGGAGAGGAGTAGGAGGTGGGCACAGGTGATGGATATGAGGTGGTGGCTGGGGACGGATAAGAGGTAGTAACTGGGGATGTGTAGGAGGTAGCCACCTGGGACGGGTAGGAAGAGAGGGAGGTGGTGGCAGAAGAAGCCACAACACCTTTGTCTGCCTTTTTGTCCTTCTGCCGCAAGTGGATCTTGGTATGCCTCTTGCGTTCATCACTCCTGGCAAACTTTCTCCCACAGATGTCGCAGGCGAAGGGCTTCTCGCCTGTGTGTGTGCGGATGTGGGTGGTGAGATGGTCACTGCGGCTGAAGTTGCGCATGCAGATGCGACACTGGAAGGGCTTCTGGCCAGTATGGATGCGAATGTGGCGGGTGAGCTCATCTGAGCGGGAGAAGCGGCGGTCACAGGACTCCACGGGGCAGGCATAGGGGCGTTCGTGGGGGGGCGTCTTGCTGGGCCGGTTGGGGTACTTGCGCATGCGGCTGGGTTTGATGAGCTGGGACTGGTAGGTGGTGTTGAGGGCCTTCAAGTCCTGGGAGCCAGACTGTGTGGCAAAGGCCTTGATGGTAGACAGTGGAGTGAGTGAAGGCTGCTGGGTACGGCCTTCCAGGCCTTGGAAAGGCTTCTGGTCTGGGGTGCCCAGGCCCAGGTCCCCCTGCTGTTGTGGAAACAAATAGTCAGGGATCATGGGGACCTGGAAGCTACCCTTGGCAGCAGGGTAGGCAGGAGGCGGGTACTGGAGCGCGGTGCCTGCCGAGCCTGGAAAGGCCTGGCTTTGTGGCTCAGGGAAGATGTCAGTGTTAGGTGTGGGGAACGTGGGTGCTGCTGAGTAAATGGGGCTGCTGTCATTGGACTGTACTGCACAGCTCAGGGGTGGGCTCTGAGAGGCAGAGGAGGAGGAGGAGGCTGCTGGAGATGGTGCTGAAGATGAGGTGGCCGGTGGGTTGGTCATGCTCACGAGGCCGCTGACCAGGCTGAAGAGGGGCTCAGGCCACAAGGTGTTGCCACTGTTGGGTGCAGGCTCCAGAGAGAAGCGGCCAGTGTAGGTGATGGGGGGCAGCCGGGTGGTTTGGCTGGGGTAACTTGTCTCCACCAGAACCTTCTCGTTATTCAGAGAGATATCAGGAAAAGACTCTGGCAGGAGAGAGAGAGGGAGGAGGCCCGGTTACTGGAGAGCAATCACTGGAGGACGAGGACACGAGCTGCCAGGCAAGAGGTCGGGCTGGCTACCATTGACTCCTGAGCTGGTTAATAATTGATAGCAGCAGATTGCAATGTTCCTGGACCCGCTCCAGCGGCAGAGCCCATTTCAACAACAGCTGACGCAAATACGGAGAATCCCCCTCCACTGCAGCTCACCGCGCTCCGCAGCGGCGGCTGCGCCACGGAGGGATTCCCGCCAGCAACCCCTCCGCCGCGGCTAGTGCGCGCCCCCTACCCCGGGCTGCCAGGACATCCCTGGGCACGGATCACGGCCATTCCTTGGGCACAGGCGGCAAGCAACGCAAGGATGTCTGGAGAAAGGGGGGCGCAGCCCTGCTCTTCAAAACAAGCCCTCCCCCCTCCACCCACCCACGCAGCCCGAGCTCTCCATCCAAAACAGAAGCTCGCTCTTCTGCGCACAGCTAGGGACAAGGAGGGTGAGGGTGAGGTGGGTGTCCCCAGGTATCCCTCTAGCACATGACCCTAAGGATGCGAGGAAGGGAAGGGAAACCCCACTTGCATCCCTGAGGTCCAGGAGCACTGCTGCGGTGAAGGGGGCGCTGCAAGGCTGTGGGGAAGGACTGGATGCCAGGATGGTGGCGAAGGGGCTAATCCTCGGCGTCGGCCACCGCTTACCTGCGGTCAGGTGCTCGTAGGGCTGCTCGCCTGCCTCCCCCTGAGGGTTGAAGGCGCTGTTGCTGCTGGCGCTGCTGCCGCCCCCTCCACCTCCACCGCCCCCGCTGCTGCTGCTGCTGCTGTTACCGCCGCTGCCCTCTGAGGCCCCGGCAGCACCGAGAAACTGGGGAGCCCCGTTGCTCAGCAGCATCATCTCCTCCAGCTTAGGGTAGTTGTCCATGGTGGGCGAGTGAGGAAAGGAGCCGAACGGGTCGGAGATCTGCAGCGGAGACATCAGCTGCATCTCGGCCTTGGCTGCGGCCATCCCGGACGGGCAGGCTGGAGAGCTGGTGTTGGGGCGGGTGGGCGCAGCCCGGAGCCGTGGCTGCGGGGGACACACTCTCGGGGGCCTGGCCGGGTCACATGCGGGACGCAGGGCACACTGTGGCGGGAGCAGGTGGGGCCTCTAGGCTCGCCCTCGCAGCCAGCGGGTGTGGACGCGGCGCTGCTACCGAGGCTGGGGCAGGGGCCGGTCCTGCGGCGGCGGAAGCTGGCGGCGATGGCAGCAGGCGGCGGCGGCGGCTCCCCAAGTTCTGCGCGCTGGGATCTCTCGCGACTCCCCAGATCCGCTTCTATTTGAAGGGTCTGGAACGCCACGGGCCCGCCTCCGTCGTGACGTACATGGCCATATAAGGGAAGCAGGAAGCCCTAATATGGCAAGACCGGCCGGGAGGACCCAGAGTGACGTGAAGCCCCCTATCCTAGAGCTGTGGGCACCGCCATCCCTCACCCCGGCCCCTGCGCGGACTCCTGGACCCTGGGCGTCTAGGCTTCGAGAAAGCTTAGGACTCAAGCCTCAGCTGGGGACTCCCGGACTCAGGCTGCCTCGGAGTTCCCAGCCTTGCCCCCGCCTCTTCCCTCCGCCTTCTTCCCTCCTCCCGGAGCCGGAAGCGGCCGGGCCATATCTGGCCGTTCCAAATAAGGCGCTGCCCAAATAAGGGTTGTTCCGGCGGGGGATCCTTCCTGCTCCTTATATGGCGTTTCCGGGTCGTTGCTCGCTGCTCCCGGGTTGCCCCCCCTCCCCCTCCCCGGGAGCCAGAATGAGCGCAAGAGCTGGGGACGCCCTGGTGGAGGTCTCCGGGCGCGTAGCGCTTGGCGCATCGCGGCTCAGGCGACTCCCCAGCGGGGACTGGGCTGGGGAAGCCCGGGCCCGGAGCGGGGGCGAGGGCGAGTCGGCCCGGGGTTCTGCCACCGTCATCCAGGGCCCTCCCGCCCACCTCTGGGACCGTGGGAGCCGGGCGGGAGCTAAGGGGAGGAGCGGCTGGGCTGGCCGGGGCAGAGGCCGCCCAGGAGAGGCGGGGCATTGACCCCCCGGCCTTGACCAATGGCACGAAGCCATTCCAGATGTCATAGGGGAAACTGAGGCTAGGAAATACTCGCTAAGTGGTTCCCTAGGTCTCTTTGGGTTGCGGTGGGCCACCTGCTTCTCAACCAGGAGCTGGTGGTCCTTGTGGTGGTGGGAGACTTTCCCACCTTTATCCAGAACAAATGGAGATGGGCGGGCAGTGCGGCAATCTGAAAAGGGGGCTTCCCTATGGGCTGTCTGGGGACCCCTAGGCTGGCACCGAGAGGACCTGCTTAGCGGCCTGGTGCTGCCCCCTGGAGGTCCCCTCTCCAGCTCAGTTCCCCGGGCCCCGGGCCGAGTGGGCTCTTCCGCCGGCTTCGGGTTCCCCCTCCCTGCTCCTGTGCTGGGCGCGTAGCCAGGCCGGGGGAGCCTTAGACGCAGTGAGCGCGAACTGAGCAGGCGCCGCAGCCTGGGTTCTCCCTGCAGTCCCTGGGGAGCCGCCACCGCCGAGGCGCCCAGACTCCAGGCGGGATAACACTTCCCTCCCGGAGCCAGCCTAAGGGCGGGAGGGCGGGGGTGGGTAGGCGGGAACGATTCCCGCAGGTCTTCCAGGAGCAGGACGCGAATGGGGAAGCCCTTTCGGTCCCATCCCTACCCCCGCATTTAAATGCGCACCCCAAGAAAACAGGGATTCCGAGAGGGGAAGGCTCCTGCTCTAGCTCTCAATCCAGGGAGGTGTTGTTTTTCTGAATTTAAAAAGAAAGCACAAAATTTGTGTGGAAGGAGGGTGCTGAGGACACAGGGACGGACGGGGGTAGGTCTGGGGTCCCTGTGAACCCAAACAGGTCAGAGTCCTGGGGTTTAAATGGGAGGGGCACTAACTTTTGGGCTTCATCCTTCTCTATCCTCTACACACGCACACACGCATGCCAACACACACACACACACAGGCACACACACACACACACACACACACACACACACATTTTCTTATAAAAATCTATTTAAGGAATCTAGCAATGAACCTGTGTGCTCTAAGTCTGAGCTCCCCAACCCAAATGGCTAGGGCGTGGTGAGAGGCCCACTCCTAATGCCTAACCGTGTTGCCCATTAGGGCCATGAGTGATGTACCTTCTCTGAGGCCTCCTGCCAGTCAGGGTCAGATGGCCTTGTGTCTGAATGCCACTCCCAGGTTGGGTATCTTGGCCAGGCTTTTTGTATCTCACTTTCTTCAACTGTAAAATAGAGCTAATGTTAATGATACCCACATGGAAGAATTGTGGAAAATTGAAGCTTACATGGACTGACATCACTGAAGTCCCAAAGCACAGTTCCTGCCTTGGAATTACCATTCAATAAACAGTGACTATTGTTATTTTCAGGGGCTTTTGACCCACGGGGTCACCCACGATTCACCCACCCGTCTTCAGCCTCCAAGCAAACTCCAGTGATCCTTTTCTGAAAAACTGTGCAGAAAGGGAGAAACATTCCAATTCTAACACAGGGGACATTGTCCTGAAGAGCTAATCTGAATCTTTCTTGCTGAAGTAAAACATCACTTCCTAGAACAGAATTTTACAACCTTGTGTGTGTGACAGAATCACTTCTGGAGCTCTGGGAAAAAAAAAGAAGAAGAAATTTTACCTTAGACCTACTGAGTCACAATTTTTCTGACCTTGTGAGTGCCAGAACTGAACTGAGTGGATTCCTCATCTTAGTTAGGATCCTCCTTCTGTCCCTGGGGAGCTGCCCAGATCCCAAGAGCACAGCCAGAACAAACCAATTCCCCTATGATTCTCATGTGGAAGTTGACCTAAGTTATCTTCAGATCCTCACTGAAGCTGGGCAATGGAAATCCTTACAGTCTATATCTTTTGTTTTGCATATGCAACATCAATTCCCCTCTCTTTTCATAATTGCTCCCCAGACAACGGTTTCTTTTGGGGAACCACTCCAGTCCATGTGGTTGGAGGAAGACAACCCTGTTCTAGACCTAGGAGTGGGTATGTCACCCACACCTGGCCATCCATCTAGAATGCTCCATCCTAGGACCATTCCATGTCCCTAGCCAGAGCAACTGAGTTAGGATGGGCACATGACCCAAACAAGGCTAATGAAAAGCACTTCTGGGATTTTTTCTGGAACTCTTGAAAAAGGACAATTCTCTCTCTGATGGTACTAAGCCAATGGAATGTAAGCCTGGAGGCCATCTTGCCATGAGGACTGGAAAGCCTACCTGAAAATGAAGCCAATGCAGAGGAAAACATAGAAGGCTTCTACATACAGAGAGTAAGTCTTTGGATACAGCCTGAGGTTTTTAGTTATGCAGGCCAATGCATTTCTTTTTGATTTAATAAAATAGGCTCCTTTCAGTTTCTGTTACTCACAATCCAGCAGTTTCTGATTAATACACCCATTTTCCACAACAAAAAGAACTTTTCTGAGGACTTTCTGTGGGCAAGGATTGGGAAGGCCTATGGCATACACCCCGGCCTCTAAGAAGCTTACAGTTAGGTAAAAGAAGACTGGATTCCATGTTGCAAGAGAATTAAGAATAGGAAGAAGCCCTGTTAGCCTCCAAATGTCAGTTGTGCTGAAGAACACAGAAGATAAGAGGAGGGAGAGATTCCAGGGAAGGGGACAAAGATGATAAAAAGATTTTAGAGGAGAGCGAACATGAGAAGAACCAAACATTGTGGTGAGGAAGTGAAGCACTTTCAGGCCAGGGTTGGGGGGAGGGTGGCCAGAACAGTCCTTGTGTGATCTGCCTGGAAAAAATGAGCTAAAGGGCACCTGGGTGGTTCAGTTGGTTAAGTGTCTGACTTTGGCTCAGGTCACGATCACATGGTTGGTGAGTTTGAGCCCTGTATTGTGCTCTCTGCTGTCAGCTTCAGATCCTCTGTCTCCCTCTCTCTCTGCCCCTCTCTGGCTCGCTTCCCCCCCCCCCCCCACACACACACAAATAAACATTCAGGGGCACCTGAGTGGCTCAATTGGTAAAGCATCTGACTCTTGGTTTTGGCTCAGGTCATGATCTCACAGTTTCACGCGTTTGAGCCCAACGTTGGGTTCTGTGCTGGCAGCATGGAGCCTGCTTGGGATTCTCTCTCTCCCTCTCTCTAGGCCCCTTCCCCACTCACCCTGTCTCTGTCTCTCTAAAAATAAATAAATAAACTTTAATTAATAAATAAATATATTTTTTTAAAGCTCTAGAGTAGAGAGGGTTTCGATTGGGAGATAGCAGGAGGTAAGGCTGAATAAAACATTCATTTAAAAAAAAACACATTGATTTATTTTTTAAAAGGGTTATTGGCCCTTGCTTGTATCAGAAACAATTCTAAGTCTTGGGGATTCTACAATGAAGAAAGCAGATGGAGTTATGCCCTCTTGGAAACTGCTATTCAGTGACACAAGTAAACAACTATGTAAATAAAAAGGATGATTTCAGATTATGGTAAGTAAAACATACTAGAGAGGTGAGGGAAGCATCTCAGAGGAGGTGACATTTATGCAGAGACATAAAGGATGAGAGGAAACCAACTGTGCATAGAGGAGTGTGGTGGGGAGGGCATTCCAGGCAAAGGGGACAGCTGTGCAAAGGCCTCAGGAGGGAAAGGCTGCGATCAGTCTAGGGCCTCAAGCTAAGGTATGGGCAGTGAGAATGTTTAGGGCTCAACTGTACCCCTCCACCCTCTTCTCCCTTATTCTGCCCTCTATAGCTCATACAGAGGAGGAGGTATCATTTTCCACCCTGCTCTGCCTTCATGGTATACGCCCCTGAAGAGCACTGGGAGGAGTGGGCTCAAAGCCCCTACACACTGCACAGACCTTAGCCCTCTCTCTGACTGGGAAACCGGTGAGAAGGAGGGCCTGAGAGTCTTCTCCCTGGATAGAGTTATGCTCTGGGCCTGCCTTCTCAGCAATACAGCTGGAAGCATCTAGGTTATCCCCATTCTCCTCTGGTCTGTCTTCTGGGCAATGGCACAACCCTGGTTGCTCTCATGGGTGGGGGCTGGGGGAGGACTGGAAGGCGAGGAGGAGACAGAGTGAAAAGAACTGACCCCTCCCAAGGAGCCAAATCTCAGGTGGGCTTTTGAGCACCTACCTAACTTGTGCCCAACAAACCTGACAACCAGCCTGGGGTCTAATGGAAATGAAACTGGGGGTAAACAAGACTCAGAGTCACTCCTGCACCCTGACCTGGGATCTACAGGGTTTCCAGGAGCATTAGGGATGAGTGTGGGACTCTCACACCTTGCATCCTGGGTGACTGGTGCCAGAAGCCCTGGGAAAGGTGAGAAGCTCTTGGAAGGGGTGCCGTCCACTCCGGCTGCCGTCTACACTCCAACTTTCCTTGCAAGCAGGAGAGGAGTAGGGAACAGAGGTGAGAGCAGAACTAAGCTTGCCCAGGGCACCTGGGGCTCCAAGCAAAAGCCAGTGGGAATCATTATGTCTCAGAAACTTGACCCATTGCTGAGCACCCAGCATCTGTCAGAGGAAAACAGGCCCCATTTTCCACTGCCACTTCCTCCTCCTCAACCCCGACTACGTCAGCACCCACATGTGCTGCTCAGATCGTGGTTTGCCACTGCTGTGGCCAGCCTGGGGCTCAGGAAGTGACTCTCCCTTCAGTTCCGTCTGGGGTGCCTGTCACACTTTCCGATGGCTGATGGGTTCTGCCGGAAATATGGAGGGCCTGGCCTTCAATAGGTCTGGGTACAGCTCTACTCCCACCCTGTGAAGGAAGGGTTGTGAGAGGTGAGGAGAAACCTCTGGAGAGGCCAGATCTGGTGGGGGGTCGAATGAGGGGACAGAAAGTGCACTGACAGAAGAAGAGAAATGGAGACATGAAGAATGACCAGGGGAGATGAAAGAGAAAATGCCCTCGAGGTGTTGGAGTGTGAAGCCATTGTATTTTGCTCCAGTTACAGGTGGGGAAACCAGGTGCCAGAGGAAAACCCTGACTCCTAAGCCAGGTGGAGAAGGGCATGTTCTTTTTTTTTTTTTTTTTTTTAATGTTTATTTATTTTAAGAGAGAGAGAGAGAGCGTGGGAGGGGCAGAAAGAGATGGGGAGAGAGATCCCAAGCAGACTCCATGCTGTCAGGGCTCAATCCCGAGAATGTTGCGATCACGACCTGAGCTAAAACCAAGGGCCAGATGTTTAACTGACAGGTGCCCAGAGAGGGGCAAGTTCTAAGAAGGGCTCATGGAGAGTGATGCTGAGGCCTGAGGCACAGGGGCCCCTGGCTCTGAAGAGGGTACCTGGCATGCTCGGGGTGGGTTCTAGGAGCTTCGGGAAAGGGACATGGAGGATTTGGCCAAGATTAGGGGATCTGCCTGAGAGAGTTGGGGTCTGTGTTGCCATCCTCAGAGTCTGGCTGATGGGTTGTGTGCCAGACACAGGTTAGGTCTAAAGTGGAGACACTAGGGGCGCCTGGGTGGCGCAGTCGGTTGAGCGTCTGACTTCAGCCAGGTCACGATCTCGCGGTCCGTGAGTTCGAGCCCCGCGTCAGGCTCTGGGCTGATGGCTCAGAGCCTGGAGCCTGTTTCCGATTCTGTGTCTCCCTCTCTCTCTGCCCCTCCCCCGTTCATGCTCTGTCTCTCTCTGTCCCAAAAAAAAAAATTAAAAATGTTGAAAAAATTAAAAATAAAATAAAATAAAATAAAGTGGAGACACTAAAGCATAATACTTTGGCACAGAGCATCTGTTTGGGGCAGAGGGAGAGGGTGAACACTCAGATAGGGCTCTCCTGGTCCTTTCTGCCTCAGAGTAACCTGCAGATGCAGAAAGAGGCTGCTGTCCTTGGACATCAGTCTCTCTGCCCTGTGCTGTGTGGATCCTCTCCCAGGCCTGGGGCTGTCAAGACCCCGGACTTACAGGACAATTTGGCCTGTGGTGGATTCTTTGCTCTCCCCACCCCTCAGCTGAGTGTGCAGCAAAGCTGGCTGCAGAAATCTCTGGAAGCGTGTTGGGCAGGCAGAGGGAGGGGAGCGTTACATAAGAGCCCACTGATGTGCAGGAAGTCTGGAGCAGCCTTTAGATGAGAGAGGCAGCGTTCCTATCCAGCCTAGAAAAGCAGGAATAGCAACGGCGGTTATTTCTGGCCCCTCACCGCCGCCCAGCCCAGCGCCGGGGGTGCTCAGCTTCATGGTGGGTGAGCTTGGACTCTGTAGACCTGGTGGGAGGGGGAGGGAAGTAGGGGACAGGCAGCCCCTGGGGTTGTGTCACAGTGGCACTGGCCTCACCCCCTACCCCAAAATACCAGGATGCAGCCATGAGCTGTGGGTGCTTGTTTTTTTTTATTCTTCTTAACATCTAGATGCATTCTCTACCCCCACCTCACCCATAAGACACATTTACAATGTGACAGGCTCTGTGCTAAACATTTGACAGACATTTGTATTCACAATACCTCATGAAGTAAGTACTATTCTCACCCCCATGTCATTGATGAGGAAGGGGGCTCAGAGAGGGCAGGTGACTTGATTAAGGTCAGAAAGCTGAGCAATGGGGGAGCCAGGATTCCACTCCAGATAGTCTGGCTTCAGAACCTCTGGCTGAAACCAAAGTCATACCAAGAACAACATATTCTCTGGGGTTCCAGAATGAACTGGACAAAGCTTTCACCCCTAGGGATTCTTTATTTGTATTTATTTATTTATTTTAAACATTTTAACGTTTATTTATTATTTTTGAGAGAGAGAGAGAGAGAGAGAATGAGCAGGGGAGGGGCAGAGAGAGAGAGGGAGACACAGAATCTGAAGCAGGCTCCAGCCTTTGAGCTGTCAGCGCAGAGCATGACATGGGGCTTGAACTCAGACCTTGAGATCACGACCTGAATCAAAGTTGGATGCTTAACCAACTGAGCCACCCAGGCACCCCCACCCTCTAGGGATTCTTGAGTCAAGTCGAGTAGGGCAGACAGACATGTGAACAGACCATTTCAACAGTTACTTATCAAACATCTGCTCCTCTAGGTATTAAAGATACAAAAAGAAGTAAAAAGGTGACTCCTCTTTTGCAGTTTGTAGTCTGGGTGTGGGAGACAGATAAACAGGCAATCACAACAGTGTGAAATGTGCTATCATAGGGGAAGCTTAGTGACTTCCTAAGGCTGAATAATATTCCATTGTATGTATATACCACATTCTGTTTAATCCTTCATCTGTTGATGGACATTTAGACCATTTCCACCTTTTGTTTTGTTTTGTTTTAAGTTTATTTATTTCTTTTTCATGAGCACAGGAGGGGCAGAGAGAGAAGGAGAGAGAGAAAGAATACCAAACAGGCTCCAAACTGCCAGCATGGAGCCCAACGCAGGGCTCAAACTCATGACCCATGAGATCATGACCTGAGCTGAAATGAAAAGCTGGATGCTTAACCGCCTGAGACAGCCAGGCGCCACTGTTCCCACCTTTTCACTCTCGTGAATAACACTGCTATGAATATTAGTGGGCAAGTACCTGCAGACTGTTTTTATTCATCATCCACTTCAGCTATCAAAAGAGGGATTAAAGTTAGATTTAAGAAGGACTTCCTGATTTTGTACTACCAGTGACCAAAGCAGCAGCATCTCCCTCTTTTCATAGTTTTAATAACCACAATCTCCTCTGCCTCCCTTAATCCTACCCCTAAACTGGGGGAATGCCCGGAATGGCTGCACTTGTATGGGAAAGAGGCTTAATAAGGGTCACTCTGGGGTCATAGCTGTAGATGGTTTATTCTTAGGAGCTGGGTGGTAAGAGTTTCATTGTCTTCCCTTAGGCTATGGGTATGTTTGCCACCATTCCCCACCCCACACCCAACTTTCTCCTTTCCCTGGCAAATCCAGGCTGTCTCCCTTTTTCTCTCCCAGGCTAAATTAGGAGTGTGAAGCTGCTCTTCTTCCCAATTTAGCTTTTGAATTAAAGTGAGAACTGAATGTGGCTGGAAAGCTGACTCCCATCTGTGTGTGTGAGAGAGAAAGGAGAGCAAATGAGCATGAACACATGCAGGAGAAGTGAGAGCAAGGGAGGCTGATCTGGGCTGCTGCTGTTTAGTGCAGACACCCATCCTCCGGTGCAGGCAAACAGCTCAGGCAAGAGAGACAGTGAAGTTTGAAGGTTGATGTTTTTTTCAGGAGTGGAAAAGCACTACAGGACATCATTAGAACATTCCGCAAAAACGTGCCGAGGGCTTGTTGTGTGCCAGGACCCCTGCTAGATGCTGGGGAAACCGTGGTGCACCAGGTAGACCCACTCACTGCCTATGCCCTGGCTTTCAGTCTGGTGGGGAAACAGGCAATGACCAAACAGGGGGAGGTGTTGGGGAGGAAGAGCAGAATGCCACAGGGACCGGGATGGGATGGGGCAGGGACGTCACTTCTAAACTGAGACTTGAAGTGCATGCAGGAGCTGACCAAGTGGAGCAGAACTAGAGTGCCTAGGCCGAAGGCATTATGCATGCAAAGATCTGAGTGTGCCTAGCTTCTGCCAAGGAGGGCCCTGGCATCGGGTGAGTCAGGCTCAACAGGGCTCAAGAGTTTCTACCTGCTCCTCCTCTCCCCTACCCTTCTTCCAGGGAGAACAAAACTAGATGACAGTGACTTGGGCCAGAGAAGTCTGGGAGCATGTGAGTCCTTCTGTTCATGCTTTAAACGGTCAACCTGGGGGACAGGGAACCTGCAGTTCTCCTTCTGAGATCCTGCTCAGAGAGCTGGACCTGGAAGGTCCAAGATGGACATGGAACAGAGGAAATGGGATCTCTTTGTCTTGAGACAAAAGTATCAGGGAGGGTCTCTGCTTTGTTTAGCTTACCTGACTCTTCCCAGGTTGGAGGTTGCTGGCTGAGTCCTCATCTTACTTGATGGGAATGAGTCATGATTCTGGCTGAGATGGGAACAGGTTGAAATCTTGGCAAAGAAAGACCCTCTCTTGGCAGAGATAGAAAAGAGCTCTCTGGTGGCCATGCATTTCTCTGTCAGCTCTCAAATTCCCCAATGACAGGCACAGCAAAGGGATGCTAGTGTAAAACTCACCATCAATATTTCAGGCAGCATTATTTATTGATCACTCATCTGGCTGGGACAAAAGGAGAGGGTAATTCATTAGGGATGCAGGGCTGGTGGGGTCAGTTTGGGAAGGAGGTCAGGGAAAGGTAGGTTACTAAGGAGGCCCAACCTTGGCTCTTGTAGAAGTACCTTGGAATTCCAGAATTTGGAAATTAGGGTCTTTTTTTCTCCTTTTTAAATCTCATAATGCATCAGATAAAATAAGGGAAGGGACAGGAAACACAAACACTTGGGCCTGGCCTGGGACTGTTACTATGGCCATCAGGGAAATCATATCCAGAAGAGTCCTGCAGCCAGGTGAGCTGCCATCCCTCTGGGCCTAGCCTGCCTCTCCCAAGTTCCCCACCCCTTGCCACCTGTTGGGTTCCTCTCCTCACCTGACCTTGAAATTAGCTCCAGTGGCCCGTTGATGTCCTTTCAGAAACTCATGTTGGGTCCCTTGGGCTGCAGGACCCTCCCAGAGTCAGCTTGGCAACTTCCCTGCTTCCAGGACAGTGTCTGATTCTCACCAAAAGGGAGTACCTGCCCTTTGGGCCTGACGTTCTCCTGGGGAGTGTGCAGGGGGTGGTACACAATCTGGGCTTAGGAAGTAATTGCTTGAAAATCCATAGTTGTTCCATGCACCTGCAAGAATGTTTTCTTCATGAACCTGCAACTCCAGCGAGTGGGGCATGAGACACCCTGCTCACCAGACCATAAGGACGACTGACAGCAGGAAAAGATTCTCCCCTTCAGGGGCTGGGAATCCCACACTGGGAGTGAGCTGCGCCACCTAGTGGGCTTTTTCCCCCCTCCTTGCTGGTATCCCTCCTACCCATCCCTGCCTCCAGCTCAGATATGGGACAAGTTGTCAGGCAGAACCCAAATGGCTCTAATACTTAAAGTGCCCTCCTCCACCAGACAGGCCTATTTCAGCTCAGAGAGGGAAAAACTAGAGGAATTTGGGAGGGAAATGATCACGAAATGGCTGAAATTTAAGGCAGTGGGGAAGCCAGCAGTGGCTTCGGCCTGCCTCTTCCTATTACAGTCTCTCCCTATTATCATGGATGCCACTGATATGGTGTCCATGGCCTAGAGCCCTTGGATCCACTCCCTCCTCTGCCAACCCCCTTTCCTCCAGGCTGAGCAAGACTGGGCTCAGCTCTGTTGATCAAGGAAGAACTGGCACAGGCTGGAGCTGCTGGCTTTCCTCTGACGTCACAGCCTGGAAATCCCATTTTAAGCAGGTTCTTTGGGTGTGGGACACACACAAGAAAGAGAGGGGGAGCCAGCTGAAGCAGCTCCAGCCATGAGGACATTCTATCCAGGGACCTCAGGCCTGGAGGGCTGTCCAGGGTCCCCCAGCACGGTGGGACAGAGGGCTAGACCTTAGCTCCCACTCAAAACCTAGTATCTCTCAATGCTCACTGGGGACCCAGGGAGTGAACAAGAATTCTCCACATAGTTTTAGCCATACACCTCTCTTGTGACATCTCTTCCCCACTCCCCTGGCCTAGAGGTCTACTGAGGAGGAGGGGAGAGAGAGGGTGGTCCTAAGGAATGAGATGGCAAGATGTCACCTAGACCCAAAGGTGTCCTGCCTGCCCCTCCAAGAAGCTGATCCCTCCATCTTCTTGTCACCCTCCATCTTTCCTCTCCTCCCCTGCACCACAGGGGCCAGGCCCTGTGCCGAGTTCTAGGAGACTGTTTCCATGGCAACAGACCAAGGAGCTTGGAAATCTGAGCATGTTCCTGTTGACACAGAGAAACCCAGATGTGCATGGAGAGCCTGGCAGTGGGGAATCTGGCAGTGACCTTCTTAGCAAGTGGTCACTGTGGGTGCAAGCATGTATCTGTGTGCATCCATGCACACGCGTTCATATTTGTGTGTTATGCAGCAAATGGGATTTAGGTTAGGGAGGGCCTAACCTGGTTTTCCGGCCATATGGTAGCTGCTAGCATGAGACTGCAGCATCTTACTCTCTCGAGATCTTTCTAGAACAAAGGAGTCTCTCCCTGAATCCTATCCTGACGCATCCTCTCCTTTCTAGAGGAAGGGACCAATTTGCTCAGAGGCCAGTGGTGAAAAGAATGACCTTCAGAGGGCTGTTGACTGGAGGATTCCAGAGAAGATGAAAAGGGCATTTCACACTCCACCTCCACTGTGACCTCAGTTCAGGAGGTTCTTGGCCACTTTGGCCTGAGTGTGAGGCTGGAGAGGACATACCTCTGTGATGCCAGGGAAGGGAGAGGGAAGTCTGCTGTAGGGGCATTTTGCCAACTGTGGGGTCCAGAGCCTGGGGCTAGGTCCCCACACACCCTATGCCACACCCCATGCTCTGCTTCCTTCATTTTCCTTCTACAAAGCTGCACTACTGTTTCTCCCCTTCCTTCTCCCTTCCTCCTCCCTGCCTTGCTCTCTCCCCCCTCCTTCTCCACTCTTTCCCTTTGTTTTTCTCTTCCCATGCTGCCTCTGCTCCTCTGCCATCCTTTCCATTCTCTTGGGCACTGCCTTGCAGGGCTCATCCCCAGCCAGTTGTTCCCCTTGGCCCCTGGTGGTCTTCTACCTCCCAAGGACTCAGACCCCATGCCCTGCAGCCTCCTTCCTTGTCTCCTCCAACCTACCCAAGCAGCCCAGGGCTCAAGCCTTTCCTTCTGGGGCCACAGCGACTATCTCTTTGTCCCCAGTCCTTGGTGTCCTGTCATCCTTCTCTGTCCCCAGGCTCAGACATGCACTGTGAGGCTGGTTCCCCATCTCTACCTCTTCCCTCAGCCTGTCTCCTCCTTTCAGAGTCTCTCCCTCTCAGCCCTCCTCCAACATTCTTAAGCCTTTCTAAGCAGCATGGCCAACCAGTTCCCTGCCCAGCAACCCCCAAATCCCATTCCCTCTTCCCTGGGACACTCATGGGGGTCTTTGTCCTCAGAGCTTATACTGACACTTTCCATAAGGTACCAGGAGGTCCACTGAGGACGGAGGTCTCTTGGCAGAATTCCAAGGGACAAGACAACCTTGACAGTTGGAGACCCCTAGGCCTTCGTACGTCATGGTCCCTCCTACTCCTCTGGCTGTATCTTGAACCTCCAAACCATTTTCCGAGATGGACCAGCTCAAACCTATCTCTTATCTTGGAGATCAGAGCTCTTGGGTCTCACATTCTGACCTCTTCCCCCCTTCCTCCTATAGCTGAGCCCTGCTTTTTACTTGAGGTCCTTCCCACCTGGGGACTGGAGGAGCAAGAACAAAGTATAGAGGCCGAAATACATGAGGTGCCAGAATTTGGTTTATTGGCTCATCCAGTGCCAAAGGTCCAATGGGCACCCTCTTTTCATAGAATTGGAAGCACTTTGGCTCCAATATTTCTTTTCTTCTTCACACATTCCTCCTGAAGCCACGGCAGAAGCTGGGGTAGAGTGTGGGGCAAAGGCTGGGCTAATAAGGGTCTGCCTGCTTACATGGGCTCAGTTTGCTTGGCACAGGAAAAGGAGTCTGGAGAAAAGGAAGATGGGCCCCCAGGTGAGGAGGAAAGGAGCTGGCTCAGCAGGGCCCTCTACAATGGGCCCTGAGGGGTAGAGGAGCTCAGCCCAGGGGCAGGGCAGGAATGGGAGGAAGCAAAAGGGTATCAAGGGCAGAGGAGGAGATAAGAGGCCTTCAGAGCCTCATCCTCTCTTGGGCTGAGGTCCTCTGAGGCTCTGAGAGTAGGAGGGAGGGCTGAAAGCAGGGAAGGGCCAGCTAGCTGTGGGGCTTAGGGTGGGGGGTGGTCACTGCTGGCAGGAAAGTCCTTTACTCAAAATCTCCCCAGCCCTAGACCTAGAAAGATACACACACACACACACACACACACACACACACACTCACACCCCTAGGACCCCACTTCTTTTTAGTGGGGACATGTAGCACACAGCCCTATCCAATGCCCCCAGCTGCAGCTCTGGCCTCATCATCCTGGTCATTTAAGCACATGCTAAGCCCCTGTCCTCCATTCACATCTGTGGCCTGTGCCACAAGTTCTCTGAAGCCTTCCCCTCTCCCTCCTTCTCCCAGGTGCCTTCAGACCCATCTCTGGTCAGTCTGGGCTGTGACTGCTCCCCCAGCCCGGAGAGAGCAGTGGGGGCATATTAGGACCTCAGAAAAGGGGATGGCCATGGTCTTCAGCAAGGCACTGGGTGGGTGGGAGCAGGACTGGAGCAGGGAGAATAGCAGTTTGGGCTCTAAGGAGCCCCGCCTCCTTGGGGGGGGCTCAGTCTTCAGTAACTCCTCCAGCCTCTACCCTCCACCCCCATAGCAGGGCCTCCCTCCTCTTTTCCAAGCCCTTCCAGAGGAGTGGTCACTGGGCAGGCACCAGAAACAGCCATCTGAGGGGCCCTGGGGCCGGAGGCGTGTGGGTTACTGGCACAGTGTGCAGCCTCCGGGGGGTCAGAACCTCAAGCCAAGTCACCCCCACCAGAGGTCTTCTTCTTGGGCCGGGTCTTCAGTGTCTTGGAAGCCAGTGGCTACGGGAAGGAGAGAAGAAGTTAGAGAGTTCAGCCTGGGGTCACACCTCCTCCCCATTTCCCCCTGCTCTGGCCTGGGCTCTCACCTCAGCTTTGGGAACTTTTTTGACAGGTTTGACCCTCTTAGGGGCCTTGTCTCCCATATCATCTTCAGAGGTCTCTGTCCGGGGATCTGCCTGGTTTGTGCTAGATCTTAAATTCAGGGTAGGGTCATCTCCTGGTTTGGGGGAAGAAAGGAGAACAGAGGTCTGGTGGCTCTCCTACCTGGCCTCCATGCCCTTGAGGTCCCCCCTCCCTCTGCCCAGTCCTGGGCCCTGCCTGTACCTAAGTCCTCAATGGTATCCAGGAGGCTGCCAGGGTTGGGTCGGAGACGGCTGTCAGGCCCCTGCAGGGTCAGTGCATCCTCGTCCCGGATCAGGGTCAGGTCCTGCATGCTGAAGCTTCGGAGCTTCTCTGATAGCACCCCCTGGCCCTAGGGTCACCACCACGCACCGGGAGAACCGGAGGAAGGGGCGGGGTGGAGATAGAGGTCACTATGGAGCACGGGCAGCCACTGAGCTCAGTGTTTTCCTCACACTGTCCTTACCCAGTCCTTTGGCAGCACTGAAAGGCCCATAATTTCCCTTTTGACAGTTGAGGAAACTGGCTCAGAGAGTTGAAGTCACTTGGCTGGAAGGTGTTAGAACCAGGCCTACAACCCTGAGTTGCACAAGCCCCAAACCATCACAGCACCAAGGACAGGTTAGATGCAAAGAGGCTTGGCTAGGGGGATGAAATGAGCAAGGTGGGGCCCTGGGAGCCTGGTCTGCCCCCATCTCACCTTGGCAGCAGCGGTGACTGCAGCATTGGCAGCCAGGTTCAGGCCTCTCTTGCCCACTCTCATCATGGTCTCATAGCTCTTGTCTCGGGCCTGTGTGATGTACTCGTCGATTTCCTGAGAGGTGGGAGGGGAAGGAGTAGGAGGTGAGGGGTGGTCCCTGCTGGCTAGGCCATTCCCTGCCCCTGTTCACACCCAGACAAAGGCACTGCCTGCTCCAGGAGGCCAGGGCCCTGCCAGATCACTTCAGGTTCTGGGTGCCCACAAGGAGAGCCAGGAATGGACGTGGCTGCAGACACTGGGCTGCCATGGCCTGGGGCAGGCTAGGAAGTCAGCTGAGAGTGGAGGCAAACCTTCTCCTTGTTGGACAGTGTTGGGTGCACGAACTTGCGGTAGAGCACGCTGGAGCCCTTGGTATAAGGGGACAGCAGCCATATCACAAAGGCGATCTTGAGCTCAAAGTAGAAGGGGAACCTGTGGGTGGGACAGAGGCAAGTGGCAGAGCCTGGGATAGGGAGTCAGGAGGTGAGCTGATCCCCTGCAAGACCTTGCCTGGTTCCCCACCCCTTAGTGCACTGGGGTTCCCACGTGGCTCAGGAGACTGGGCATTTCCTTCTTTCTTTCCTTCTTTTTTTTTAATTGTTTAAGTTTATTTATTTATTTTGAGAGAAACCGAGAGAGAGAGAGAGAGAGAGAGAGAGAGAGAGTGTGTGAGCAGGGGAGGGGCAGAGATAGAGGGAGGGAGAGAGGGAGAGGGGGAGAGAGAGAGAGAGAGAGAGAGAGAGAGAATCCCAAGCAGGCTCCAGGCTGTCAGTACAGAGTCTGATGAGAGGCCAGAACTTAAGAACCACAAGATCATGACCTGAGCCCAAATCAACAGTCAGATGCTTAACTGACTGAGCCACCCAGGTGCCCCTTGGCATTTCTAATCTCAAGGAAAATGGGAGGCATAGCTGAGATTCCAAGGGGGATGGTAAGTGCCTCCCGCAGAATTCCCCTTGCAGGGGCTCTCTGCACATTTTTCTCTTGGGAGTCCCAGGCCTCTCACTCTGATAGAACACTGCTGCTTGTCTATCCCAGGGCCAACACAAAGGCGAGCTTCCTAACCTACCAGGTCCACTCCTGGGTCCTCACCCCCTTCTCTTCCTGCCCTTCCACAAGGAAGACTGAAGCTTCTCCAGCTGTGCTCTGGATCCCATTCTTTGCTGCCTCTTACTTTTAAGGACTGTTGTCCATTCCCTGGCTCCTTCTCCTCAGGCCAGACTCCTTCATGTCTCCTACATTCTCACAAAGCACTTTCCTTTGTTTGTGGCAAGAAGCATCTATGCTAGGGGCTCCTGGGTGGCTCAGTCAGTTAAGTGTCTGACTTTGGTTCAGGTCATGACCTTGCAGTTTGTGAGTTTGAGCCCCACATCGGGCTCTCTGTTCTCAGCACAGCACCTGCTTCAGATCCTCTGACCCATCTCTCTCTCCCCCTCCCCTGCTGGTTCTCTCTCTCTCAAAAATAAATATAAATAAACTTAAAAAAGAAGCATCTATGCTCACTGTCCTCACAATTTTTAACCCACTATTCTTTCCTAATCTAACCCTACTCAACTTCTGCTAAAACTATTTTTCTCAAAGGTCATTGGCCCTTGCAAGCCAATGCAATCATCTTTTGTTCTCTACCTCTCCATAAAACTCTCTTCTCTCTTGATTTAGTGTTCTGTGCTTTGTTAGTCCTCTCTTCCAAGAGGCATCTGCTCACTCAGTACACATTTTTTGTGCTCCTGCTGTGAACATACATATAGGTGATTAAGACATTCTCTGTCCTTCAAGGGTTCACAACATAGTCTAGTAGTGCTTTGAAATACTAGCACTGAATGTCTATAAGATTGAATCATATGCCTAGTTTACAAATAAGGAAACTGAGACCTAGGAAGCTATAACCTGCCCAAAGTCATACAGGACGTCTGGCAGAAGCAGGTTTCCTGAATTCTATTGTGATGCTTTGGCTATCATCAGGTAGAAATGTGGGGGTTGGGTCTCTTATTCTACTGATTAAGCCAGGCCTGCACGGGGGGAGAGTGGACATCCAGGACCCCATGGAACTGTGGGAGGACTCTACCCTGGGTCTCAATCTTCTGTTGGGCTGCTGGGGGTAGAGAGTCTAAACTCTGGACCCTGAGATGCAGGGTGGGGATGCTGGACCTCACCAGGAAAGCACAATATCCGTGAGTGTCTCAGCCGTGGTGAAGAAGGCAAAGACGATCCAGTACATCATCCATTTCACCTGAAGGTACAGAGAGCGGTATTAGCTGGGGCCTTGAGGGAACACCCAGGACCCCATCTCTCTTGCCAACTATGCTGGAGGTGTTCTGGGGAAGGGACACTCGGGACCTCAACTTTGCCTGTGGATCACACCACAGGAGAAAGGGAACACAAAGGAACTTCCTTGAAGTAAGGTCTCATTAGTGCTGAAGCACTGGCACAAAGTCAGTACTGTCTGTATTGTGATCCACTGGCCTATCTTTGCCACGTGGGGTGGGTAGGAGATTAAAGGGTCATAAACTCACATATTCCTTCACGTTTTTTGTCTTCACGGCCTTGTAGGAAGAATAGGCTGGGTACAAGGTGCCAAAGATGAGCCTAGGGAGGCAGGCATGGTTACTGGTCCCCTCGGCCAAGAGCAGTGGCCTCTCCCTCCCAGCTCTGCATCAGTCAGTCCCTGGGTAGGTAAGGGGAGAAGGACAGAACTCCAGAGTGCCACATCAACTGGACTGATGAACTCAGGCCAGTGGTTACAGTCAAAGCCATTAAGCCTCAGGTGACAAGCTTGGAGGTCCCCAGCCAGTGAAGGTGATGTCTCTCCTCTCTCTGTTTTTCAGTTTTTCTCCAGCCCCTTAGGTAAAGAAAGACCCAGAGGCCAGAGGGTCCAATGTGGTATCTTCACCCATGATCACTGGTTATCCGTATTGTGGGGAGTGGGGGTCTGGTCACTGCAACAGGGTGGCTCCCTTCTCCAGATACTGTGCTCATTCATACCTGTCTGCCTTTACCTTCTACCTCTAGTTCTGAGCCAGGCTGGTTAGGGCCAGGTCTGTAGGGGAACCAGACACCACGTAACAGGGCACTCTATGTGGCAATCAGAGGCACCTCTGTGGTTCTGGGGACCTGGGGCACAGAGGGCACAGGGGCAGGAGGCCCTAAGAGGGGCAAAAGGTTTATTCCCCCATAAGTACGCTTGGGACCAAGCTCGGGGGAGGGTCCTGGGCTCGAGGCCCTAGCTGGAGTACAACCTGGTAGTGATCCCATTAGAGAGACCATATACAGGACACAGGTGAGGGAAGGAGAAGACTGATGCTCCCCAGGGAGCTCATCCAGGCAAGAGAGAAGCAGCCACTCTGAAGGGCACAGGGAGGTATGACGCCTGTGGATAACCTCTGGGGTGGGGTGGGGGAGAGGAAGGAGGGAGACTCCAGTGACAGGGAGCCAGAATACAAGAACATAACAGCACTGAATGGGAAGAAGGCAGGGGGAGGGAATTTTGGGGTGTCAGTCCCCCGTGGTAGAGGCTGAGGGGCAGGGTCCTGGGGCAGGGTCCTGAGCCAGGGTAGGGGTTGGCTGAGGCCCAAGCAAAGCCCCTGCTGGGCCCAGCCCCTGACCATGTGTGGGTATTGCCTGTTCTCCCAGGGACCTGCCTCTTACAGGCAAGATACTTTCAAACCGACCTGTGGAGAAGGGGTCGGGGGTGGAGTCCTCAAGGACGAAGTGTGGGGTGTGGGAGCAGGCTTCCCTCCTGGAGCCTGGGGGAGGAGCAGGGACAGAGCTCCACAGTGTAGCTGGCAGCCTGGAATGAAGGCCACCTAAGGCCCTCCCCTCTGTGGCTTTCACAAATCCAGGCTGAGCACACATATCCCCTCCCGGTTACCTCCCACACTTTGTCCTCCAAGCATCTCTGCTTCCCAACACCCAGATGTCCTCCCTGGGGGGCCTTCAGAGCTTATGCCCTCATCTCTAGTGTCCTGATACTCGAAGAGAGAGGAGGCCAAGGCTGCTAACTACGGCCCTAAGCAATGGAATGATGAGGCCCTGTCTGGCTCCCCGCTCTTCCATTAGCTCTCTCCCCGCATGAAGATGACGGCCCAGGTCTGAGTTGCTCCTTCAGCCCAGATCTGCTAGGTGGGGGAGGGGACATGCTGCCTCCCCTTCATAAATCAAGCCATGCTGCCCAGCCCTAGGATGAAGGAACACCGAAAATTAAAAATAAAAGGGGTGGGAAGCCAGGCTTACTATGCTCCACTAATGTTCCCCCCTCCGGTCCTGGGTCCTACTCTTCCATGTCTGGTCTCTGGGAACCCCTAGGAACGATGTGCCTTTAGGGGACTCTGTTGTATGAAGCCACGGAACGGTCCATGCTGGGCTTCAACACCCCTCAGCCCCCAATTCCCATTCCCCATCCCCCTCCCTGCCGGCCGCGCCCCGCCACCGCCGCACTCACACCACCAGGCGAGAGATGATCCAGGACACCATGGCGGGGCCGGGCGGGGCGCGGGGCGGGGACCCGGCCCGAGCGGAGGATGCAGGTGCCGGAGGTCGAGCGGCGGCGGCAGCAGGAGCCGCAATAGCAGCAGCAGCCGCAGCAGCAGCCGCCGCGGGGGCCGCGAAGTGCCGAGCAGCCGCGGTTAAAGGGGAGGTCCCTGCCGCAGCGGCGGGCCGTGGGCGGCGGCGGCTCTTAAAGGGGAGGCCCGCCGGCGGCGGCGGCGGCGGCGGCGGCGCGCCCCCCTGCACCTGCTATCACCGGGCATGCGCCTTTGACCCTCACCGCCCTGCCTTCGTCTAATCGCTTGTTCATCTTCCTTGGATTCCAAGCCGCGGCTTGAGGTCCTTACAGGCCTTCAGGTTCCATCCTGACGTCCTAGCCCTCTTCCTGCCTTGCCCACATCAGGCTGAAAGGTTTAAACATTCCCCCAGGAATACTAGCTAGGACTTATTGAGTGCTTACTGTGCCAGCCTCTGAGCTAAGAGCTTCACATGCATTATTTCACTGAATCCTCATTTCATAAGGCAGAGGCCATAATTATCCTCATTTTGAAGATAAGGAAATGGGAAGCTTAGGGAAGTTCAATAATTTGCCAAGGTCACAAAACCACTAAGTCATGCTAAGGTAGGAACCCATGAAGTCTACTTTAATCAGGCCACTTCTCCTAACTGCTGACTAGCAAACTGTCTTCCTCCATTACAGGCCCTGTAGACACCCACCCAAGAACTTCTCAAGTCAAAGGTATAGCTATAGCTACACCTGTCCACCTCACCCCTTCTTGGCCATTACCAATCAATCCTGTTGGAGGACCCGTCCCCCACTCTGATCTTTTTTACGTTGTCACTTGCTAAGCTTTGCAGGGAAACAGAGCCCAGGCTCTCAAGGTGAATACCCAGGGGTAGACCCTCTTTAAACAAAGGGTAGGGAGGCATGGCGTCTGGGTTGGAGATGGATCTAGGGCCTCCAGTTCCACCCCCACCAGCAAATGCTGGCAGCAGTGTATGCCCTAATTCTGAAGACATTTATATCCAGAATGTAGGCTAGCCCGCCTCCTGATTTTCACCAAAGCAACAAAGCTCCAACCTCTGCAACCCCCTTTCTCCCCATTGCTTTCCTTTCCTGTCCCATTTCAAAGCTTCTGCATTCTTTAAGTGGAGGTGTGAGTCTTCTGGTGACCACAGCCTCGACCCGTGCCCATCCAGCCTGAAAGGACACGTTCAGAGCTCTGTATTTCAGTTATGGTCCTATTCAAACTCAGTATCCTTGAACCACACAATGGTCTATTTCCACCCTGATAATTGTATTTCCAGGCTCAAACACTTTGGAAGATGTTTTCCAACAGAGTCTGGAGAAGCAGCCTCCGATGACCCCTCTTGCTATTCTTTAGAACTTCCTCTTCAAAAGGCCTTTTCTAATTGGAATGTAGTCTGTCCTTACTCCTCAAGCTACTTTAATTGCTGATTTATAAACAAAAAATCCATTTGGGTCTTTTCCCACCAACTCTGAGGTGGACCTAGGGCCACATGTTTCATATGTGGGCAGGTGGGCCTCCTGCTTTGAGGAACCTCATCACTGATCACCCAAAACCTTGCTCAGGCTGTCCCCCACTGCGCTTACCCCCAGCTGCTCTAGGAAGGTTAAAGACCTCATCTTTCCCACTCCATTCACATAGCATCAACAATGGAAAACCCATCTTTTCTGCCACTCTTTTCCCTTCACCCCCCAAACCCACAAACCACAATGACCTGGCACTTTCTGCTCTCAAATGGGCACAAATTCAGGAAGTAAAAGGTAATCGGATGCAGCAATGTAATGAAGGTCAGAAAATGAACCATTCGCCACCTCCAACCCCGCCCTCAACCTGCCTTTGCTTTTTAGAATGGCCGGCACAGAAGAATTTAGTCCACTCCAAACAGATTTGTTAGATTTTTAATAAGAACATGGAAATCCCAATCAGCCCTTCAACAAAATTAAAATACAGAAAGTGAAATTAAAAGTATTCTACAGTAAATGACTTTTATTAAAAAAAAAAAAGTAATTGTGAACATATAAACAAGCCTGCAGGGCACTACAGTACAGCTGGAAAGAAGATAGATACATTTTCCAATGTATCTATGGGCTAATGAATTCCATCGTTTTCAAATAAATTCTTAATAAAACTCCACAGAGTTGGAAAGTTTTGCTGAAAACATTTTTGGACAAAAAACCCAAAAAACCAAACAGACTCATGTAGGAAATCAAACTTTCCTTTGCATTCGGAAATGTAAGAGGAGTCCCAAGGGAACGCTGGTAATATGTGAAAATGGTTCCTGCAACACCAGTGTGTGTATCTGTAAAACACACCACAGCTCAGACATGACAAAGTTCTTTCTCAGATGGCTGTTCCCTCAAGATAGGACTGAGATGGGAAGGGAAGAAACTAAAAGAATCCTAAAAAGCCAATTCTTTTCAATTCTGCTTTGGCTGATTTTGTGCTATAATGGGCAGTTGATTTCTAAAAATCATAATTCTTCAAAGATTTTTATCGAAAGGAAGACTAAATGTAATGTGCCTTTCCTCATAATCCAGGAAAACAACTGTGGTATTTCAAAAATTCTAAAAATATCTACTTTCATGAAATAGTAACTATTTCACTACAAACCTATTTTTCACTAAATACACACGTTTCCTAATCCTGGAGCCTCCTGGGAAAAGCAGTGGGTTCTCCCTGGGTCCTGCAAGACTCCAGTGTTCACGAGAGAGATTGTGGGGAATGGCTTCACCCCGTCTCCTGGGATGGTCTGTGTCAGAGGTCACGTGCAGAGACACTGTCAGGCTTCCACCAGGTGTGTTTAGGCAATTAGCCCCTACTTGTACCAGTTATGTGATTCCCCCTACCTCCAAACACATTCCCACTTAACTAGGCACGAGAGAACAAAGAAAAGAAAGGTGTGCCCACATTCCCGGTTTCCATGAATCTCAAGTCACGAGAATGTGCAGGAAAGCCCAGCAATGTTCAGGCAATTCAGAGTCCCAAAGACCACAGGATGGGTATGTGGCAACCTTGGCTTGGAGTCTGAAACTGTGTGTGTGAACAGTGTGACTTTCCTGGGTCAACCTTCAGTGTTGAGGCAGCGTAGAAAAGAGTGGCTGGAGAGTTTGTAATACTGACCACACTGGCTCCCAGTGAAGGGCCTCTGCTCCAGCAGAGAACCCTGCCGTTCCCTGTATGTGTTGTGAGTGAAAGACCTGCTTCACAGGGGAGTTAACAATTTCTCCATGCCTAAGATCTTGCCAGTTTGGATTCATGAGCCTTGAGGGTGCCGACAGCATCTTTCACTGCGTGATAAATGATGTTCTTCACCTGGAGAGAGCAATCGGCACAGTCAGTTCATGGTGGCCTCATATTATATTCTCAAATAAAGATATATATTTTAAACAACCTATAAAGCCTACTAGTGAGTGAGGAAATCCTTCAACGAGGACTGCATACTTCCCAAATCAATCCCATAGATGATTTACAAATCACAGAGGATAGAAGGTCTATATTCAAAAAAGAATGATGAAATCATTTGAAAGGCTATATAATCACCATCATCTATGTACTTAGTACATGCTGGGCACTATTGCTAAGTTTTTTGTTTTTGTTGCTTAATTTTTTTAAATGTTTGTTTATTTTACAGAGAGAGAGAGAGAGAGAGAGAGAGAGAGAGACAGAGAGACAGAGTGTTAGCGGCAGAGGAGCAGAGACAGAGGGACACACAGAATCCGAAGCAGGCTCCAGGCTCTGAGTTGTCAGCACAGAGCCCGACGTGGGGCTTGAACTCATGGACCACATGATCATGACCTGAGCTGAAGTCCGACGCTTAACTGACTGAGTCACCCAGGTGCCCTATTGCTAAGCTTTTTATGTGGACTTTCACTTAATCCTTACCACAGTCTTATTAGGTCTATTCTTTTAAAAAAAAAATTTTTTTTTAATGTTTTATTTATTTTTAAGACAGAGAGAGACAGAGCATGAGTGGGGATGGGGCAGAGAGAGAGGGAGACATAGAATGTGAAGCAGGCTCCAGGCTCCGAGCTGTCAGCAGAGCCCGATGCAGGGCTCGAGCTCATGAACCATGAGATCATGACCTGAGCCAAAGTCGGACGCTCAACCAACTGAGCCACCCAGGTGCCCCTGAGGTCTGTTCTATTATTATCATCCCCATTTTTACAGATGAGAAACTGAGGAAACCAAGGTTCTCTGGTTAAGAATCTTGCCCAAGGTCCTACAGCTAATAGGAATGCACTAAAACAACAGTGGGTGGGTAGGATTATTGGATATTTTCTCCCTTTGTGCTTGCATGTATTTTCTATTTTGTCTAAGAAGAACACATATTACACGTGAAGCAGGAAGGAATAGAGTTACTAAAATAAAGTGAACAGGTTAAAGACAGTTTTAAACCAAGATAGTGATTATTTCTGGGGAGGGAAATAAAGAGACAGAATGGGGAAGGGTATATGGAAGCTTCAATAATGTAGTTGTTCTATATGTGTATGTTGTATAATAAGTATGTATAGGATGCTTTATTTCTTAAGGTGAAGGATGGGCACATAAGCTCCCTTGTGCTATTTTTTATTTAAAAACTTTTGTATTGGGGCACCTGGGTGGCTCAATCAGTTAGGCCTCCGACTTCGGCTCAGGTCATGATCTCATGGTTTGTGGGTTCAGGCCCTGCCTCGGGGTCTGTGCTGACAGCTCAGAGGCTGGAGCCTGCTTTAAGATTCTGTGTCAACCTCTCTCTCTGCCTCTCCCTCACTAGTGCTCTGTCTCTCTGTCTCTCAAAAATGAATAGACGTTAAAAAAACTTTTTTTGTATTAATTAAACAAATATTTTTTTATTTAATTTTTTTAATGTTTATTTATTATTGAGAGACAGAGCGTGAGCAGGGGAGGGACAGGGAGAGAGAGGGAGACACAGAATCTGAAGCAGGCTCCAGACTCCGAGCTGTCAGCACAGAGCCCGACATGGGGCTCAAACTCACAAACCGTGAGAATATGGCCTGAGCCCAAGTCGGATGCCTAACCGACTGAGCCACCCAGGCGCCCCTAATTCAACAAATATTTACTGAGTACCTAGTATGTATCAGATATCATGCTAGGGAAAAGCAGTGAATAAAGGAGTAAAATTCCTGCCTTCATGGAGTTTAAATAGCTTATATTCTACTAGGGATACAAACAAACAGAAAAAATACGTAACATGTTAGACAATAAAAAATACTACAGACAAAAATAGAGCAGTGACAGAGGATTGGGAGTGTTGGAGGTGACATATTATAAATAGAGACCTAACGGAGCTGAGATCTGAAAATATATATGTCTGCATATTTGCATTATATCTATAATATCAATGTTATCTATCAATGTGATTGTACTTTGTAATAAGAACTTTAAGGTTGAAACGTTCAAAAAAAATTTTTAAGTTTATTGATTTTTGAGAGAGAGAGAGTGAGTGTAAGCAGGAGGGGCAGAGAGGGAGGGAGACCGAATCCCAAGTAGGCTCTGCTCTGTCAGCACAGAGCTGGAGGCAGGGCTCGGAACACGAACCCAGAGATCAAGACCTGAGTCAAAATCAAGAGTTAGATGCTTAACCGACTGAGCCACCCAGGCAGCCTGAAATGTTCTTAATTTTTAAAAAGGAACAGCAAAAATGAGGAGACTCAGGATTGAAGATGTCTGAATCTACCTGCGGGAGACTGGGAGACTATATTCAGATTGCTGAAGTCCTGCCTGGGAAATCTTGCTTCCTTCTTCTTCTTCTTCTTTTTTTTTAATGCTACTAAAGCACCCAACAATTCTTAGGGATATGGATTGCAGTACCTAGCAGGGCATTAAGGAATGGAGCCTGCACAGAAACATGCTGTGAGAAGCAGCTCTGGGGAAATGCCCTTCTTGGAAACATGCTTAGAACACTCTGCCACAGTGCTTTCGCCATCTAACTGGGAAAAGTCAGTCTAGTCAGTTATTAACACTGAAATACTTTATCTCCCAGGGGCAGAGAAATAGAAGATGATAGCAGAAATGACTAGGTTAAAAGATGTGTATCCTCTAAAAGCAAATCGGAAGAGGACTCATTAAATACTCTGTGGAAGAGGATCATCTCTCCAGTAATACCTCCCGTAGAATACCCTCAGAAAGCAGAATGATCATCCTATATATGTAGGCAAGCAGGAGATAAGGAGAGAGAGTGGGGGGGAAGGAGGAGTTATTTACCTGCAGTTTATCCTCATGGTTTGTATGAGTGTTAGAGAGATGCCTGAATTCCTGCGTCAGGCGGAAACAGTGCTTTACATGTTCTGGAGATACAAAGTCTTCTGCTACTTTTATGCAACTGTATAGATTGTGCACCTGGGAGAGGAAAAGTTCAGAGGGAAAGAGCCCTGAGATGTTCAGCAATATATGGAAAATATCCATGACATAGTTTTAAAAAGAAGACAAAACCCCCCAAACTTGAGAAATGCTTATGATATTCCATTGTCATAAAAACAAAAGCAGAAAAATTCCAAGTATATATTTATAAATGAAAATGTTAGTATTCTCACAGAAGAGGATCTGGAAAAATATATACCAAACTGTTAACCACAAGCTACTTCTGGAGAAAGCAGGGTGAGGGGATGGAAAAGGGGCATGGCACAAGTAGCCGAGTTAGGACTTTCACTTTCTCCCTTATTTAAAAATTTTCAAACGTGCATTGAGAATTACACTGAAGAAACTTAAAGAGCAAAAAAGAAGTTGCAGTTTAAGAACAGTCAGCCTAATGCAGCCATTTATATGTATCTATTGCCAGATTAGTAGGAAACTCAGAAATAAGGAAGCCTATGGAATCCAGTGGAACCCACCTGGTGTGGGGCTCCAGCAGGTATGAAGACAGCATCTCCCAGGAACTGAACGATGGCCCAGCCTTGCACACCATACTCCTCATAGAGTCGCTTACGGAGGGTCTGGTCCAGGTACCAACTTTGGTCATGGATTGGGTCATGATCAGGGGGATTCTCTTGGCCTTGCTCTTCTCCAACCTGAAGCCATAACCAAACCCAAAGATGGAAAAATCAATGCATAAAAATTATAGCATAAACCCAACTTCCTGCAGCAATGTCTCTAGAGGGGCCAAAGTCTTCTGCTTTATTCTATTCAACACCCTCCAGGTGTGGATTCAGGCCTTCAGGGCATTTGGACAAAAAGTACCTGTCTTTAATTTTTTTTTTTTTTTAACATTTATTTATTTTTGAGAGACAGAGAGAGACAGAGCATGAGCAGGGGAGGCACAGAGAGAGAGGGAGACACAGAATCCGAAGCAGGCTCCAGGCTCCAAGCTGTCAGGACAGAGCCAGACACGGGACTCGAACTCACAAACCGTGAGCCAAAGTCAGACACTTAACTGAGCCTCCCAGGCGTCCCAAAAGTACAGGTCTTAAAAGCCAAGAAACCCCACACGAGAAACCTAAACAGGTGGTCTCATCACCCCCAGACCCTTCATACGTGAGTGGATAGCCTACTTGGGGGCATACCTTTCGTAGCAATTCCCGGATCTTTTCTGCATCCTTGGCTGCATAGATGTGCCACAAAGCACCAGGCTTCTCCTTTCCATCATGAATCCTCTGCTTTGTCACCTCATCAGCATCTCCCTCATCAATTGTCTTGAGTACCTCTGAAAAGAGCAAAATTACTTTTCCAGTCATTTCACTTCCTCTGAGTAAAGCAAAATGTTCAATTCAAACAAGCTTAGTCTCTACTATTCTCCATCTCTCTGAAGCAATGTAAGGTAGAATCAAAGAATCAAAACTCATATTTGCCTAAGCTTTCTACACACAGTAAGAGCAACCCTAAATCTTCCTTAATAGAGACTCTGCATTTTTTTGGAGGGAGAGTAGTCTTTTAAAACATATTTCTTGCTCAAACTGTTTAGCCACATCTTATGTTCAAAATGCAGGTTATTTCCTGCTGTAAGTAGACAGACTCCATGTACTTTTTCAAGACCTCTTTATAAACTCTAGGGTTCTACGGATATAAGGCCATGAAACATAAAGCTTCTCTGGCAAGTTAAGAGGGTAGACTTCTAATGCTTGTCTATTATAATCCTCTAAAGGACAACTAACGGAAGGATCTGCAGGTGTATCGCATTAAAAGCAAATGTGTGGCAGCAAATATCCAAAATAATGACACCAATAATCCCTGAACTGTGAGATTTTGAATTATGTATTTCTTTAACATTTTGTACATTTTCTAAAATGTCCATAATTAACACATATTAATTTTATACTGAGATGGCAGGGAGTAAAAATGCAGCAAAATATCACTTTGATGCTTTTGTTCTGCGCAAATAAGCTGGCTTTATCATCTGATAAACTGATCTGGCTGATGGCAAGTGAGCCAGACTGCCCTTCCTTCTTTGCTCCTATTTCTGATGCTCTATACTCAGTAGAAAAGGGAGCATTCCCAGAAAGAGAATGACTATGGTCAGAGATACACAAGTACCACTCTTCTTTCCTAAAACCTCCTTTCACTTAGCAACATCTATTGGGCACCTACTATGCATAGGCCCTGAGGAGAAAGACACCCGATTCTACTCCTGACGTTGAGCCTCACCATCCTGAAGTAGAGGGTATATAGAAATAGTACCTTCATCATGAGCACCCTCCCCGATGGGGATCCCAACATACACCATCACATTGACTGCATCAGATACATCTAAATGAAGGTTTGTTGTGCCAACTCTTCTATCTTCTGCGGTTATTAAGCCTGAGGGAAAAGGAGGATATGCAGGGTGAAAGGGCAATATTGTGAAAAATCCATACCAACTCTACAAGTGAGAACATACTCTAAGATGTTCTTAAATGGGTAACAGGGAGAGTGAAGTATATCTGTTTATTAAAAAAAATCACTCTCATCTCTTTTCTAGTGTTTTAAGATTGATTTCTAGCTTGGTTGACACTATAGTTTTGGCCATTCACTGAACCAATTCCACTCCCTACAACACTATCTCTATTTTTTTTTTTTTTAATGTTTCTTTCTGAGATAGAATGAGCAGGAGAGGGGCAGAACAGAGGATTTGAAGCAGGCTCTGCAGTGAAAGCAGCGAGCCCGATGCAGGGCTTGAACTCATGAACTGTGAGATCATGATGTGAGCTGAAGTTGGATGCTAAACTGACTGAGTCACCCAGGCACCCCAACAATCTTTCCTTTAAAAGCAAAACAGATATGTGCATTACTGACATACAAATGAGAATTGGCTTTCACAGTGATTTATGGCCTTATTGTAACTTCACAAAGAGCTTGCTGGGTGATATGGAACTCTGTCTTCTTCACTGTTATTTTATCAAGGTTCTTAAAAACTAAGAATCATGTCTTCTTGCACAGAATGTTTGAGAGGAAACCTTCTAATTATTGTAGATATACAAAGTATAGATGTGATACAAATCAGTATGACAAAAGCCATCGCATTTAAATCCACCCTGGGGCCTGTGCCTGGCTCAGTTGGTTTAGCATGTGACTCTTGATCTCAGGGTTGTAAGTTCAAGCCCCATAATGGGTATCAAGATTACTTAAAAATAAAAAAAAAATCTTAACAAACAAACAAACAAACAAACCTCAAACCATTATGGCTACTGTTAAATTCTTTAGCACCTGTCACTTTGTGCTCTATTAGCTCTACACAGGACCTTGACTAAATATCTCCCTCTATAGGTGAAATGGGGAACAGTAGTGTCCCAAAAGGGCAATTACGGCTTTGGCTTCTACATACCATAGGCATTGTACATCTTGGGGCCCAGATCGGGCCTTACAAAGTAGCTGGGTAGCCTAGAAGCCAGATTGAGCCTGCCATCTCGTTTGGTGTACTCTGGCAGAGGAAGATTCTCCATCAGATCTTCAAACCTACAGAAGATCAGGAAAGATGACTTAGCTTGTTAAGAGGGAAAAAAGCAAAGAGGCAAAGTCCACTTTTCTATCATTACTTTGTGATGCTTCAGCAAGGCACAGGGTCTCAAGATGACCTACTGTAGTTCACTAACCTTGTGGGCATCATGTCTCGAAAATCTTCCCCAGGAGGCCAGTCCTTGAGTTTAAGCACCATAGGCTGCCCATCTTCTGATCTTAATCGCTCTGAAAGACAGACAGCACTCCCACAATCTGCTTGTTTGGCTGCTGCCTGGTTTTCCAAAGACTACAAGTTTTAGGAGACTAACTTATTTTCACACTTGTAACCCATCCTAATGGACTAGGTGAGCTTTGTTTTCCTCGCCCACTGCTTTATTTAACACATGCTATATTTTTCCATCTCACAAGAATTCCAGCCTCAAGAGTGAAAGTGCTCCACACAACCCATGGGAGAAGGTGCTTAAGCCCAGGTGTGCTCTGGGAGCCAATGATTGCCAGGAGAGCTAGCTTGGTTGGCACCAAGACAGACTGTCCCCCCACCAAGGGGGTATGATTTGTGTCCAAGGGCAGAGCTGGACTTCCTTTCCAGTCTGCCGTCATCAAAACTACTTACTGCATATGATCTCAAAGCCATCCCAGAAATCCCGAACTTTCACATCGGAAATTATAGCACAGTTCCTGCAGTTCACTAAGTCCACATCTTGGTCTCCAAATTCCTGGCTAAAGGCTTCTGGCTTCCAGAGTTCAGACTTGAGCTTTTTATGTACCCCTGAAACCAACACTGGCTGTGGAAACAAAATATGCCATTCAGAACCATTTAGGAAATACTTTTTAGCTCAGAGCTCAAGGACAGGATAGGTTTCCTGAGGACAACCTCTTCTTCATGATGATTTACTGTTCTGTCCCAGCTTCAGAATCTAGAGGTTTCAACATGTCAGGTGCAGGAAATGGAAACCACTTCTCCATTATAATTTTTGAGTTTCATGCTGGGAAGCATGCTACAGAAATTACTTCTGTTGCTCTGGTATCTACCACTATTTTGAGGTGAGAGGACAAAAAGCTGACTAATGCAACTTTGAGAATACTTCCTCACAGTGAGAGTGAAGAACTATCCAGACAATTCCATAACCTCCCCGTTTTTCAAGCACCTGCTAAAGTATAAAAATTAGGAAGTGTTATCACACTATCATCCAAATTTGTGCAGACTTGGAACATTTACCTAGAAAAGTACTACCCATTTCTACCCACCTTCACCGTACCCCTATCACACTTAAGGATTTTCCTCTAAAAGTGTCATTAATGCCAGATCACCACTTCCCAGAAATTTCAACTACCCTTTTCAGAATGCAGACCTATAGAGCTTAGAAATAGAAGGAACCACAATATATTTTTAGGAATCTTCTGATTTTTTTAAATCCAAGTAAAATCGAAGTAGCAAGGAAGTTTTCGGTGAACTTACTATGTCTCAATCTCCCTGTCAAAAAATCTCCTAGACAGAATTGAAACTATTGTTGTAGTTGTGGTGGGCAAGCAGCCAGCTGGTCCTGGTAGCTACTTATCCTTACTTACCTGGCCTTGCTTCCAACATTCCCGGAAGATCTTCCAATTGTTTTTGTTGCTGGGGTCATGAAGACACAGAAGTCGGCCATCACAGAGCCAGGAGTGAGATGTATGGGGGTCCAGCACATTCAACCCCATCACCATCTCCTTCACTTCCTTTTGGGTATCAGTCAAGTTACAGGCCCGCTTTGCAGCATCTGAGGTTTTCTTATTTTCTACCACTGAGGCAATGATGTGGTCAAGGAAGTTGGGTAGGCTGGCCTTGTTCTTCACTCCCTGCCAGATACAATTCTATCAGGTAAGTATGAATGAGGCACCATGAGAAGAGCATTCAAAAAACTGTCTCACAACTGTACTCACAAGAAGGAGTTATGACTTACCTGATTAAGTTTCACAAACGTTTCTGAGATACTTTTTTTTTTTTTCTGAGATACTTTTTGTAATTGAATGGGGGTTTATGAAGTCAGTATCTTAAATTTCCATCTTTTATACTATGCTTTACATTTATGCAAGAAAAGTATGCAAAGATCGCATCTGCCTCAAGAGCCTAGAGACCTAAGAAATGTCTTTACCATCCAGCCTTGTATTAAGGATTTGCATGTGGACCACAAGGATCACAAAATGCTTTAACTGAGTGAAAAAGATTATTTACTTTGAGGCTTATAAATTTTTTTCTGTCTAGCATGCCCAAGGATACTTCAACTAAATAATAAAGTGACTTATCAAGGCAGTGTTTTTTATTTCTTTTAATGTTTATTTTTATTTTTGAGAGAGAGAGGGGGTCAGAGTGCAAGCGGGGCAGGGGTAGAGAGAGAGGGAGACACAGAATCCAAAGCAGGCTCCAGGCTCTGAGCTGTCAGCACAGAGCCCGACGCGGGGCTTGAACTCACGAATTATGAGATCATGACCTGGGTCAAAGTTGGACACTTAACAACGGAGCCACCCAGGTGCCAAGGCAGTGGTTTTTTGTTTGTTTGTTTTTTAACCAGGGAGTATACCCCAAAAAAGTGGTAAATGAAAGTATTCAAAAGGCACTAAATATTCTGAAAGTAGTCTCCTAATGTTCAATTCTTCCCTTGCTTATCACCCCACTGAGAATCTCTCACACGTTCCAGGTGATGAAATCACCAGGCTCAAAAATCAAAGTGACATACCTAATGTCACAGAACTGAGAGGGCTTTTATAAAAAGCCTGAAGTATTCCTAAGTCTGAAGTATCACTAATTATTATCTCTACAAAGTACATGTAATCATAGAACTTCCTGGGAAAATCAAAAAAGAAAAAGGAGAACCGAAGGTCAGAGCAAGTACATATAAAAGAGAGCCAAAAGTAATTTTTTCAAGTCACTAATGCAAAAGAAACAAATAACCCACATCGTACATGGCTCAACCATCCACAGCTCACTGAATTTTAGCCACTAATTATAAAATAGAATGAGAAATATATTTATGTACTTGTTTGAAATGATCTCTAAGACAATACACACTAAAAACAGAAAAGCAAGGTGTAGAGCATCTGAGTAAAAAAAGGAGGAAAAAAACCATACAATGACTGACCTGCAGAAAAGAAAACAAGTGGCTGGGAGATGATGATGGGAAGGAGACTTTTCACTACATCATTTAAATTTTTATCTTGTGAATTCATTCATTCAGTAAATGCTTACCGAATACCTACTATGTATCAAACACTGTGGCACTAGTGATATAGCAGTGAATAAAACAGTCAAAAATCTTTTAAGGAAAGGGAAGACAGACAACAAATCAATCATGGTAATGAATGCTATGGAAAAAATAGTGCAGACAAAACAGATATGGAGGATGGAGCTGTGATGGATTTTACAAAGGGTGGTTTAAGAAGGCCTACAGGACGTGACATTTCAGAAGGGAGGAGATGAAATTAATGATGAAGCAAGCATATGGTTACATGGCAAAGAGAGTTCCAAGTGGAAGAAAAGGGTAAGCGCAAAGGCTCAGAAGAGGGATTCTTGCCTGGTCACGGTCAGTAAGAAGGTGGGTGTGGTCAGAGCAGAGTGAACAAGGAAAGTGGTGCGTGAAGTCAAAGAAGCGCAAGGAAGAAGTCTTGCACAGATAAAGCTAGAGCATTATTGTCCACTGAAAGGATTCTGTTTATATTATCAGAGAAATAGGAAGCCCTTGAAGGATTTTCAGCAGAGCTAACAAAAATCATGTCAACGAAATCACTCATATTTAAAAAGAACCACTCAAGCTGCTGTATTGACAATAGACTATAGAGTGGAAAAGGGAAGAAATAAAGGAGACCTGTAAGAAGTTTACTGCAAACATGCAGGCAAGAGAGGATGTTGGCTCAGACCAGAGAGGAAGTGGTGGAGCTAATGAGAAATGGGTGGACTCTGAATACATGTTATTTTTTATTTGAGAGAGACAGAGAGAGACAGAGAGAGCGAGCGAGAGGGGCAAAAGGAAAGAGAGAAAATCTTAAGCAGGTTCCATGCTCAGCACAGAGCTTGATGCAGGGCTCGTTTCCATGACCCTGGGATCACGACCTGAGCTGAAATTGAGAGCTGGACGCTCAAATGGCTGAGCCACTGAGGTGCCCCTGCATACATTTTAAAGATCAGACTAAAAGGATGTGCTGGCAGATTAGATAGGAAATATGAGAGAGGGGAGTCCCAAATGACTCCAAGATTTTTGGCCAAGCAACTGGAAGAATGCAGATGCTCATGACCAAGAGAGGAAACTACAGGAGAAGGAGGCTTATACGCAGAAGATCAGGCATGTGGTCTTAGATGTGTTAGGTTTAGGTGTCTATTATAGATATCCAAGAAAAGGCAGTATGAATGTACTGTCTAGGTTAAAAAAAATAATAATGCCTGGTATTGTCAAGAAAATAGTGATTCCTGCTGACTGAAAATTTCAATGTCTCAATTTCTATTGACTTCTTTTTAAAAAAAAATTTTTTTTTTAACATTTATTTATTTTTGAGACAGAGAGAGACAGAGCATGAACAGGGGAGGGGCAGAGAGAGAGGGAGACACAGAATCTGAAACAGGCTCCAGGCTCTGAGCTGTCAGCAGAGCCCGATGCGGGGCTCGAACTCACGGACCGTGAGATCATGACCTGAGCCGAAGTTGGACGCTTAACCGACCAAGCCACCCAGGCGCCCCTATTGACTTCTTAACATGGCACAAAAGGTTCACTATTTAAACGGATCTCAAACATTTCCCAAACGCGATGTAAATAACTTGTCAGTTGGACAGACAACACAGATAACACAAGTTACCCATATATATTCTAATCCAGTTATCAGATCTCTGATGGCTCTTCCTTGGAAAAGCAGCAAAGGCTAGAGTTGTAGAAAGGACACTTACTGCTGAGGATGTAGAGAAGACCGGGGGGAAGGGTATGCCTGTGTCCAAGGGGGCTTGAGGAAGCTTTCCGGGTCCGGAGTGAAGGAGGTCTCGAAGGCTAGAGCCTTCGGTTTTGTTGTTGGAGGCAGTGGGACCCAGTAACAGACTGTTAAAAAGCTTTGGAGTCAATGGAGAGACCTTTGCAGTGGAGTTGAACGAGTCCAGCCCAAAGGGTGAATGAGACTCTTTACTGAGCACCGACCTCAGGGACCCTGCTTCTGTAAGGACATAACCAGGAATAGCATTAGGCATGACAAGTAATACCCAGGAAGCAAATGACTCCTAAAAATGAGCCAAGAGTGGAGGAGGACTTTCCCCTTCCCTGGTCCACAAACTACATACAGTTTGTCCAGGCCAACCTTGACAAGGTTATGACTATAGCAGGATCATGGCCAAGGAGAAGGTCTCCTACTTCTTCCTTCCTTTACCAGATCTGGATTTCAAATTTCCTTTTGTTCCAATCCATCTTTCATCTCTCTCACTTTCTAACATAGTGTTTCTGCAAGGGGGTCTTCAGAATACTTGTACTGGAATCACCTGGAGTGTTTACTAAAAATGGAGATTCCTGTTTGTACTCTAAGAGAATGTCATTTAACAGTTCTGGTGGGGCCCAGGAATCTCTATTTATAATAATTCCCCAGGCAACTCTTGGGCCCATGGAAAATCAACCCTGGCTGCGTAACAGAACCACCTGGAAGGTTAATAAAAATCTCCTATCAATTCTGACTAAAGAGGTTTGGGGTACAGCCCAGGCATGTGCCTTTTCTTTTGAAGTTTTATGTTTTATTTTCTTAAAAGTAGACTCCACGCCCAATGTGGGGCTTGAACTCATCACCCTGAGATCAAGAATCGGATGCTCTACCAACTGAGCCACTCAGGTACCCAGGCATGTGTCTTTTTTAAAAAAGCTCCACTTCTGCAAAAATATTGAAAGCAATTCCCTCATTTTATGTGATTACCCAGAGAAAGCAAGCATCATGTTTCATAAACGTGGATGGTCATGTGTGAGTTTGAAGAATCCGGGAATAAGTCCAGGTTCCACCTAAAGGCAGGGCAGAGGCTTGTGTTCATCTCACCTTTTGTTTCTTCTTTAGCCTTCTGAGTTGCTAAATCCGCCAACCAGTGCAGGGCAGAAGAGGGGGGGGCTGTGTCAGGGCAAGGGGGCCTGATGGTTTTTAGCTCACTATTGCTATTTGAAGTCGAACTATCTGCTTTCAGAGACTCATCAGATCTGATGTCAGTGCTGTCAGCTTTGGGAACATGGTCAGTCTCTGATGTTGTTACTGCTGCAGTTCCTCCTCCGCCTGAGAAAGTGGTTTCATTTCCAGAAGAGGCACTAGGGTTTATGCTAGGGAGCTAAAGCACAGAAGGCCAACATGGTTACAGTGCTGTTCTTGTGTAGGAAAAAAAACAAACAAACACATAGCAAGGGCTACTGACACTAAAAAAGTCTGGGAAAACAACCTGAAACTGTCTCATAAACTATTTCATTCATTGATTAATTTAACACATATTTAAGGAGTCCTACAACATGACAGAAACTATGCTTGGTTCTGTGAAAAGATCAGTGAACATAAAAATAAATAATACAATTTATTTTAAAATATTAAAATATATTTATTTAGCATGCCTGAGGCTCAGTTTCTGCAATGGTAAACCGATGATTAAAATGTGACCTCATAAAGCTGTTCTGAGGATTAAATGAGATAGTATATGCAAAAAGCTTAGTAGAGTGCTTGGCATACATAAATGTTCCATAAATGTTTACTATTCTATTACTGAATTTTCCACATGATTTGCTCTAATATGTCAACTCTATTGAAAATATATCTTGAGATCCCTCAGCCTTAATTCCTGTACCTCCTACAGACCATGAATTAGTAGTGTTGCTGGAAAGCACTCCAAATATAAGCAAGTTAGCTGTGTGTGTGTGTGTGTGTGTGTGTGTGTGTGTGTGT
>NW_024412423.1:25076844-25077970 GCF_014898765.1 Herpailurus yagouaroundi | reverse complement strand
TGTGTGTGTGTGTGTGTGTGTGTGTGTGTGTGTGTGTATGTGTGTGTGTGTGTGTGTGCGCGCGCGTGCGTGTGTGTTTAAAACGGCCTCTTGTTCAAAACAGTTACCATCAAACCGGAATGACCTCCACCTCTGATAGAGCAATGAGCAAACCACTGCCTCTCTGGAGGCTTGGGATTGTTTTCAGAGTAGAATGATCCCAGCTCAGCAGGCCAATCTTCATATTTCTGTCCTCAGTACCTAACATGACAAGGACAGGGACCATGCACACATATTGGACTGCCTTCCTGTTAACCTTTTCTATACTCTTCACCTATACAAGGATCCTGAGGTATAAATCTTGACAAGATGAAAAGAATCTCATTGTGCTACTTATCAACCCAGCGTGAATTGGTTTTAAAGACAAATGAAGAGAAACTCATACCAGCTGGAGGGAATTAAAATCCCTTGAGTAACTTTTTGGGGGTTCTCTCTAGATAGGCTTCTCCATCCCCTAATTCCTCAGGAATCCTACAGTAGCCTAGGACAACACAGGTGAAAATGGGGCATTTCCTGGTACTAAGAAGAGAAGTTTCTCTCATTCATACCCACACATACCACTTTACCTGTGACATCCCATTGGTGACAGCAGGTCTCAACACAGATTTGTTCTGCCGACTAATACAAGGGCAGTTTGCTTTTATTCCCCACTTGCCCCGGGCAGCATGTACCATGTCTCCAATATTGTAAAGAGCTGGGAGAAAGAGAGCAACAGAAGCCTCAGAATGTTTTATGTGCCAGATATTGTGCTAACGATCTCATTTACATTATCTTCCTCAATCCTTACACACATTTCAATGAGGTGGCAGCTATTACCCTCAACATTTTTTAAAAGATATTATTTATTAGGGCACCTATGTGACTCAGTCGGTTAAGCGTCTGACTCTTGATTTTGGCTCAGGTTGTGATCTCACAGTTTATGGGATGGAGCCCCGAGTCTGGCTCTGGTGCTGACTGTGGAGCCTGCTTGGGATTCTTTCTCTCTCTCTCTCTCTCTCTGCCCCTCTCCCATTTTCTCTCAAAATAAACAAACTTAACAACAACAACAAAAAGACTATTTTCTTAAGTTCATTTTTTAAGCAGGCTC
>NW_024412423.1:25000906-25071844 GCF_014898765.1 Herpailurus yagouaroundi | reverse complement strand
AAAAAAAAAAAAAAAAAAAAAAAAAAGGAAAAGTGGGGAAAAAGCAGACCAATGTAAACTTAAAGTGAACATTTAACCAATGCTTAGATCAGTAGGGAGCAAGCATCCTACCAGTGCCCTGAGGGAGCCCCTCTGCTTGGAAGCGCTGGGGTATAAAGGATTCAACGAGTGCCCTCTGTCACACTGGAGGAGAATATAGGCAGTAGATTGATCATCTTCAATGTGTGTTATTGTAAGTATGGAAGGTGAAAACACACTTTTTGGAGGAATCATTGAAATAATGATTTCAATAGTGACATAAACATGACCATTCATAGGCTGCCTTCATGGATTCAAAAGGTTTGCTTACCTTCAGCTGGATTTTTACAAGCCTAAAAGCAAAGGTCTTTCTGGAAGCATGTGGGACTTTTTTCTATTCTGGTCCTGCCAACCACAGGAATGTAAAATGTTATGTAGAAAAGTAACCAACTTCTCTAACCTGAAAGGTGAGGCATAGTGTGTGCAATGGCTGCATAGAATCTAACACATATCTGAAGATTCAAATACTCAGAAAAATCTGGGGAAGCTTAACAAAAATCAGGCTGAGATAAAACCGTTTTACCAGATCTTATGATATATGAATTAAACCTCAATTAAATAAAAAACTTTTTTTCCACCAAATTTATGTATTTTTATTTTTTCTTTGCTTAAAAATATTTTTTAAGGTTTATTTATTCTGAGATAGAGTGTGCAAGTGGGAGAGGAACAGAGAGAGAAGGAGAGAGAAAATCTCAAGCAAGCTTCCTGCTGTCAGAGCAAAGCCGGATGCGCAGCTTGATCCCACGAACCCCAGCAATCAGGACCTGAGCTTAAACCAAGAGTGAGACACTTAACTGAGTGAGCCAACCAGGTGCCCCTATTTATTTACTTATTTATTTTTTAAGTTTTTTTATTCAAGTAATCTCAATACCCAATGTGAGGCTCGAACTCATGACCCCAAGATCGACAGCCACATGCTCCTCTGACTGAGTCAGCCAGGAGCCACTCTTTGATCAAATTTAAAAAAGAACTCCTTTGGGTGCCTGGGCAGCTCAGTCATTTAAGCATCTAACTCTTGATTTCCACTCAGGTCAGGATCTCACAGTTCATAGGATCAAGCCCCAAGTTGGGCTCTGCACTGGCAGTGCAGAGCCTGCTTGGGATTCTCTCTCTCTCTCTGCCCCTCTCCTGCTTGCATATAAACTTAAAAAAAAAAAAAAAAAGAACTCCCTTACCTGTGCCAGGGATAATCTGTGTAGGCATGAGATTCTCTGGTTCATGGGACTGCCCCTTTGCACACTTCAACCAGGAGAAAACTTCTTCATCACCCATCTCCTCTGTCTCTGAAACAGAAATGAAACGACTTTATTTATATTACTAGGGTCATAAGATGTATCCCTCTTAGTGAGTCAGAGTTTCAGATCCTAAAGGCCAATTTTCTCTTCAGCCAAAGAAGATAGTATCTAACTCAAAAAAATCTACTTCAATGATTTACTGTTATTTATTGTATCTACATACAAAAAATCCAACAATTTAGTGTGCACTCCCATGAATTTTCATGAATGTATACAGCTGCATAAGCACTACCACAATCATAATATAGAACATTTCCATCTTCCTTCCTAAAGTTCCTTCGAGCCCTTTGCTTAAAGTCAATAGCCTTTTCTTAACCCCTGGTCACCAGTGGTCAACTTCCTAACACTAACATTTTTGCTTTTTCTAGAATTTCATATAACTGGAAGCATACAGTATATAGTCATTTGTGTTGGATTTATTTCATTTAGCATGATTGGAGATTCATCCATATTGTTCATGTATTGGCAATTCATTTCCTTTCATGGCTGAATACTATACTGTGGTATGGATATACATTTTTATTACCCATTTACCAGCTGGTGAACAGTTGGATTATTTCCAATTTGGGGCTATTATGAATAAAACTACTATTAACATCCAAGTACAATCTTTTGTGTGGACATATTTTCTTTTCTCATTTTTTAAAATGTTTATTTATTTTATGTGTTTATTTATTTTTGAGAGAGACACAGAGCACAAGTGGGGAGGGGCAGAGAGAGATCGGGACACAGAATCCAAAGAAGGCTCCAGGCTCAGAGCCGTCAGCAAAGAGCCTGACGCAGGGCTCAAACCCACGAACCGTGAGACCGTGACCTGAGCCGAAGTCAGACGCCTAACCAAGAGAGCCACCCAGGTGCCCCTGATGTTTACTTATGAGATGGATACACAGAGAGAAAGAGAGAGAGAAAGCACGAGCGTGGGGGAGGGAGGGAGGGAGAGAGAGAGAGAGAGAGAGAGAGAGAGAGACGGAGGGAAGGAGGGAGGGAGACACAGAATCCGAAGCAGGTTCCAGGCTCTGGGCTGTCAGCAACAGAGCCCAACTCTGGGCTCAAACTCACAAGCTGTGAGATCATGACCTGAGCTGCAGTCGGACGCTCAACTAACTGAGCCACCCAGGTGCCCCATGTGTGGACACATTTTCATTTCTCTCATAAACATGTAGAAGTGGGATGCTGGGTCATATGGAAAATTTATGTTTAAACTTATAATACATGGTCATACCGTTTTCCAAAAGGATGGTACCAATTTCCATTCCTACCAGCAACTGTTAAGAGTTCTAGTTCCTCCACATTCTTGGAAACACCAGGTACTGTCAGTTTCTAAAATTCTAGCCTTCTAAGTGGGTAGAGGGGGTTCTCGTTACGGTTTTATTTTTTCCTTTTCCAAATGAGTAGTGGTAATTTTTTTTAATGCATTTTCCATTGATCTATCTTCTGTGATAAAGTATCTGTTCAAATCTTTTGCTCACTTAAAAATCAGGTTGTTGTCTTCTTATTGAGTTGTGAGAGCTCTTTATGGTGGATTCAAGTCCTTTAACAAATAGGCAATCAGCAAATCTTTTCTCCCAATCTGTGGCTTGTCTTTTCATTTACTCAAAGTGTTGTTTGAGGAGCAAAATATTTCAAATTTGGTAACAATTTTTCTTTCGCTTTTTGTGTCCATATAAGTAGTTATCCAACCCAAGGACACAAAGATTTTCTCCTATTTTTTTTTTCTAGAAATTTTGTAGTTTTAGCTTTTTATGGTTAGGCCTACAATTTACTTTTGATATATCGTGTGGGTAAAAATAAAGCTCATTTGGGGCGCCTGAGTGGCTCAGTCAGTTATGTGTCCATCCGACTTCGGCTCAGGTCATGATCTCATGGTTCATGAGTTTGAGCCCCACATCAGGCTCTGTGCTGACAGCTCAGAGTCTAGAGCCTGCTTCAGATTCTGTGTCTCCCTCTCTCTGTGCCCCTCCGCCATTCTATCTGTCTCAAAAATAAACACTAAAAAATAAACAAATAAAGCTCACTTTATTTAGTACAGATACACAATTATCCCAGTACCAGTTGTTGAACTATCTCTTCCCAACTGAATTATCTTGGCACCTTCATTACCTAATCAGCTGACTATATATGTGTGTACATCTCTGCTGTTATATTAACACAGTGCCTTAAATTCCTGTAGCTGTAGAGTCTTAAAATGAAATAGTATAAATCCTCTAAATGCCTTCTTTCTCAAAACTGTTTTTGTTATTCTAGTTTTTTTTTTTTTAAGTTTATTTTTGAGAGAGAACATGCAAGCAGAGGAGGGGCAGAGAGAGAGAGAGAGAGAGAGAGAGAGAGAGAGAGAGAGGGACAGAAGATCCAAAACAGGTTCTGTGCTGACAGTAGAGAGCCCATCGTGGTGCTTGAACTCATGAACCATGAGATCATGACCCAAACTGAAGTCAGACCCTCAACCAACTGAGCCACCTAGGCACCCATAAATTTATTTTTTGAGAGAGACAGTGTGAGTGGGGGACAGAAAGAGAATTTTAGGCAGGCTCCACGCTGAACACGGAGCCTAACATTGGGCCCCATCCCACAACCCTGGGATCATGACCTGAGCCGAAATCAAGAGACGGATGCTCAATCAACTGAGCCACCAAGGCACCCCCATGTGTTTCTTACCTATTAATTGAATTTATCCTTAAGCACTTCATGGTTTTTTGATGTTACTATAAATGATATTAATTTAAAAATTCAATTTCTAGGGGCGCCTGGGTGGCGCAGTCGGTTAAGCGTCTGACTTCAGCCAGGTCACGATCTCGCGGTCTGTGAGTTCGAGCCCCGCGTCGGGCTCTGGGCTGATGGCTCAGAGCCTGGAGCCTGTTTCCGATTCTGTGTCTCCCTCTCTCTCTGCCCCTCCCCCGTTCATGCTCTGTCTCTCTCTGTCCCAAAAATAAATAAACGTTGAAAAAAAATTAAAAAAAAAAAGAAAATTCAATTTCTAGTTGCTCATTGACAGCATATAGAAATATAATTGATTTTTGTTCAGTTTGTCCAGTAATCTTGCTTAAACTCACTTATTAGTTCTTGTAGCTTTTTTTGTAGATTACTTGGGGTTTTCTTTATTAAGTTTTTTTTTTTTTTAAGTTTATTTGAGAGAGAGAGGGAGAGGGAGTGCAAGCAGGGGAGAGGCAGAGAGAATCCCAAGCAGGCTCCATGCTCTCAGCAAAGAACTCAGCGCAGCTCTTTGAGCTCAATTCCATGAACCGAGCTGAAACCAAGATTCAGAGAATTAACTGACTGAACCACCCAGGCGCCCCACCCAACGTGGGGCACAAACCCATGGCTCCAGATCAAGAGCCATATGCTCTTCCGACCAAGCCAGGCAGGAAGCCCTCCTTGGGGTTTTCTATATAGATGATCATGTCACCTGAGAATAAAACACATTTTACTTGGGGCACCTGGGTGACTCAGTTGGTTAAATGGCTGACTTTGGCTCAGGTCATGATCTCACGGCTCATGAGTTCGAGCCCTGCATCAGGCTTGCTCCTGTCAGTGTAGAGCCTGCTTCGAATCTTCTGTCCCGTCCTTCTCTCCCTCACTTGCTGTCTCTCTCTCAAAAATAAATAAATCTTAAAATTTTTTTTTTACTTCATTCCAGTATATGCTTTTTGCGGGAGGGATGGCATTATGCTTTTGTCTTTTATTTCTCATGCTGACTAGTAACTCCAGCTCAGTGCTGAATAGAAGCTGTGAAAACAGGTATTTTTGTTTGCTCCTGATCTTAAGGAGAAATATTCAGTCTTTTGCATTATGTAAGATGTTCCTATCTATACCTAGGTTCAGTGTTTTTCAACCCTTATTTCTTTATCATTTCCCTCCCAAGACCTTTATAGACATTTTTTTTTTTTTTTTGGTAATTATACTACCCACCCCAAGAAAACTGAATGCAAGATACACTACAGATCTGTATTGTATATACTGTTTCATTTTCCTTCTTCTTTTGAATTAACTGCTTTTGTATGATTTGCCTTTGTCTCCACTTTTGGCTGACTGGCTATATACACCTCTTTATTTGCTACTGTTTGTTCTTGGGTTTGTAATATCTCTAGCTTACCACAGTCTGTCTTCAAATAGTATACCATTCTTCACACACTGTGTAAGATTCTTATATTCTTCCATTTCCCCTTCCTTTCCTTTGTGCTATTACATATTTTAATTTTACACATTTTTAAAAATTTTTTAATGTTTATTTTTGAGGGAGACAGAGTGCAAGCAGGGCAGGGGCAGAGAGAGAGAGAGAGAGAGACAGACAGACAGAAAGACAGACAGACAGACAGAATCCAAAGCAGGCTCCAGGCTCTGAGCTATCAGCAAAGAGCCCAATGTGGGGCTTGAACCCACAAATCATGAGATCATGACCTGAGCCGAAGTTGGACGTTTAACCAACTGAGCCACCCAGGCACCCCTAATTTTACACATTATAAGTCCCAAATTACTTTGTTACTTTTGCTTTAAACAATTATCTTTTAAAAAGTTTAAAAATAAGAAAAAGTCTTTTATATGTAGTCACATATTTACCCATAGATGTTCTTCATTCCTTTGTGTAAATCCAAATTCCCTTACTGTATCTTTTTTTCCCCTTGAATAACTACCTTTGTTTGCACTGTGAATCTGCTGGTGATGAATTCTACCAGCTTTTCTTTGTCTGAAAGACTATTTCACTCTCGTTTTTGAAGATATTCTCACTAGGTATGAATTTTAGGTTAATAATTGGTTTTCAGCACTTTAAGATGCTGTTCCGTTGTCTTCAGTGGAAGAGCGTTTCTGACAACTTGGCTGTCATCTTTGTTAGTTTGTTTATATAAAGTACTTTTTTTTCCCTCTTGTGATTTTCAGATTTTCTCCTTATTGCTTTTCAGTAAGGTGGGTAATGATGTGCTTTGGTGTGGTTTTCTTTTAATTTAAAAAATGTTTATTTTTGAGAAAGAGAGACAGAGTGCAAGCAGGGGAGGGACACAGAAAGAGGGAGACACCGAATTGGAAGCAGGCTCCAGGCTCTGAGCTGTCAGCAGAGCCCGACAAGAGGCTTAAACACACAAACTATGAGATCATGACCTGGGCCAAAGTTGGATGTTTAACCAACTGAGCCACCCATGTACCCATGCTTCTTCTATTTGAGATTTATTGTTGATTTGTGGTTTTATAGCTTTTTCATCAAATTTGGAAAATTTTTGGAATTTTTCAGGTATTTTTTGTATCTGCTCTCTGACCATTTCTCTTTCTGAAACTCTAGTTAAAGTTCTGGCCGGCTGCCTGATATTTCCTATACATAAACAAGGCACTCTTTAACTTATAAATTTAAGTCTTTCTTCTCTTTGTGCTTAGTTTTGGATAGTTTCTATTGTTACATCTTTATATTCAGCTTCTTGTGCAGTATCTAATTTGCCATTAATCCCACCTAGTATAATTTTTTGGGGATTTTTTATCTCTAGACCATTTATTTGGGTCTTTTATGTATTTTCTATTTCTCTCATATTTCCCTTTATGTATTTATTTTTATTTTTTGAGAGAGAGAGAGAGAGAGAGAGAGAGACGGAGGGAGAGGGAGAGCGAGTGAGCATGTGCTTGAGTGAGGAAGGGGCAGAGGGAGGGGGAAAATCCATGCCCAGTGTGGAGCCCAACATGGGGTTTGATCTCACTACCGTGAGATGATGAATTGAGCCGAAATCGAGTCGGATGTTCAACCAGCTGAAATCAAGAGTCGGATGCTCAATTGACTGAGCTACCCAGGCGCTCTTCCCTTTATGTCTTTAAATATATTCATATGATTTATAATTGCTGCTTTAAGGCCTTTTTACAGTAATTCTATCATCACTGTCATTTCTGGATGTGTTTCTATTGAATGTTTCTTTCCCCCAGATTATTGGTCACATTCTTTTTTGCATACTTGATTATTCTTTTATTTAACAAAACTTTATCACTAAAGAATAGTTGACATGTACAGTTAACATACTAAAGTAGTTCCGGTGTACAACACAGTGATTTGACAATTCTATACATTATGCAATGCTCACTATAATAAATGTAGTTGCCATATGTCACCATACAATGTCATTACAATATTATTGACTATATTCTCTGTGCCATACTTTCCATCCTTTTGACTTATTTATCATTGGAAGTTTGTACTGCTTAATCCCTGATACGTATTTCACTTACCCCACCCCCATTGCCTCCCTTCTGGCAATCACTAGTTTGTTTTCTGCATTTATGAGTTTGTCTTGTTTTTTTTAAATTAATTTTTATTTTTTTTAAAGTTTCATTTTTGAGAGAGAAAGCAAGAGTAGGGGAGGAGCAGAGAGAGAGGGAGACAGAGGAAGTGAAGCGGGCTCTGCACTGACAGCAGAGAGCCCAATGTGGGGCTTGAACTCACAAACCATGAGATCATGACCTGAGCAAAAGCTGGATGCTTAACCGACTGAGCCACCCAGGCACCCCTATTTTTTTAAAGTGGTTTCTATGCCCAACATGGAGCGTGAACTCATGTTCCCAGGATCAAGACATGCATGCTCTAGTGACTGAGCCAGAGAGGCACCCCCATTTTGTTTTTTAGATTCCACATGTAAGTGAAAAATATGGTATCTTTATTTCACTTAGTGTAATACCCTGTATGTCCATCTCTGTTGCTGCAAGTGGCAAGATGTCATAGTTTTTTATGGCCAAGTAATATTCCATAATGTATATGTAGGTGTATACATGTATATACACACTTAGGCTACTTCTGTATCTTGCCTGTTGTAAATAACAGTGCAGTAAACATAGGGGTGCATATATCTTTTTGAATTAGTGTTTCCATCTTCTTTGAGTAATTACCCAGTAGTGGAATTACTGGATTGCATTTCTGTATTTTATTTTTTGAGAGACTTCCACACTGTTTCCACAGTGGCTACACAGATTTACATTGCCACCAACAATGCACAACCGTTCCTTTTATTTCCACACCCTCCCCAACACTTGTCATTTCTTGTCTTTTTGATACTAGCCATTCTGACAGGTGTGAGGTGGTATCTCATTGTAGTTTTTATGTGCATTTACCTGATGAGAGTGATGTGCAGCGTGCCTTCATGTATCTTTTGGCCATCTGTAGGTCTTCTTTGAAAAAATGTCTATGCAGGTCCTCTGCCCACTTTTTAATCGGGCAGTTTTAGTTTTTTTTTTTTTTTTTTGGTGTTGAGTTGTGTAAGTATTCTAGTTTGGATATTAACTCTTTATTGGATATATCATTTGCAAATATCAAATATCTTTTCCCATTCAGAAGGTTGCCTTTTTGTTTTGTTGGTGGTTTCCTTCGCTGTGCAAAAGCTTTCATTTATTTTTCTTTTGTTTTCCTTGCCTGAGGAGACATATCCAGAAAAATGTTGCTATGGCCAGTGCCCAAGAGATTACTGCCTGTGTTTTCTTACAGGTGTTTTATGGTTTTGGGTCTCACATTTAATTCTTTAATCCATTTTGAGTTTATTTTTGTGTATGGGGTAAGAGGGTAGTCCAGTTTCATTCCTTTGCATGTAGCTGTCTAGTTTTCTCAGCACCATTTACTTAAGAGACTCACACCTGATTATGCTTTTTTTTTTTTTTTTTTTTTTTTTAAGTAAACTCTATCCTCATTGGGGGGCTCAAACTCAAGACCTTGGCTCTACCAAATGAGCCAGCCATTTAGCTGATTATTACTCATACCCTGATTTTTCCTGATTGAATGCAGAGCTTTGTGACTTTAATGTTTCAGAGTACTGGATTTTGTTGTAATCCTTTAAAGAATGTTTGATTTTAGTCTGGTGCATAGTTAAGTAAGCTGCAGATCAGTTTGATCCCTCCAAGGCTTGCTTTACACTTTGTTATGGCATCTGCACAGCAGCCATTATTCTGGGACTACATTAGTCCCACTGCTAAAACGTGACCCTTGTGCACTCTTATCCAGAGTCTTTCCAGTCTGGCTCGTGGCAATACAAATGGTAAGTTCTGGAAATTATTCAATCAATTGCTTTCTGAAAGTTCCCTTTTGGGCCTTAAGGAGTTTCACCTCATGTGTGTGCAGATCACTACAGAGCCAAAATCTGAGGTGATCTCTCTGCAGTTCTAACGTCTTCAGCACTCTGCCTCACTCTTCTCAGACTCTTATCTCTTTTTCAGTTCAGTGAGACTGTCAAACCGTTGTAGTTGCTTTTCCCTCTACTACAGCCTGGAAACTGCCTGCGGGCAGTAAACGGGAGCAATTGTAGGATGTGCCTTGTTTCTTCCCTTCTCTTAAGAGACAGACTCATGCTGCCTGCTGTCCAATGTTTAAATCCATGATTTCATATATTTAGCCTGGTTTTCTTATTGTTTATGGCAGGAGGGCAATTCCTGTAGAAGTTAATCTTTCGTGGGCAGAAGTGGAAGATCTAATAGCTACATAACACATAGTACCTAGTAGATGTCAGGCCCTGTGCTAACCATTTCAAGTACATGATCTCATTTAATCCTCACAACAATGCTGTGAGAGAAATACTCATATTATCTTTGTTTTATAGATAAGGAAACTGAAGCTCTGAGGGATTAAGAAAATAGCCTAAGATACCACAGGTGGTGTAAAAGATGTGGAAGTAGGATTCAAATCCCAGTTGCATACCTCTAAACCACCATGTTCCAATGGTTACACATTATCTCTGAAGAGGGAAGAATGAGGTTAAGGGCCAAGTAGTAAGATAAAGCAAGGAAAAAAGGAAGCACAAGATTTGAATAGCCTTTTTCCAAAGATGAATACAGCCAACAAGCACATGAAAAGATGGTCAACACCATTAGTCATCAGGGAAATGCAAATCAGAATCACACAATGAAACAGGGACTACTTCATAGCCACTGTGATGGCTATAACCTAAAAGGCAGACAATAATAAGCATTGGCAAAGACGTGGAAAAACTGGAAGCCTTGTGCATTGCTAGTGGGATTATAAAATGATGTAGCTACTATGGAATACAACTTGGCAGTTTCTGAAAGAATTAAAAACATAGGACTGCCATATAACACACAAAATCCATTAGGTATATACTCAAAAGAAATGAAAACCTATGTTCACACAAAAACCTGTACACAAATGTTCATAGTGGTACTTTTCATAATAGCTCAAAACAGACACAACCTACATGTCCACTGACTAATGAATGGATAGACAAAATATAATATACCCATACAATGGAATATTATTTGGCAACACAAAAGAATGAGTTAATGATACGTGCTATCACATGGATGAAGCTTTAAAACAGTATGCTAAAGTGAAAGAAGTCAAGTCCCAGGAGGCCAAATATCGTATGATTCCATTTATATGACATGTACAGAACAGGGAGAGATGAGACAGTAAGAAGATTAATGGTTACCAAGGGTTGAGGAGAGGGAGAAAAATAGGGAGTTAGTGCTACAGGTTACATTTTTTTTTGGAATGACAAAAGTGAAATTTGATAGTGGAAATGGTTGCACAACCTTGAGAATATACTAGAAACTTTTGAATTGTACACTTTAAAAGGGTGAATTTTATGGCATGTGAATTATATCTCAATAAAGATGCTGTTAAAAAAAAACACACACACAAGGGAAGATGAAGAATAACTCTCCTTGGATTGTTTTAGCCTTCCCAGTTAGGCTGGAATATTGGCAACCACAACGCCTCATAATGCAACAAAAATGAGTGAAGCTAAGCAGCTAAAATGGGGGCACAAACCCATTCTTGCTTCAAGTCCCATACCTCCAATGACAGGTTACCTTTAGAATTGAACAGGACAATATTTGCTCACCACTGCGCGGACGGCTTTTTCTGAGCCTGTAACAGTCAAGGCAGACCCCAAATCCACATTTGCGACAAACCCAGTGGATGTTGAAGAGAGTTGTTTCACATACATCACACATCTCCCGCACACCACGCACTGCTCGCTTCCATGCCACTTTCTCTGGTGGAAAGAGGAAGAGGGATATTGTTGGCATTGATCATCCTGAATAACAGTAAAAGACTACAGATCCACTGACTGCTCCTCAAACTGTTTTGTCCAGCAATCAAACTCAAAGATGCAAGAAGTTAGTGTCTCTATAAATGTAAGAGAAACAAAATAGATGGAATTGTTAATATTTCTAAACAAGTGTCAACAATATAAATGCCACGTGTTGTTACTTAAAGATACTGTAAAAATGTCAATGTGGGGGAGTCTGAAATAAGAGGATTCTTCACTTGAAATGTAGGTATAATGTCTTGGGAGAATTTTCCTTGGTGTAGAAATAGGGTACAGTATCTCACAGATATGGAAACATCATCAATGTCTGAATAACAGTGGGTTCTAGGTATGAAACATCGTACCCACTAGAACTTCATCTACTCACAAACCACATAATATCACTTACTAATACAAATAGGTTCAAAGCAAACTCAAAGTATTTAGAGTGACCCAAACCCAGACAGGGATCAAGGAAGGAATAATGTCTGCTGGATATAGTTAGAGCCTCAGCTCCTTAGTTTGCTACAAAGAGAAGTCTTATCAGTCTTAATTTGTCCACAGAGAATGCCATTTGTCACTCCTTCTACTCCTGTGACGTAACAGAAAATACAAGTTCCCAAATAGAAGTGCATGGAAGACAAGGAACTGGGTGTCTTACGATGTGGCTCCACCATCATCATGGCCTCTTTCTCTGACATCACGAGCTGGCAGAACTGGTCCCCAACGTTGGCCAGGATGTATTTTGAGGTTTCTAGGTCTATTCCTTCTGCAAGGGAGGAAGAGGGAATCCACAGGTTCATGGCATCAGGGTCACTTTGCTGGGGACTCAGAAACCCCTCCACACGGAGTACTCCCTTTCGAGTGAAGATCAACCTGAGATAGGAAGGCAGATAATCAAATACATGGTAAATAGCAGCCATGCAAACTAAAACACACCTAAAAGCCTAGGATCTACAAAAATTAAATGAGCCTTAAAAGGCATTAGGGTGCATTAAGAATTTTCACCCTAGTGGGGCACCTGGCTAGCTCAGTCAGAAAAGCATGTGACTCTTGATCTTGGGTTTATGAGTTCCATCCCCACATTGGGTGTAGACATATTTAAAAAGGAAAAAAAAAGGGGCACCTGGGTGGCTCAATTGGTTAAGCGTCCGACATAGGCTCAGGTCATGATCTTGCGGTTCATGAGTTCAAGCCCTCCGTCGGGCTCTGTGCTGACCGCTCAGAGCCTGGAGCCTGTTTCAGATTCTGTGTCTCCCTCTCTCTCTCTGACCCTCCCCTGTTCATGCCCTGTCTCTCTCTGTCTCAAAAATAAATAAACGTAAAAAAAAAAAAAAAAAAAAAATTTAAAAAAAAAAGGAAAAAAAAATTTTTTTAAGTTTATTCATTTATTCTGAGAAAGAAAGAATGTTAGAGGGATAGATACGGGCAGAGATAGGGAGAAAAAAGAATCCCAAGGAGGCTCCACGCCATGAGCACAGAGCCTGATGTGAGGCTTGATCTCATGAGCTGTGAGATCATGACCTGAGCCAACATCAAGAGTCAGATGCTTAACTGGCTGAGCCACACAGGCACCCCTCCAAATTTTATTTATCTATTTTTTTTTAATGTTTATTTATTTTTGAGACAGAGAGAGAGACAGAGTGTAGCGGGGGAGGAGCAGAGACGGAGGGAGATACAGAATCTGAAGCAGGTTCCAGGCTCCGAGCTGTCAGCACAGAGCCCGATGTGGCGCTTGAACTCACCAACCATGATATCATGACCTGAGCCAGAGTCAGACGCTTATCCAACTGAGCCAGCCAGGTGCCCCCAAATTTTGTTTAAAAACTAATTTTCAAAAAAAACAAACAAACAAACAAAAACAAAAAACAAAAAACAAAAAACAAAAAACAAAAAACGAATTTTCACCCTATTTGACCAACACAGTATACATTCTCTGCAATAGTAGAAAGGCTTATTATTAACACTTAATATGTCTGGGTTCTTTAAAAAGCTGTGTCAAGAAACATCTTTCAGTTTCTCTATCCACCAGAATGGTGTGCACCCACACCACTGAATGTGACCAGAGGAAAACAGCCATGCTCATTGTCTCATTTGAAATTCACGTCTAACTATGTCAGCTGAGCCTTCATGTTGCCTTCCAGTTACAACAGTTTCCTGGTGCACGCCCTCTCCTAGATGCCTGTTTCGTAGCTTCTCTTTTCTTTTCTAACCTCCAATATAATTCTCTCATGAGGACCTTGTTATGTATTCCATGGAGAAAATACAAGGAGTCAGAAGAGATGTCCCCCAAATTCCCAACACCATACTACCATGCCTTCCTGCAACTGGGCCCATGTTCCATCTGACGTGCTGCTGCTAGGAATGAACTAGGATCCCAGCGAAGACCAATCTCTCCACCTATGCTCTACATCCTCTACATCCTCTCACGTAGGCAGCCCTCCACCTATTGTTTCTTCTACATCATCTATCTTCCTCTCTACTGAAACATTCTTGTATTTGAACTATCTCAAAAATTCTCTAAGAATTTTCTATCTCAAAAATCCTCTCGATCCCACACCCCCCTCCATTTATCTGCTTGTAAGAGCAATGTTTCTTGACCGAGTTGTCTATACTGATTGTTACCAGCTCCTCTTCCCTTTCATTTTCTTACTCCACTCCAATCAGGCTTTCCCTCACTAACATACCAAAATCGTTTTTTGACAAGGTCATTACCCCTCATTAAATCCAACAGTCACGGGGCGCCTGGGTGGCGCAGTCGGTTAAGTGTCCGACTTCAGCCAGGTCACGATCTCGCGGTCCGTGAGTTCAAGCCCCGCGTCGGGCTCTGGGCTGATGGCTCAGAGCCTGGACCCTGTTTCCGATTCTGTGTCTCCCTCTCTCTCTGCCCCTCCCCCGTTCATGCTCTGTCTCTCTCTGTCCCAAAAAAATAAACGTTAAAAAAATTAAAAAAAAAAATAAATCCAACAGTCACTTTCCGTTCTCATCTGACTTGACCCAATCCCCAGTATTTGCCAGAGTTCATTATTCCTTCCTGGAAATACTTTCTTCACTTGCCTTCCAGGATACCTTACCGGCTGTTCTTTCTTAGCTGCCTTTACTAGCTCCTCCTCATCTTTCCCATCTGTCAATGTGGGAGAACTCCAGGACTCGGTCCTAGGAATGCTTTTCTTCTTTGTCTACATTTGGACTCCTTCAGTAATCTCAATTAGGCTTAAATACCTGATGACATCGAAATTTTTATCTGCCTGGACTTTTCCCCTCAACTCTAGAGTTGAGTTTCCAGCTGCCCTTTCAACATCTCCATCTAGAAATCTTTTTTTTTTTTAAGTTTATTCATTTATTTTTGAGAGAGAGAGAAAGAGAGAGTGTTAGTTAATTCAGAGGAGGGGCAGAAAGAGAGGGAAAGAGAGAGAATCCCAAGCAGGCTCTGCCCTGTCAGCATGGAGCCTGATGTGGGGCCCTAACCCACAAACCCTGATTTCATGACCTGAGCCAAAATCAAAAGTTGGACATTCAACCGAAAGAGCCACCCAGGTGCCCCTCAATCTAGAAATCTAATAGGCATCTCAAATTTTACATGCCCAAATTAAAAGTTCCCATTTTCTTCCCCAAACCCGCTTTTCCCTAAGGAATCTCCTCATCAGTAAATTGCAGTCCCATTTTTCCAGTTTTCAGGTCAAAAGCTGTAGAATCCATTTCTTCTTTCATGCTCCACATCTGATCAGAAAATCCTGTGAGTTCTACCTTCAAAATATATCCTCAATCCAACTGGACTCATCACTTCCATCACTAAGCTACTGTCATTCTCACCTGGATAATTCCAACAGCCTCCTAATTTCTCTGTGCTCCTGCCTTTGCTTCAATATAATCTATCCTCAGTAAGGTAGTCACAGTGATCCTTTAAAACATTCCTCAGCGTCACTCATCAACTCAAAACCTCCAATGACTTCTCATTCAGCACAAAAGCCAAGGCCCTTAGATTAGTCCTTTAAAATATGGTCTCATCATTAATTTTGTGACCTCAATTCACCTGCCCCCATTCTGTATTTTAGCCACGCTAGGTCCACAAACACACCAGGAATATTCCAACCTCAGGACAGTTGCCCTTGTGCCCTCTACCCGGAAAACTTGTCTCTCAGAGACATGTGTGGTCCACTCTCTCACCTCCTTCATGTCTTTACTCAAGTCTTACTTATCTTCTCAAGTCATCCTATTTAAACTATAGCCTCTCTAGGGGCGCCTGGGTGGTTCGGTGAGTGGAGTGTCTGACTTTGGCTCAGGTTGGGATCTTGTGGTTCGTGAGTTTGAGCCCCGCATTGGGCTCACTGCTATCAGCACATGGCCTGCTTTGGATCCTCTGTGCCCCACTCCCTCTGCCTTTCCCTCGCTCACATGCACATGCTCTCTCTCAAAAAAACAAAAACAAAACCCCCCCACTAAACTGTAGGCTTTCTAACCTCCCCACAGTTCAATCCTCTTTCCTGTCCTTATTTTTCTCAGTTATTAACAGCTAACATGCCATACATTTAATCTCTTTTCCTTATTTATTGTCTGCCTCCTCAGCAAACCTCTGAAGGGCTAGATTTTTATGGTTTTATACAGTGTTTAATCCTCAATGCCTACAACGATGGCTGGCACAGAGTATGTGCTCAGTAAACATTTGCAGAATAAGTGAAGCTACACTATGTGGATAAATCATTTGGATTTCTGTATCTTAAAAATTAAGATTTCTTGGAAGATTGTTTAGAAGAAATTCTTCTTCTAAGTTTATCAAGCAGAAAAAAGTGACTATCTGCTGTTTGGTAAAAGCAGGGGATACTCCCAGGATTTTCATCAGTTATATCTATTCCAAAGACACTTCACAGTATCTCCTCATCTTACTTGCCCTTCTCCCTGAGACTCAAGTTACTCTAGCATTGTAGAGGAATAAAGGGTCAGACGCATCCATAATACAAAATAGCATGCTCTGCTTCTACCACTGGTTTCAAATGGAATCCAAATTAGGAATGACTCAACGTAGTTCAGGGGCCAGCGGCTGAGCTGTTCAGTTCCCTAAGGACAAAGCCACAAGTCACTTCACAATCCAAACTGAATGGCTACTATGGATAGAGCCTCAGCAAAGACTCAAGAGCAAACAGGTTAAGGAAAACAAGGAATAGACTGGACATATGCTTACAGATTCAGAGAGTGGGAGTTGTATATCACTAATGGAAAGTGGGAAGGAGACAGGCAGGTTTGGGTACCTCCGGAAGTGAAAGAAGCGGCAGGCCACAGTGGAATCATCTTGCTCCTGTTCTTTAAACTTCCGATACCGCTCCAGGCGGCATTCCCGACACTTGTGCAGGTGAGGAGCTACATTGATGCATGACCCATCCTGCAGGAAGGGCTCTCCAGACTGCTTCAGCTTCTTCACCTTGCTCACATCTTTTAGCACTGACTGGCCAACTGTGGCAAGGGAAGGAGAAACGGTTGGTCATGACTGGTATTAATGAGACCCAATAACATAATCCTCTTGGGGATGAATTCTTGTCCTGACCTGGGTCATTGCTCCTTGCCATGGCTGGGCTTGTGTGCATCATGTCCAGCCGTGACAGAAAGGGAGGGAGCCAAGAGGCTTCAAAAGGAAGCTAAGGACCATGGAGAATTTGTGGGCATTGCCCCATTACAAGGAAACAACTCTGGTATGGGTGAGGAAAACCCAAGAAGGCAGAAGGTAGCCACTTGCCTCTAGACTCTCAGGATACGACTGTTCTACTAATCACAGACTGTTGGGCCCCCATGGTACCAATTCCTAATGACAATAGTAATGGACGCTTGCCTTTACACATTTCTGGGCTAGAAGCTCACAGCATAGGAGTTAATGGCTTTTGGAAAAGGTGTTAAAACCTGATATATGTAACAGAGAGAAGTAAATTTGAGGGGTGATTCTTTTTGCCTAATTAAGTCTATGAAAGGCTGCTATGTGAGAACAGAGTCCAGTACTCAGTAATTCCTCTAAAGTAAATTAAAGAGGATGGGCCAAAGAGAAGTAGAAAGGGATGAGAAAAACACCGGGAAAGAACTCTTGACTGAAAGGAGTATCAGGCGTCTTCCCTTTCTCTGTCCTCATTATACAGGTAGATATCCCTCTTACAGTGTTGGGGTTTAGATGCAATCCTGCCCTGAACCAACAGGTCTGATGAGGGGCCTCTAATAGGCCCTTTTGGCCATGTTATTCTATGTGATTACAGAACTTTCCATCAAAGAAAGGGCTTCTGCTGCCCAAGACCACAACAGGCATTCGAAGCCAGTGCCAGAGCCAAGCCCATGAATAAGCCCAGCAAGATCACCTTTCAGGGGGGCGGTCCGTGGCCGGCCCTTCGGGGCCTGCTTCCCTTTGCCTTTGCCCAGTAATAGCTCAGCACTGCGCTCCCCATTGGGGCCCAGCTTCCCCATCAGGTGCTCTGGAATCCCCTTCAGGCCAGTCTTGGCCTGCAGCTGCTCCTCAGAGTCGCTCAAATCTGATAGGTCACTGTTGGTACTGGAGTCCGAGTCCTGTCTGCAAGCCAAGCTTCGCTCATCCAGTGAGAACCTTTTCACAGCTTCAAAAGGAGCTTTGTTCTCCTGTGAAAAATCTGCTGGGGAGGACAGAAAGCTGCCTGAGTGCCTGCCAAAGACGTTACTAAAGGTTTTGAGGAGGGGATTGTCCTGTTGCCCAGGCCCCACAGTTGGCCTCTCCTCTGTGGGGCTGGAGGAGAGAGTAGGCATCTCAATGGGTTGGGTGAGGCTGCTGGTGGGTGAACTTGAGCGGCCATTCCCCATGGCAGAGAGGCTCGGACCCCCGGTGGTAAGAGTTGAGCCCAGAACACCAGACACCAGTTTGGAGGAGTCAGTTGTGATGAAGAGGGTTTTCTTCTTTGCTAAAGATGCCGAATCTGTAGAAGAGTGAGCCTCGGGCCAGCTGGGTGCTGCCTTAGAGGTGACAGTGGTAGCAGAGGAAGAGCTACCTGACGCCTGAGATGCAAAGCTGCTGAAAGGGCTATGTTCAACTTTCTCCACAAATGCTAGGAAAGGGTTAGAGGGCTCTTCTCGGGATAGTTTAGGGGGTTGTAAAAATAGATTTTCATGACTCTCTGGGGTGCGGGCGTTTAGGAGGCTCCGTGGGAAGGCTGGCGTGAGGGTGGGCATGGACTCTGCAGGCACCTTCCGGTCCACAGAGCTGCCAGCTTTAGAGCCTGATTTAGTGTCTGCTCCAAGAGCCGATCTGCCTTTACACAGGCTCTCAAGGCTTTGTTTGAATGAGTCTCGACTGGAGGAATCATCAGCCAAACTCTCTGAAACGGTAGTGAAGTAGTTACTGGTGGGTAAAGTTTGGGACATGCATTGAAAAAACAAGTTTTTGGAGAGATCAGAGTCTTTCTGAGACTCTGGTGCAGAGCTACAGCCAAAAGAGAAACCCAAAGGTTTATTCTCTGTGGCTAGAACCCCATTGGACTGGCTCCTTCCACTTCCAAAAGTCAAAGGTTGTGATGAACTTGGGAGAGATGCTCCAAATCCAGAAGAGGCCAGAACAGTACTTCTTGAATTCTGAAAAGAAGATAGCCTGAATTAGTAATTCTAGTTTCTCTTGACAACCTTACCACCTCTTTCCTGGGCCTAGGCCAACATTTCTTGTGGGTCAAATCAACTTTTCTCCCCTACAATTCCATGAAAACTGCTCTTATAACTAGATTTTTACCAGTGTTAGAGATGACACCTGCCACAGACCACACAGAGGGCATCTTTAACAAGGTGAGCTACAGACAGCAGGATGTCACTCACCCTGCCACTCCCTTGACTGTTAGCCAACTGGCTGTCACAGTACTAGGAGGCTGTGTAGGATTCTCAGTTTCTACTTGGAAATGGAAGATTCTACCAGGAATTGGAGAAAAGGATTCCTGAACAGACAGATACTACCTTTTACTCTGAAATGTACCTAGTGACCCTGTTATAGTAATCTCCCTCAATGATCTTAGCTACTGTCAAAGTTTCGATTTATTTAAACTAACTGCCCATTTTACAAAAGTGACTTCTGCCCCATAACAAGGAAAAATATTCTCTTTCTTCGTCTGAAACTCCTCAAGATGGACCCTTTTCGAATTTGGCCATTTATTTATGCGTCCAAATCAATCTAAAAGTTGAGTATCTACTTCAATTAAAGTTAGACCTAAAGGTGTTAAATTATCAGGGCATCTGGGTGACTCAGTCGGTTAAGTGCCCGACTTCAGCTCAGGTCAGGATCTCACGGTCCGTGGGTTCGAGCCCCACGTTAGACTGTGCTGACAGCTCGGGAGTCTGGAGCCTGCTTCAGATTCTGTGTCTCCTTCTCTCTCTCTGCCCCTTCCACATTCGTGCTCACTCACTCTGTCTCAAAATAAAAGATGTTAAAAAAAAAAGATGTTGAATTACAAAGCACTCATTACTGAACCCTTCTGTTATCATTAGGATCTAACAAGCCTCCAAACAAGAAAAGTGTAGATACTGATACACCCACCAAACAAAAGCATTCAGCCTAACACATTGGAGAATGAAAAAAAATTTTCCTTTTTTTCACCTTGTTAATGTTAACTTCTGCATGTAAATAAAAGGTGTGTGCATAAAGAAGGGGAGGATCACTTTCATATATATTATACAAAGAGGGAAACATTCATCCACAGGTGGGTTTGAACATTTAAAATCAACCTTCAGGTAGTAGTAGTAGGATACCATTAAACATTCATTTTAAAACATGGCAAATAAAAATTATTCTAGGAGTGCTTAACGGATATGGAGTTTCCTTCTGGGGCGATGAAAATCACCACTAGAAAGTGGTGATTCTTGTGTAACATTGTGGATGTACTAAATACTACAGTATTGGAACACTTTAAATGGTTAAAATGGTAAATCTAATGGTTATTACTTTTCCACACTAAAAAAAAAATTATTCCAGATAAATGAAAGGGCTATTGTTCAAAAAAAGGTGTTAATTTACTTAAGTTACTCATTAAATATGCAAGAAGAGCCTACATTAGGACTTTCCTTGAGGATGGCACAGAGGCATGAGAACCAGGCATGCCACCTATGGCTTGTCTCCAGTTGACATTTGCTACAGAGGCTGCTTCAGGGAATTTTAGAGTTAAAAACTTAAAGTTGTTTATTATTTATTTATTTATTTTCTTTAAGGTAAACTCTACTTAGTCAAACTCACGAACCGGAGATCAAGAGTCACATGTTCTACTACCAACTGAGCCAGCCAGTAACCCCATTATACTTTTTCTTTTCCTTCCCACTAATCAACTACTACTGACTTAAACCCCTTCCCAACTAAAAAGAAGAGACAAGAAAGACACAGCCCTAAGAATTGTCTGTTGTTTCATTAAGCAGAATTTGGCCAGAAGCCTTGACACCTGCATGACTCCAAGGATCCAGCATGGGTAGCTTAGGTTTCACTACTACAGTTACCCTTTGAAAATAAATATACACATGAATGCAAAATAATTTGGATGGTCTTTCATTTTCCTTCACATGATTAAATTCTAAATCCTCTTCTTATAAGAAAGTGATGACAAATTGATTTCAACTTAATTTTTAGGGCAAGAAATTTCCTGGGGGCTATGTCCCTAATTTAGATGTGATACCATAATGAAACATCCTTTTCTGTACTTCTAAATCATATCCCAGGAGAATACCTAGGCTGACACATTACCAAAATCACTGATACAGTCACAGAAACTTCTCCAATCTATTTGGAAAAGAAATGCCCTTTGAATCCACATTTCTTCTAATCAGCTTTGCTACCCCAAGAATAATAGCATTCAGTGGATCTCCCAGCATATAAAATTTGGTCTACTTTGTAACCCCCTTTATATCTACACAGCCTTTGGCATGGAGTGGATTTTAATTAGTTTGAGCAATATAATGACTTATACACGGTAGAAATTCACTTAAGATCCTTACCTACTTCTCTTGGGAATGCTGGTCAACTAACAAAGGACAAACCATTTATCAGTATGAAATCTGCATTTACAAACCTTCTCTTCTGCCTGGACATTTCACCTCCCTGCCCATCCTTGCACACTAGGGATTCACAAATCACATTTGCTAGGAGGGGACGAACTCAGATGAAATGTATATGCCATGTTTTATCTGGCATTGTTATGCCTATAATGATTCTATCTTAAGATGTGAGCTCCTTCAAATAGGGATTTCAATTCCTTGTCTATAATATACAGTACTTAGCACACAGTAGTTTCTTATACATAATTAAAAAAATCATTTAGTACTTTTTGTATTTCATATTCCAGCTTGAGAAACAGCCAGTTTGAAAGAAAATGACTAGCATCATAAATCATTCTGTGGTGTACAAGAGTCAAGACTGTGAGAAATGATTTTGATATTGTTTCAAATTTAACTTGTATTTTTTTAGAAGTTTGTTTATCTATCTATCCATCCATCCATCCATCCATCCATCCATCCATCCATCCATCCATCTATCTGTTTTTAAGTAGGTTTCATGCCCAGTGTGAAGCCCAATGTGGGGCCTGAACTCACAACCCTGAGATCAAGACCTGAGCTGAAATTAATAGTGGGACGTTTAACCGAATGAGCTACCCAGGTGCCCCAATGTTAACTTTTATTTAACAGAAGTTCCATTTCAGCAACAATACATGCAAATCAGATAAAAAACATAGGAAGTTGGATCCTACTGTGATTAATTCCATCAAATTTTCCAGTAAGGCTTAAAAAGATTAAGTCAGAAAAGAAAAGAAAAAAAACCAAAACGCTTTTATAGCTATATCAAATCATGTAAAGAAGCCCAGCCTCAAAGGAAAATATCATAGAAAATGATGAACTAAAAACAGGGGATGGTAATAGTCGCTCTCACATAGCCTTAATTATAGTGTTCACTGTTACCAACACTGTAATTCATTAACCTTGTCTCTCATAGGCCTGGTAGAGGCTCAACCACTGTGTGAACTAAATAGATAATTGAATTAAAAAGATTCCCCATCAGATCTACTTTAATATCTCATTAAATTGGGTTTTATCATCAGTTTTTCATTAGTGCAATTGTTCGGGTGACTTTTAATAGCTGATAAAGTTATGAAAATATACACATTTGCCCAATGAGCAGTAAAGGACTGTTCAGAGCACAATTTAAGCACATGTCAGAAATACTTCCTTTCCTGTGGCATTTTAGATGCTTCTTAATGTGTTAACAATAAAGTAGGGTAAAAGAATGAACCCAAATCTTGCAAATCTGCCCCTGAAACAACTCACCTCTCCTGGGGCCTGTAACCGGCTGCCTTTCTGTTTTTCCGGCCCAGTCCCTGCTGCAAGGCCAGTGTCTGAGATCCTCACCGTGGTTGGGGTGGAGCTGGCGGTAGTGACCACAGCTGCTGAAGCCACCATGCCCTGGCCAACTTGTTCCAGTGTTTTTCCTGCCTCTTTGTTTTCGGCTCCACCCACCTCTGTCGCCAAAGGTGTCTGACCTGTGGCTGTAGAATATGGCGTGAAAGGTACAGGTGTGTCCCCACCTACAGGCTCATCCTGTACCACCAGAGTCCTGCCGTTTTCTTTGGTGTAAGTGGCAAAGCGAATGTTGCGGTTAATCTGGGGGACAAATGTAGTCGGTGGCTGCTTGGCTCTCTGATCCAGCCCTGGCTCTCCACTGGCATTCCCTCCTTTCCAGGGCCCTCGGCTCGCCTCACCTCCATCGCTCCCATTACTGTCTACTTCACCCCTGTCTCCTTTTAATTTCTTTGATGCAGGGTCACACCCAGAGTCCGAAGCACTTTTCCTCCTCCGGCCATCTTTCCCCTCTATGCTCTCTCTCTTCTTCTTTCCTTTGGAAGATTTTACTGCTTTTAACGTACCCCCCTACAAAACAAAATTCAAAAGAGATTTATTACAAGGAACCTTCCATCCTGTGAAAACCATAAACCATTAGCTCTTTCCCATCTCTAGAAGCAGACAATGAAAGCAGGCAGATTGCTACATTCCAATGCCAGCTCTAAGACATCCCCTTAGTCAGAAAGCTCCAATCTTCCTGTGACTCATTTTACACACATATTCAAGATAAGAGTTACTACAAGTTCACTCACTTGGCAAACCCTCCCCTTAAATAAAATGCTTCCTCAAATGGACTTTTTTGAGGGCTTTAAAAATTTGTGGAATTTCTTTTATAAAACAAGACTGCTATTGCTAGGCTGGGAACTCAATTGCCCCTTGATGAAAAAAAAATCTGCTTTCTTTCATATTTTTCTCCTTGTTTGCCTGACAATCGCATTTCAAGTATTGAAATATAAAAATCTCCTCTATCCAGAAGTCACTAAAAAACTGGGGACAACTTAGCAATAAGACGACTAACAGTGGTGAGTCTATGACCAAAGGAAAAGTGAGCCCAACAAAGACAAGTGTGGATTGCTCTTGTGGACACTATAAATACTCAAACAATTTCCAGAACTTGTTTCAAAGTATTAGACACAGGAAAGCAAAAAAGGGAGGCTACCACAGACCATACAGCCAAATCCTGCAGCTTTTCCAATAATTTCAGCCCATTTTATGAAATCTTACTTATGTCTTATTTGAGAGGCCTAACAACCTTAAAAGATAGATTAGGAGACATGATTCCTATCTCTGAATAAACTCCTCCCCCGACAAGAGCATGGGGAAAGGGGCTAGGAACACAGTACCATTCTCTCAAACAATCTTTGTGCAGCAAGAACTTATGTCTAGAACATTCTTAGATTGGTATCCCACCAGGAAGCAATTTTTTTTTTTTTTTTTTTAGCTTTATTCAGTTAACTTTCAGAGAGTTTTACTCAAATAACATGTGTTGGGCTGGTAATAAGCTAGTGATATGTAGTTATTTAGCCATTAATATTTACCAACTTCATTAAACTGCTCTTAAAGCTCTTGAATATTTATAGAATCTTTGAGCAGATCTATATTTTTATTGTAACCATTACTATAGTTATAACTGTAACTTTTTCAAATTTTATATTTCATCTTGCCAGTTCTAGCTTTTGTATTCTCTCTCTTTTTTGCTGCCTTCATTTGCATCTTTTCTCCTTAATTTCCTTCTACTGCTCTTAACCAAACCCAAGATTTACTCCTGTTCCCCCCATACTGTTGGTAGTCTGCTGTGGAAACCACAGATCTTCTATCCAACACATCCAGCCAAGTTGCTGATCTTGGCTCATAGCAACTTCCCTGAAATTATATGTATGTCCTACTTACAGTGAGCTCCTCACATGTGAGTAGATGGCATAAGACACTGAGACTAGTACTCTCCAGCTATATCTGACCAGCTGAATAGTGGCTGGCATGTAAGTAGTAGTTAATGAATGAATGAAATAAGGAAGGGAATAAGAAAGGGGCCCAACACACCCTCAAAGTAAAAAGTGTTTTCAGTCATGTTTATAGTCAAAAGGCATATCCTACTTGTGGCAATATAACATGTAGTGAAAAGCTATTGAATTCAACCCTGATTCTTCTTTTCCTAATTTGATCTTGTTATATCAAGTCAAGAATGACTGGATAAATGTGAAGAAATGTATACTTACTTAGCAGGAGTGGCCAAGACAGCAATATTATAGAGATGCTAAGAGACTGTCAGGAATATGTGGATAGATGGCTGTCATACTCAATGTCTTACTGAAGGAAATTCAAACAGGATTCCTGATTGATTTAGGTACTGATTTATTATGTATCTTTATTTGGGTTATGATAATTCTGAATGAACCAAGAGCTGGCCTGGTTCACAGTAATTATGGAGTAATCCACTGTGTGCTGAGCACTGAACTAGGCACCTGTTTGATTTGAGTTTTCTTGGAGTACAAAATTTCAGACTTCTTGGAGCTCACTACCACCTAATGAAAAGAAAAAGAGGATGCATCTTCTCCATTTCTTATTACTCGATGGGTTATAAATATTACTACTGCTTATTACAGCTTTAACTGTCTAGTGTATCTTTCAAATATATCTGTCCTGAATGACTGTAAAAAGAAATAGTTAGGCCATGGATTTTAAAAAGGCTAGGCAACACAGTCATGATTAAAAGGATTTTCTTAGACTACAACTCCTGCTTGAGACTGTATTTTCCTTAAGTAGATAAGACTGTGGTGAGAGCAAGAAATGTACAGTGGCCAGAATGGAGACCCAAAGGGCATCCGTGGATAACACACACATGAGGAATCTGCATAATAAGATAAAGAAAGCTCATGAGTCTCAGAGACTCAGTTGATTACTGTACCTCGCTCTGAGTAGTTGAATTATCCATCAGCATCACATGGATCAGTCTGGGATCTACGGACTTGATCTCACCACTCTAGAGTAGGAGAAGGATAGCAGAAAATATGAAAAAGGAGAGGAAAAAGATTTAAGCCCTGTCCAAAGATATAATTATGTATTTTTTTAATCCATGTAATTATCTATTTCTACTCCCCCAATAGAATGAAAGCTCCATGAAACCAGGAATCCCTGAAATCTCATTCACTGCCAGAATAACAACATCCAAAACAAGGTCTAGAATACAGTAAGCACTCAAATATTTGTTACATGAATGAAAGAATTGAGCTCAATGACCAAGTGTCTCTTTTAGAGACGTTAATTTCAAATTCTACATCTCTAAAATCTTCCTATTCTGTACATATCAGAAAGTAAAAACCTACAGAATCAAGTCATTAAAGGAATCACTCTACTAATAAAGAATAAAAGTATTAGGGAGCAGCCAAGTTGACAGACACTGTCAGATTTAATGTGCATATCCTATGATCTAGAAATTATGTATGTAAAAACTTATTCCAATAAACAATGTGTGGCAGTATACAATGATACCTATTCAAGGATATTCACTGCAGCATTATTTGTATTACTAAAAATAATGGCAATTATGTAAATGTCCACCAATTTTAGATTAAATTAGTTATGACATACCCATTCAGTAGATAAGGCAAATTTCTATGTATATTTACAAGAAAAATATTGATAATTTACAGTTATGTAAAAAAGGTAAAGAACTATATATGTATGGTATAATTCCATTTGTTAATAAAGTATGGTTCATATATATATATCACATAAATAGATAACATACAAATATTACACATACACACAGAAGATATTTGGAAGAATATAAAAAATACATACCAAACTGTTAATGGTGGTTACCACTGAGGGGAGTGATATTTCCCTGAGGGAAGGGGTGGCTTCCAATATATACTTTATATATGTGTATTTTTGAAATTTTAAAATGAAGATTAATTAGTAATTTTTTTGAAAACTCAGTAAAAAATTAAGTAAAATCATTTATGCTTACATTATATGTGGTTAAGAACAACTCTGAAACCAATTCAAAGATAAATACATTTATGTTTGCCTCAAAACACTCATCTAGGGGCGCCTGGGTGGCTCAGTCAGTCAAGCCCATCCACCCTCAGCTCAGGTCATGATCTTGCAGTTCAAGAGTTCAAGCCCCACGTCGGGCTGTGCTGACAGCTCAGAGCCCAGAACCTGCTTCAGATTCTATGTCTCCCTCTCGCTCTCTGCCCCTCCCTCGCGCTCTCTTTCTCTCTCTCTCTCTCTCAAAAATAAGTTAAAAAAACCCATTCATCTATTGTTTTTCTGAGACAATTCCCAGGTAGCTCTAGATACGTTCACCGTCCAAAGGGGAGTGGCATAGGCATTACAGAAGCAAATGCTAACTGACTAGATTTTAAACTACTAACCTTTATGGATATGATAAAATAATGATAATTCTACTTCACATTTTTACACTGTTTTACAGAGTGCAAAGCACGTTCAGATCTACTATCCCAGTTCCCAAAACAGTGCTGAGGTGGGGCTGGGGGATTACCTAATTATCTCTTAATTTACAAATGAGAACAAAGAGGTTAAGAAAGTTGAATAGCCTTTCTCAAGACCATACAGTCATTAAGTGAAAGAGCTGGAGACAGAACCTAAGTCTTCTTACATATAGCTAAATGCTCCCTTTCTCTACACCACCCTCTGTAAGAGGATGGATGAATCGTAAAGGAAATAACCCCAAACCTCACCTCAGTTACAGACACTTCCATAAGACGGGTGATGGAGTCTTGATGGCTTACAACACCACAGAGCCAACTTTCTTCCCCCTCTGGCTGGTATACTTTGACCCTGTGACCTTGAACACTGTAGGGACCTACAGGAGAGATCAGTCAGTACTGAAAATGTTTGGCAAAGTTATAATTCATGGTTCTTTCTAAAAGCAGAAAGAAAACTTTGGTGTAAATATTTAGCACTTTCACTTCTCTTGTATAGAGCTGAATAAAATGGTTATTAAGCCACTTAAAAACAAAATAATTTTTCCTCATGATCTTTGTAAATTCTATGTGGAGATTCTGTAGCATTCCAAATCTGATTTCACCCTATCTGAATCTTCCAATTCTAGAAGGAATAGAAGGAAGACAAAACTTACAAACAAAAACTACAGGTAGTAAGAAAATTTATCAGACGTATCTCATCTGATATACACATATAAAAAAAATGGGAGGTCAGTGGGGCGCCTGCGTGGCCCAGTTGGTTGAGTGTCCCAACTTTTCATTTCAGTTCAGGTCATGATCTCACAGTTCGTGGGATCGAGCCCCAAGTCCAGCTCTGCGCTAACAGTGCGGAGCCTGCTTGGGATTCTCTCTCTCTCTCTCTCTCTCTCTCTCCCTCTCCCTCTCCCTCTCTCCCTCTCTCCCTCTCTCCCTCTCTCCCTCTCTCCCTCTCCCACTCTGCCCCTCCTTGGCTGGCGCGTTCTTTCTTGCTCTCAAAATAAATAAAAAATTAAAAACAACAAAAAAGGGAGGTCAGTAAGTTGAACATACTATTTTGTCATGTGACCATAGGAATGTTAGATAACCATCTGTACTCTGCTGACTTTCAATAGCAATAGGTGGAGAGTTCCATTTATGAGGTCTCCAGCCTCTGCACTAGTAATAGTCTGAACAAACAGAGCACCTGCCTTCCTAGGAAAACAAAGTTTTAAAGATATTACTTTATCAGCAGGTAATGTTACCCTGCAATTTCATTTGCCCTCCAAGAAGGACAGTTTCTCTCCTCTGCATTATCTCACACATTTGAGACTATATAGTTAAGTCATCACTTATTTTAAATTATTATTATCTCTCACAACTATAATGAAGCTTCCTCAATGTTTCTCTATGTATCCACGTACATATTCACTTCTCATTCTGTCCAGTTTTCTTCTATCAAGTTTTTCTCACATTCTTTCCTCCTTCATATCTTTCCTTGACCATTAAACATCACTTTATGCTGATACTCTCCTTCTCCAAATAAGCCAGTTTTCCTACTTTTACCCATTCAGATACAGTTTGACAAAGAGAACCAAGGACCCTGTTTCACTGAAAATCATGATTTTCAAGAGGCTCAGAAAAAAAGAGGAGGAGATGTGCAACACGAAGGGAAGGATAAATATTCTTTATGTAGACTCTTGGGCAAAATCTGTATCTGAACTGGAAACAGCTAAGGATTCTTTGAATTCTTAAAAAAATAACATGTTGTTAATGTGAACGAGTCTGTGGATATCTTCTTTTATGAACATGTACCTTGCACTCTAGGTTGTTATTTATGTTACTGGTCTTTTTAGTCCTTAGGAACCTCACAGACACTGAGCTCAATAAGGGCAGAGGTTTTCTAGCTTTAGTTCCTTAACATTGTGTTTAGTACAAGATTTGTCCTTGGTAACTATTTAGGAAATGGAAAACAAAACAAAACAAAACAAAACTCACAACAAAACTGGATATTATGAAATGTAATTTAAAGAGGTAACTGTGGTCTGAGTGAGATTCTATTTTTCCCATCTATTCTAGAGATCTTGCTAACTGGAAATACTCTGATGGACTCACCCACAAGAAGAAACACAAATGTTTAGAGTTGCATGGTGTCCTTCCCATACTAACACTTCAACACTGACCACACACCTCTCTGCCACTGACCACACACCTGACAGAAGACTGCTTGTTCTTACCTCGACTGAATATCTCTTGTAGCTTCTGGTCACTGATCAAAGCATTAACTGTTTCTCTCAGTGCAGCATGTTCCAAAAGAATCTGGTTTTGGCTATCTGTTCCCATCTGGTAAAGACAAACAAAGAAAACAACCGAATATTAAAATAAATAGCAATATCTAACCAGGTGAGAAAATCATACCCTTGAGGAGCTCTATACTGACAGTGCCAAAGAATGTTTTTTGTTTTTTGTTTTTGTTTGTTTTTTTTAATTTATTTTGAGGGAAAGAAAGAAAGAGAGCACGAGCAGGGGTAGAGGGAGAAAGAGAATCCCAAGCAGGCCCCGCGCTGCTAGCACAGAGCCAGATGCGGCTCAAACTCACAAAACTGTGAGATCATGATCTGAGCCAAAATCAAGAGTCAGATGCTCAGCCAAGTAAGCCACCCAGGCAACCCACCAAAGAATGTTCTGTAGAACCCTAGTCTCATGAGATGTTCTGCAAAAAATGATGCTCGGATCATTTAATTATAGGAAATACTATATACTCTATCTTTCTATATGTTGTAGCAGATGAAAGGCTCTGACAAGACATGTAAAAAAAAATTTGTTTAGGTTTCTCACACATATATGACCACAAAATATTTTATTCCATGTAAATCTTTTGGTATATGTTGATATTTATTCAACATTTACTGAGTGCCTACTCATATAAACACTAAGATTGCAAAGATGAATAAAGTAAGGGTGGTGAGAGGGAGTGAGGCCAAAAGAGAAAGGAAGACATATCAGCAAAGAAATCATCACTAATATTTCACACAACACAGTTAAGGAAATACTGTTTTTGACTGCCTCAATAAGACAGCAAAACTTAGAAGTTTCCTAATTTTTAGCCTTCAGACAATAAATCTTACAAGTGAGAAATAAATATTACCATCCAAAAATTTTCAAACTCTAACTCAGATGCTAGTTTGTTTAAACTACTAATTTACCCCCTTTACCCCCTTTCTTTCTAAGTAGAGATACACCTAAGCTCTTTAATACTTAATGCTGCTTGGAATAAGCCCAAACTCCCAGCCTCTCTGCCACTGACCTAAGTATAAGCCCCCTCAAGTTATACAAGCAGCCACCTCTGTGAAACCACCTTCTGAGGAGACCCTTAGAATTGTGGTCTTTGGGGCACCTAGGTGGCTCAATCAGTTAAGCATCCAACTTTGGCTCAGGTCATGATCTCACAGTTCATGAGTTTGAGTCCCATGTCAGGCTCTATGTTGACAGCTCAGAGCCTGGAGCCTACTTCAGATTCTGTATCTATCCCTCTCTGCCCCTCCCGTTTGCTCGCACGCTCTCTCTCTCTCTCTCTCTCTCTCTCTCTCTCTCTCTCTCTTTCTCTCAGAAACAAAATGAAAACATTAAAAAAAATAATAATAATAAAAAGAATTGTGGTCTTAAGTCTTAAGTGGTTTCAAGGTAGGGTGGGGTGTGCTGAAGAGGAAACAAGTCTCAGCCACTGAATGGACTTTCAAGGTAGCAGAAAAGCTTTAAAATGCACAGGGAATTAACGGAAGCACTTGTTTCAATACTAAAAGAAAAGGGGAAACATATTTATAATCAACAAACAAATTAGCAAGGAGGGAAATAAGTTTAGGACTAGAGGAAGTATTAAGTACCTGAAACAGATGCAATCCATTAGCATCTGACAGGAAACGAAGCTCTCGATCCAAAAGGTATTCAACTGGAACCACAGAACCCAAACCAAGTTTATCTACTAGGGGAGTGAAAGTCTGTGAAACAGAAAAGACAAGAAATTGATTAGAACTTGGAAAAGAAAATAGGTAACAATTTATCCACATCTCTAACTTCAGAGACAGTATCCATCATTAATATATCTTTCACCCCAGTAAATACAGATAAACTAAAGCATAAAACATTCCCAACCCATCATCTACCCCACAAATAATCATAGGAAGCAAACTAGAGCAGAAACTCATCCCAATACTCCTATTTACAGCTGAAAAGGACACAAAGAATAAGAAATTCCCAATTACCTCTAGGGATCTGACTAATCTTGCCAGGCTTCAAGAGGGCTAAATTACAGTAAATTCCCAAAATAAAGACTTACAACATCATCGTCTCTAGAACTCCTAAAATCTTTGGGAGATATGTAAAATAATCACTGGTATAAATGCTCATGGGTGAATTCATATTGCTGTCTCATAAATGAATAGCCTATAAAAGTCACCCGGGGCCCATGTCCATTTGAGCTTCTTCCAAAAGTTCAATTGGAAACGGACTTAAAAACAAACAAAAAAGGGGGTGCCTGGGTGGCTACATCGGCTCAGGTCATGATCTCATGGTTCGTGCCCTGAGTCGGGCTCTGGGCTGACAGTTCAGAGCCTAGAGCCTGCTTCAGATTCTGTGTCTCCCTCTCTCTGTCCCTCCCCAACTCACGCTCTCTCTTTCAAAAATGAATAAACTGGAAAAAACAAACAAACAAACAAACAAAAAAAACAAATGAAAAAGGAGAGTATAGTAAATGATGTTACATATAATCAATTAAGTAGAAAATTTGCTTTGAATATTATTTATTTGATCTGGTTAGCCATAGAAGTAGGTTTTTTTTTAAATGTAGCCATTTATGCCTTTACTTTGCTAACAGGATAGAAACAAAAGGATACTCTCAATGAAATTTATGGCATTATTTTGTCAAACTTCAGAAAACAAAACTTAATAACAATAATAAAGCACAAACAACAAAAGCAAAAATAAATAAGTGGGGCTATAACATACTAAAAAGTTTATGCACAGCAAAAAACTGATCAACAAAATGAAAAGGCAACGTAAGGAATGAGAGAAAATATTTGCAAATCATGTATCACACAAGAGGTGAATATCCAAATACATATATAAGGAACTCATACAACTCAAAAGCAAAAGACGAAATAATCTGACTTTAAAAATGGGCAAATCACCCTAAATAGACATTTTTCCTAAGAAAATATACAAATGGCCGATAGGTATATAAAAAGGGGCGAACAACACTAATTATTAGGGAAATGCAAATCAATACCACAAGAAGCCATCACTTCACACCTGTTAGAAGACCTATCATCAAAGACAACAAAATAAGGGCTGGCAAGGATGCAGAGAAAAGCAAACCCTTTTGCAGTTGGTGGGACTATAAATTGGTGCAGCCACCATAGAAAACAGTGTGGAGGCTCCTCAAAAAATTAAGAGCAGAACTACCATATGATGCAGCAATCCCACTTCTGAGTATGTATCTGAAGAAAATGAAATCACCATTTCAAAGGATTATCTGCACACCCACATTCACTGCAGTGTTATTCACAACAGCTAAGATATAGAAACAACCTAAGCCTCCAGTGATGGGTGAATGGATACGGGGAATGATGTGAGGTGTATGTGCATGCACGTGCACGCGCGTATGCACACACACACACACACACACACACACACACAGAAATATTATTCAGTCATAAAAAAGGAGGAAATCTGGGGTGCCTGGGTGGCTCAATTGGTTGGACGTCCGACTTCGGCTTGGGTCATGATCTCATGGTGAGTTCGAGCCCCATGTAGGGATCTGTGCTGACAGCTCAGAGCCTGGAGCCTGCTTCAGATTCTGTGTCTCCCACTCTCTTTGTCCCTCCCCGACATGCTCTCTGTCTTTCTCTCTCTAAGATAAATAAACATTAAAAAAAAAATTAAAAAAAAAAAAAGAGGAGGAAATCCTGCCATTTACAACATGGATAAAACCTGAGGGCATTAAACTAAGTGAAATAAGTCACAAATGCAAATGAAATATTGTATGATTTCACTTACGTGTGAAAAAAAAAAAGAACTCCTAGAGTAGATCTATAGTTCCTATGGGTGTGGGCAGTGGGGAATGTGAAATGTGGTGAATGCGGTCAAAAGGTACAAACTTCAGTTATAAGTTCTGGGGTTCTAACATACAGCATGGTGACTATAGTTAACAATGATGTGGGGCGCCTGAGCGGCTAGGTTGGCTAGGTCCTCCACCTCTCAAAAAGAAATAATTAAACATTATTAATTAAACATAATTAAACATTAAAAAAACAATAATGTATACTTAAAAGTTGCTAAGAAAGTAAATCTTTTCTTTCTTTTTTTTTTAAGTTTATTTTGAGAGAGACAGCGAACGCCAATGTGTGGGGGGGGGGGCTCAGAGAGAGAGGGAGAATCCCAAGCAGGCTCCACGATGTCAGCACAGAGTCCATTGCAGGGCTCGAACTCGCAAACTATGAGAACAGGACCTGAGCCAAAAACAAGAGTCAGATGCTCAACTGACTGAGCCACCTAGGCACCCCAGAAACTAAATCTTCAAAGTTCTTACCACATACACACAAAATGTTAACTCTGTGAACAGTGGATGTGTTAACTAACTTTATTGTGGTAATCATTTCACAATATATATCAAAGTATTATATTGTTACAAACTTGCACAATGTTATATGTCAATTTTACCTCAGTAAGGCTGGGGAAAAAAAATAAGAGTTCTTATGGAAAGAAAAGGCTTTAAGGATTACAAACATTGTTTCACAACCTTACATGAGAAAACACTAAGGTGAAAAAATTCTTTAGAAATAAAAGTATCAAATATTATCGAATACAGCACTGGCACAAAAAAAGACATAGAGATCAACAGAATAGAATAAAGAGCCCAGAAACAAACCCATGCTTATAGCTTATATGATCAATTAATCTCTGAGACAGGACACAAGACTATACAATGACAAAAAGACAGTCTCTTGAACAAATGGTGCTGGGAAAACTGGACAGCTACATGCAAAAGAATGAAACTGGACCCCTCTCTTACAACATATACAAAAATAAACATCTAAAGGTAAGACCTGGAACCACAAAACTCCTAGAAGAAAAACAAGGCAGTATTTTGTAGACATTGGTCATACAAACATTTTTCTCAATACATCTCAGCAAGGGAAACAAAAGCAAAAATAAACTATTGGGATTTTACACCAAAATAAAAAGCTTTTGCACAGCAAAGTAAACCACCCAAAAAATGACATGGCAACCTACTGTATGGGAGAAGATACATAGAGAATGATATACTTGATAAGGGGTTAATATCCAAAATATGTAACACCAACAACTGTCCAAATAATCCAGTTAAAAATGGGCAGAGGACCTGAACAGACACTTTTCCAGAGAAGACATGTAAATGGCCAACAGGTGCATAAAAAGATGCTCAACACCACGAATCATCAGGTGAATGCACATCAAAACCACAAGATACCACCTCACATCTATCTGTCTGAATGGAGAGTATCAAAAAGTGTTGGGCTGGAGGTGGAGAACAAAAACTCTCCTGCACTGTTGGTGGGAAGATAAATTAGTGTAACCACTGTGGCAAATAGTATGGAAGGTCCTCAAAAAATTAAAAGTAGAATTACCATATGATCCAAGAATTCCACAACTAGGTGTTTACCCAAAGAAAACGAAAACACAAATTTAAAAAGATACATGCACCCCTATGTTTCCTGCAGCATTATTTACAACAGGCAAGACATGGAAGCAATTCAAATGTCTATCCATAACTGAATAAAGAACACACACACACACACACACACACACACACACACACACACAGAAATATTATTCATTCATAAAAAAAAGAATGAGATCTTGCCATATGCAACCGCATGAATGGACTCAGAGGGTATAATGCTAAGTGAAATAAGTCACAGAAAAACAAATGCCATATGATTTCACATATATGTGGATTTTTTTTTAACTGTTAATTTATTTGGAAGAGAGTGAGAGAAAGAGCACACATGCGAGCGTGCCAAGATGGGTAGGGGCAGGGAGAAAGGGAGAGAGAGGATCCCAAGCAGGCTCCACACTATCAGGGCAGAGTCCAGCACAGGGCTTGATCTCCTGACCAGTGAGATCATGACCTGAGCTGAAATCAAGTGCTGGATGCTTAAATCGATTGAGCTACTCAGGCATTCCACATTTGTGGAATGTAAGAAACAAAATAAATGAACAAAGAAAAAGCGACAAAAACCCCATACTCTTTAATACAGAGAACTGGTGGTTGCCAGAGGGGAGATGGGTGGGGCCATGAGTGAAATAAAGAGGATTAAATTTATGGCATTATTTTGTCAAACTTCAGAAATACTTATCACTACAAGCACTGAGTAAATGAATAGAATTGTTGAATCATTATAGTGTACACCTAAAACTAATATAAACACTGTATGTTAATTATATTTCAAAAACACAAAACAAGTTCAGAAGACACAGTTGAAAAGATCTCCCACTTTCTGCTTCAGCAGCATCAGAATAAAAGTATGTTAGGAATATACATGCTTTGGGAACTCTAAAGAGTTCAGCTATTTTTTAAAAATATTTATTATTCTTGAGAGATCTACAGAGTATGAGCAGGGGAGGGGCAGAGAGAGAGGGAGACAGAGAATCTGAAGCAGGCTCCAGGCCAGTCTGACCTGTCAGCACAGAGCCCGACATGGGGCTTGAACCCACAGACCGTGAAATCGTGACCTGAGCTGAAGTCAGACACCTAACTGAGTAGCCACCCAGGCGTCCCAGGAGTTCAGCTATTGGATAAATACCATAGTTACAGTTATAGTACAGGAGTAAAGCTCAAATATGTTCGTAGGCAGTAAGTCACTCACCAGGGCTGGCCACTGTGCAATTGAGACTCGAGTACCCTGGACAAGGACTGGGTCCTTCCGGGGTGCCCACACCAGAGACCCTTCCAGCAGAAGCACAATAACTTCTTCAGCATGAACTTTAACCCAGGAGTGCTGCTTCCAGTTACAGCCATCAAATTCTACAAAGATCTGCAAAAAGAGATAAAAAGGAGTTTGGAGGTCACATTTGGAAAAATCCCACATTATAATATATAAACAGACATAAACTGTGACTAGGAAAAATTCTAATTTGTTTTTAAGTCCTTTTGATGAATTTCAATAAAAATCCATCTTATTTCAGAGCAAGGAAGCTGATCTCAGCTTCACTTTGAAAAGGGTAGCAGAGTTAAGGGGGCACATCCACAGTTAGCAATTTTTAGCTGTTATCCTATTGAAATTTGTAACTCTTGGTTTCCAATTTACATCTATGCACACCAGCTAGGAGCCTACTATGTATGAGACACCATGCTAGGGTCAGAAATAGAGAAATCTAGCACATTTCCTGGTCTTAAGGAGCTCATAGTCTAACAGGTTAGAGAGAAATTCTTTACACTTGTACTGCGTATGACAGAACTTTTTTTTAAATGTTTATTTATTTATTTTTTTTTTTGAGAGTGTGCAAGCAGGGGAGGGGTAGAGAGAGGGGGACAGAGGTCCAAAGCAGGCTCTGTACTGACAGCAGTGACCTTGATGCAGGGCTTGAACTTACAAACCTTGAAATCATGACCTGAACAGAAGTCGGATTCTCAACTGAGCCACCCAGGCACCCCAGTGAACTTCTTTGAGGAATTTTTTTGAATAGGTGATATATGAACATGATATAAAATTCAAAGGATGAACACCAAAATAAAGGTTCCTTCCCAGTTCTGCATGTGGATTTTTTAACTGCCCCTGCCAGGAGTGATCTCATATCTGTTAGAAGAGGCATGCTGTCAACATCAACAATACTTCGCTTCCTCCCAGCAGAGATACTCTACTTTTTGAGATATAGTTACATAGACAGTGCAGAAAGTTTTAAAAAGTGATTCAGATTAAACAAAACTTCATTTTTCTTTTTTCTTTTATTTCATTTTATTTTACTTTAGAGAGAGAGAGACAGTGCGAGCGGGGGAGAGGGGCAGAGGGAGACAGCTCCACACTGAGTGTGGAGCCTGACGCAGGGCTTGATACCACATCCCAGGAATCATGACCTGGGCCAAAATCAAGAGTCGGACGCTCAACCTACTGCGCCAACCAGGCGCCCCTAAACCACATTTTTCTTTTTTTTTTAGTTTTAATTTTTAAATAATATTTATTTTTGAAAGAGACAGAGAGAGAGAGAGAGAGAGTACACCCGCAGGAGCAGGAAGAGGCAGAAAGAGTGACACAGAGGATCCGAAGTGGGCTTCATGCTGACAGCAGAGAGCCCAGTTTAGAGCTTGAACTCCTGAACTGTGAGGTCACGAACTGAGCCGAAGACAGCCACTTAACCGACTGAGCCACCCAGGTACCCCAAAACTACATTTTTCTAATAACTAGTATGCTTAGGTTTGGCTTTTCTATATAAATTCTGAGTATGTTTCACATGCAGCATAAAGAGCAAGACATATGCATACAGGTATCAATAGTTAGCATAGAAATACCCAGGACTTAAATTATAGCTGGTGATAGAAAGACTATTTTATTCATAGCCCCTTCATTTTCATAGAATTTTAGTTGGTTTTTGAGAAGCACATGCAATAAAATGACAAAATACAAATGAAAAAAAAAAATCAAGGCCAAGCAAACTACAACAAGAAGTCACTATGAAAGTGTAAAAGGGAAAACTTAAGCTGGCCACGAGGATCTATACAGCTGTATGACTGAGTGATACATGTGCCTCTGAGCTTCCTAAAGGACAATTTGAAAATGAGGAGGTTAGTTGCATAGTTTCCACTGTCAGCATCTTTTTTTAAAAAATTTTTTGGTAATGTTTATTTATTTAAAATCGATAGAGAAGAAGATAGAGTGTAAGCGGGGGAGGGGCAGAGAGAGAGAGGGAGACACAGAATCCCAAGCAGGCTCCAAACTCAGCTGTCAGCACAGAGCCTGACCCCGGGCCTGAACTCATGAACTGCGAGATCATAACCTGAGCCAAAGTTGGACACTGAACAGACTGAACCACCCAGATGCCTGGTTTTTTGTTGTTGTTGTTGTTGTTGTTTTTTAATTAAACTCTGCACCCAACACGGGGCTTGAACTTACATGCTCTACCAACTGGAGGAGCCAGGAGCTCCTCCCACCGTCTAAAAGGAAAACAAAGTAATTACTCAGGGAAGCAATGCTTTTCCAACCTCTTGGCACAATAAGAAATTTCTCACACGAAGCTTCCAGTACATGTATGTACTGTTATTTTTAAAATATGTGTAGATGATACAATGAATAAAATTCAAATTCATTAAAATTGTTACTGAGTTCATATCAGCCTTTCATGGTATACATGTTCTCATCTATTCAACATAAAAATTAAAGGTAAAATTAAATGAAAATCTAGGATACTTATATTCACAAAGTGTGAAAGCACTGTGCAGTAGCCTAGTGTTAGGCTTAATCTCTTCACAGTCAATGCATACTTGTGAATGTGGAGTGCGTTGCTGAAAAGTTATCCCAGAAATCAAATCCACTACATAAAGCTCCAGTTTTATTATTGTAATATACCAAGCTTCACTTCTGATTAAACACACATATACATACCCACCCACACACACAGAGTGGGGAAACAAGGTTCAGAAACAAGAAGCACAATTTTTACTGAGAAAGAAGAGAACAATGAATTGCAATATATTATTAATACATGAATGGGCTCACTCATATATACATAAATATTCCAAGGGAATAAGACACAACTTCAAATAACTTGCAGACCATTGGAAAGAGATAATCAAACTTATACTTATGTGCAGACTCAGGCACCAAGAAAGGTAGTACCAGCATAATAAACACAGGTTGGGGCTTATGTTCCAGGAGACTTGGATTTGAGTACCAGCTCCACACTATTAAAAAAAATTTTTTTTTTAATATTGGGGCACCTGGGTGGCTCAGTCGGTTAAGAGGCTGACTTCGGCTCAGGTCATGATCTCCGTGGTCTGTGAGTTCGAGCCCCACGTCGGACTCTGTGCTGACAGCTCAGAGCCTGGAGCCTGTTTCAGATTCTGCATCTCCCTCTCTCTCTGACCCTCCCCCATTCATGCTCTGTCTCTCTCTGTCTCAAAAATAAATAAATGTTAAAAAAAAATTTTTTTTTTAATGTTTATTTATTTTTGAGAGAGAGAGAGAGAGTGAGCAGGGGAGGGGCAAAGAGAGAGGGAGACACACCAGTTGAAGTAGGCTCCAGGCTCTGAGCTGTCAGCACAGAGCCCAACACAGGGCTCGAACCCACGAACCGCGAGATCATGACCTGAGCTGAAGTTGGATGCTCAACCGACTGAGCCACACAGGCACCCTGAGGTCTACTCTATTAACCCCAAAACTTGGACAACTCACTCTTCCCTCCTCAAGTTTTGGTTTTCTCCCCTGTGATAAGACACACTTGTCTTATCTCATAGACTGGTTGTGAAGTTCAAATAAAGTAATGGATTCAAAAGCATAATATGCCATAAAATAAGGAGAAATAAAGTAAAAAAATCAAGTACGGGGGATGTTCAGAGGCAGGAGAGATCACTTTAAGGGTGCAGAGGGGACTGATATGGGCTGAGCCCCCTACCCTCCCCCCCCCCAAAAAAAAGTCCACTCAAGTTCTAGTGGAGGAAGGAGTGAGAGATGAGGCTTAAAAAAAAACAAAGTCAATGTGGCAAACCTTGAATACTGGGATAAAAAATTGAGGCTTCACCTAGCTGCCAATGGGAGGGGTGTGTATACGTGTGCATGCACACAAGTGTCATTAAAGGGTTTCTAAGTGAGGTCAAGATATGAACAGAGTAGTTGGTTTTAAGGAAATTCAGCTACTAACCAGTGGATACAGACAGACTGGAGTTGGGGGAAGGTTATAGGGAGTATTCTTACATGACCTAGAGTGGGAGCAGTGAGACTAGGAAGAAAAGTGACTTGTGGTTGTTAAGAATCATCAAGCTTGATAAATGGCTGGATAAAAGGATAAAGGAAAATTTAAAAATGACTTGGATTTTGAACCAGAGTGATACCATTACATAACTGATATCAAGAGGAGGAGATGGCTGGAGGACAGACAAGACCTTGCACGACATGAAAAGTAGCATGGAGTATTAAATGCCCTGGCTGAGTCTGACCCTGAGTACGCTACCAGGCATCACTCAGAAAACCAGAGGCTGAGGCTCCATGGTGACTGATGGCAAGGTGCCATGCTGAAACCACTTTAAAAATCAAAGGCAAGTCACAAAATTCTAAGCTATAGCAATACACAAATACTAAAAGAAGTCATTGTACTATAGCTATAACAATTTTTATTGCTTTTACAAAAGAACTTCAACACTCAAAAAGTTAATATTCAGGAATCCTATCATCACTTACCAGAAAACATCAGGGAAAAGTTCAATTACTGAAAAACCAGATTTCACCCAACTTAAAGGAAATAAACTTTCAACCCACCCCAGCAAAGGACATATATGGAATGAAGTGTTTACTTTGACAACAACAACAGTGCTACACATTCTGGGATCAAGCTACAGTTCAAGGCTAACAGTATGAATGTTTGCTATTTTTTTTTTTTAAGTTTATTTCTTTACTTTGAGAGAGAGAGCACGAGCAGGGGTGGAGCAGACAGAGAGAGGGAGAGAGAGAGAATCCCAAGCAGACTCTGCACTGTCAGCATGGAGCTGGATGAGGGGCTTGAATTCACAAACTGCAAGATCAAGACCTGAGCCAAAACTAAGAGTCAGATACTGAATTGGTTGAGCGACCCAGGAGCTCCAATATGAATCTGTTTTAAGAGCAATATGGAATGTGGATATATGTAAGCACGTTCTCTGAACACTAAGGCTTATTTCTGGCCCTAGCACTGTGCTTTACTTCCTAGCTTAGGTAATGGAACAAAGGAGAACATATAAGGTAAACAATAATTTCAGATCAAAGTACCTACAACATGAACTCTTAAAATGGTAGTGGCAAGACCAGAGAAGAGGAAGAAGGTATATAAACTAACAAAAAATCAATGGCTGTGGTTGAACTGAGTCACGGATGACCAAGACAGGCTGATAATCTGAATAGAACAAGACTAAAACAGTTTGAGTTGATTATTTAAAAAGTCTTTTAAAAATTTCTACTATTAGAATAAAAATAACAAATAGAACCACACATGCTATAGCTAGAATCCAAGCAGTAGATGTAAAATATTTCATGAGTTAAGGAGAGATAGTAGTAAAACTCTTGCTTCCATTTCAAAATTCCTTTTATGGTATATATGTGACTTACATTTATTTTAGTGACATTAAAACCAAAGAAATTCTTTAATAAAATCAATTAAGTTCTCCTAAGTTTGATAACATCAGATACTAACTAGTAACCTGAGTAATATAAGCTTTCATGTTTATTGTGTTAATATCAGCTTGAGGTCTGGTTCTGCCTAAGGCTACTCTTACTATAATTAATAAAGTTATTCATTCAGTCATGCTCACCAAAAATAGAACATCTCTTATGTATATACAGAGCATTTACTGACCAAGAATATCAAGGTGAATAACGGTAGCAATTGGCAGGAGGGACTCACACCCCAAAAGAGTCAACACAGAGGTATAAAAATGATGACAGAGCTGTGTAATAAGGGCAATAACAAACATGTTATGTTAGGCTAGAAAACATATCTGCCTTGAGAAACTAGAATGGTTTCACAGAAGGGACAGTAGTATACAAGCTGGGTCTAAAAGGACAAGTTGCCTTCTGGCAGAGAAAGACTTTCTGGCAGGTGCAAAGGAAGAGAAACATAAAAGCTGATTGAGTGTTCCAGGCAGCAGTGGCAGCTGTTAGTATGTAAGCTGTAAGGGCTCTGATTGGCATGTTAATGCATGATGCACTGAAACCTGGTGGCAAAGGTATCATATTTGGCCAGCAGAGTGGTTTTTTTGTTGATTTGTTTTTAATGTGCATTGAACATCTGTAGGCAGTATCTGCACTCTCCAGTTGCCAATCCACTATATTCTCTAGTCTGTCATCTAGCTGTTTTCATACACCTGGTACCTTGGACACAAGTGGGTTTATGTTCCCTGATATAGGCCTTGAGGGAGCCACTGATAGTTTTAAATGGGGAGGGGGAAGACATGGTACAATGTTTTATAAAGATAATATCATCTGTGGGAAAACTTCTCAATGCTCAATTTAAATAGAAAATCAAAATAGAAATTACAAAGTATTTTATAATTAGATGAATGGCAAAACACTTTATTCATACCATGGAAAAATATCGAAAAATTTTAAAAAATGAGATATATCTAGAAGACTACCATGGAAAGATCTCCAAGATGTGTTATATGCAAAAGAAGCTGGTTGCAGATTTTAGGATGTGTATGTGAGAGAACAGGAGGATTGGGACAGAGGGGATAATAGCATTTTTGCCTTAATCAGTAAATGCTTTTTTAAAAACAAAACAAAACAAAATCTATATTCATATAATGCTTAAATAATTAACACTTTTTAAAAAGGAAAGAATTAACTTTGGGAGCAGGGTGGAAGATTAATTACAGAGAGAAGAAACTGGAGGCAGGGGGACCAATTACAAAGTCATGATGATCCAGTAAAAAGATGAAAAAGGCTTATTCCAAAAAGATATGAATGGAAAACAAAGTGTATTTGAGAAACTACAGAGATAAAAATAACAGATGATGATGGCTGAGAGTAAGAGAAATGGAAGATTAACTCAACTCCCGAAGTCCCTAAGTTTTCCAATTTTAGTACCTACATACATACCATTAAAAAAGGCACAAGCCCAAAATGGAGTCACTTGTGCTAAGCGCAAGTCATCAAACCACAACTTAACTTCTCCTAGGAAGGGAATCTTAAACCAGTAAATCTGGAATTACCTGGTCAGCACTAGAGAGGTAATCTGCCTGATGGACCCCTGCTCTCCCCCAAAGGAAGGTAACCTTGTCTGAAACAATCAGCTCTTTGCTAGAATAACCACCTTGTGCCACCTCCTTCTACCTATTAAAGTCTTCCATTTTGCACAGCTCTCTGGAGCTCCTTTCTATCAGCTCGAAGGGATGCTGTTGATTCAGGTATTGTTGAATAAAGCCAAGAAGATCTGTAAATTTACCAGCTGAATTTTATTTTTTAAATGATTCTAAACAAAATGTAAAGTCTATTAGAAATGATTTTACAGGTGTGCCTGAGTGGCTCAGTAGGTTGAGCGTCCAACTTCGGCTCAGGTCATGATCTCACGGTCCATGAGTTTGAGCCCCCATCGGGCTCTGTGCTGACAGCTCAGACAGAGCCTGGAGCCTGCTTCGGATTCTGTGTCTCCCTCTCTCTGCCCCTCCCCCACCCATGCTCTGTCTCTTTCTCTCTCTGTGAAAAATAAACTTAAAAAAAAATTTTTTTAAAGAAATGATTTTACAAAACTGTGGGATATCTTGACAGCCAAGATGGGGAATGATGCACGTCTAGAAGACGGCTGTTTTCAAATATAAAACAATTTTTTCTACATGGTTCAACTGATCAAGAGATAGCTTTCTTTTTTTTCTCAAGAGATAGCTTTCTAACAATTAACCTCATCAACCCCCCCCCCCAATTTCTAACATCTACAATATATGAAATGTTAAGTACTTGAGTATCATAAGGATAGCCTAAATAAAAACTCAAGCATACAAATATATAGTGTTTTTAGGGGCTGTAGCATCATAAAGAACTGAATTTGCATCCCAACTTCCTTATTTCTTAGCTGTGTAGCCCAGGGCAAGACACTTTAGCCTCTTTGAGCCTCATTTCCTTTGCCTATAAATAGGGACAGTAAGTACCTCAAAGGATTGTCTAAGGATTAAATGAAATGAAAGCATAAAATGTCTAGCAGATTTGGGGCTCCTGAAAAACATGCACTCCTTAAGAAACTCACACTACTGGTCAGATTATAAATTGGTAGGATTTAAAAACAAGAAAACATATTATCAAGAATCTTAAATATGTGCATACTCTGGGTCTTCATAATAACCATTCCTAGCAATAATTCTAGGAAATAACCTTAAACAGAGGGAAGGCTTTATTCACAAAAATGCTCACACAGCATTATTGATAAAGTCTAAAATCTTAAACAATTTCAATATTCAGTGAAAGAGGAACAGTTTAATAATTTATCCAGAATAAAAATTATAAATTTTTTCTTAAAGAGCTTTTATTGTTTTCCTTTCACTTACAAGAGCAATACATGTTACCTGTGGAAAATAAAGCCCCAAGAAAATTAAAATTACCCATATACAAAAGTTTTCAGTAATACAGGAAAAGTGCTACATTAAGTAAAATAGCAAAACACAAAACTGAAAATACAGTACGAATTCAACTTCTGACAATTCTAAAAAGAGATTAGATGAATATGTATCAAAATATGTATCAAAATATGAACAGCTGTTTCTAATTGGTTGTGACATACAGGGATGACTTTTAAAATTATTATCAAATTAATTTCATTTTGTATTACAGGCATGCATTACCACAAAACCTCAAAAATAAAACATCTAAAGCTTCTAATGTGACAAGTCAGGTGGACAATGGGCCTTGGATTGGGGTCTCCAATAAGATTCCAATAATCTCAAGACAAAAAAATTAGTAGTGAGTCCATATCCATAACAATATATAAACAGGGGTGCTTGGGTGGCTCAGTAGGTTAAGTGTCCAACTTCGGCTCAGGTCATAATCTCGCGATTTGTGAGTTCAAGCCCTGCGTCGGGTTCTGTGAGGATAGCTCAGAGACTGGAGCCTGCTTCGGACTCTATGCTCCTCCTCTCTCTGCCCCTCCCATGCTCATGCTCTGTCTCTGTCTCTCAATAATAAATAAACGTTAAAAAAATAAAATAAAATATATATATATAAACAGAAAAAGTTAAAGATCAATTATAAACACCTTAAAACTGGAGGCCACAGAGGAGAAATTCCGTAAGAAATCAGAAATGAAAGTTAACAATCTAATACTGGCTTCTACATAGTCTACTTTAAAAACAATTTTTAAGTTTATTTTGAGAGAGAGAGAGAGAGAGCACAAGCAGGGGAGGGTCAGAGAGAAGTAGACAGAATCCCAAGCAGGCTCTACAACATCAGTGCAGAGCCTGATACGGGGCAAACCCATGATTCATGACATCATGACCGAAGCCAACATCAAGAGTCGGATGCTTAACCGACTGTGCCACCCAGGTGTCCCTAGTCTACTTTTTAAGATATGGTAGTCAGAAAAGACCTCTTAAAAATACTAACAGAAAAATTCACATTCTGTTCTTGATGGAACTTACATTTAGTAGAGGAAATAAGCTATATATCTTGTTATATATCTATAAGAAGAAAAATGTGATTAATATTCCAAAAGAGGTATATCACAAAGTGCTACAACAGCAAAGAAAAAAATAACATGTTGGGGATTCAGAAAGGCTTTATAGAGGTGGTAGAACCTGGAATGGACAAACTCTCTTTATAGGATTTTGATGGTTAATATTAAAAGCAAAGAGGAAAAGGGAAACAAAGCAATAAAAGCCAAAAAGTACTAAGAAAGTGGAGGATCACTGAATCAGGGCTGCTTGCTATAAACATCCTTTTGGCAACACCCAATTTCCCTCATAGGATTCTTTGCACATCAAGGGTCCTTCGTATCTATAATTTGGTCTCGTGAGTAGACCAGGAAGAGGCTCTGTGCAGATCTCTGGATAGGTGTATCTCCTACTGTAAATTAATAACCTTATATGCGAATTTACAAATCAGTCTCCAGAGAGTGTGGTTAGTGAGAATCAGTTCCCCAGAGCCTGATTACCCCTAAACACACACACACACACACACACACAAATGGAGTTTTTACCCTTGCAAAACTGAGAGAGGTCATATATATGAGTCACTACTTGAACATCAGGTAGGTTTTATCCACCTACAGAACAAGGGTGAAAGAGACTCTGGCAGTCGGGATAGGGGGGTCGGGAGCGCTTAAAAACCACCAACCTGTCAAAGGCAGTGGAAAAACTGAGAAGCAGCAACAGGTGTCAGTCCCGCAGGCCTTGTGGAAGCAAACCCTACAGGAATCAACTCCAGCTGTTGAGAAAATCACTAACAACAGAAAAGGCCACATAACTTACCCACCATTTACAGTTATTCACCCACCATTTACAAGAAGGGAAGTGGGGCAAGTGAATCAACCATAACAAGTCGGAGATAAAAAGTAGGCAAGCGAGTACTAAAGGAGGGACTGAGCCCCTGGCAGGTGGGGAATTAGGGAAGCAACTCTTAGAAATAAATGGTAATTAAGAGGAAATATTTGTGCACTAAAGGGAGAGGATGCTGGATGGACAAAATGGCCAGAGTATGTGATCACTGGTGGACATACTGCACAGCTCTAAACTCAACAGAATGCAAATTAAGATAGAACTACTAACAATTATACACACACAATAAGACAAACTTTTTTTTTTTTAAATGAATTAGATGAAGCACTTGAGTGCCTGAAAAACTCAAGGATGGCTTAATGTTCAAAAATAGACCTTAAGGTTCAAAAATAGACCTCCTGCTCTAAGAGAATTAAGATGAAAAACATTAGAGGGGCTCACACTTAAACATTACATATTCTTTTGTATAATCTCACTTTTATTTACAGTTCTGTAAACAGTACACTGATCCACAAAACGTATTCTATTTATTTTAATAAACAGTGTATCATGTACCAGGCAGATTTTTATTAAACTCCTGGAATTAAAAGTAAAGGACACTTAAGGATAATCATTAACTCCCATTTCAATTAGGGCTGAGTTCTACGTTTATGTGAACATAGGTGGAGATTGTGCCCTGGAAACAGAGTACTGTCCTAGACCTGATTATAATCATTATCTAGGAACAAAGTAGAGAGGTATTTTAAAGTCCACCTAACCTGAGACAAGGAAGAAAGGTTGGAGGAGGACGTAAAAAAATAAGGCAGATACAGATAAGTTTTCATTCCTCTTGGAAGACTCCCAGATAGAAGAAACACGGTACTAGCCTGGACACTGCTACAATTATTACATTATCTGGAATCAAAGGAAAGGAGTACTTTAGAGTCCACCTTTCTGCCAGATAAAGATGAAAGATTAAGGGATAAAAACAATAAAGCAGATATGCTTCTACTCCTCTTGCAAATTCTGGATAGCTGTGATAGCTAAGATACACATTCAAAACAAATCATTGGCTACTAAAAGAATCATTTAATTCTAACAAAGAGCAAGAAAAGGATAGTTTATTTAATAAAACTGGTGCTACCACAACTGATTACTCAGTAGGAAGCAAGTTAGATCCCCCACCGCACATGCCACTTACAAAAATATTCCAGGCAGACCAAAGATCTAAAGGTAAAAATACAGAAACATTAAATAACATTTACATAGATTCAAGGGCAAGGAGCTATCCCCAAGCAAGTAAAGAAACCATTAAGAAAAGTGTAAGAAATTTAATGATGTAAACATCTTGTTTTTCTGTATGGCAAAACAACTCAAAGTTCAAAGACAAACGAGAGAAAATAATTGTAACACACCTGAGGGATAAAGGAGTTAATATCCTTAAAATGCACAGAACTTGTACAGAGTGAAAAGACTCCTATTTTTTTTTAAATGGACAAAAGATAGGTATATAACTCATTAAAAATATAAAAGGCCAATAAAGATAGAAAAAGACCAGTAGTCATGAAACTGCTAGGTATTATTTTTCACCCATCAGATTGCCAAAAGAGACAGACTGATGACACGAGTGATGGGAAAGGTGGAAACCAGCATTGCATGTATGCACTGCTGGTGGGCATGAGAAATGCTATCATCTTAGTGGAAAACTACCTGGTATTATCTAATACAACTGAAGATTCATGTACTCCTAGAATTCCTAACCCACTCCTAGGTGTCTAAACTACAGAAACAAAACCATGATTACACAAGATATGTGTACAAGTTTATTAAGCACAGCATTATTTGTAGTGCCAAAAATATAATTAACTTGAACATCCAGGATAAGGAGGAATGATTAAACAAATGATGGTACATCCGTTCTATGAAATATCATGTAGTTATCTAAAAGGATGAGTAAGATTTATAGGTATTGATGTCCATGGTATAATGGTAAATGGAAAAAGGGGAGGGGTGCCTGGCTGGCTCAGTCCATAGAGCATGCAACTCTTGATCCTGGGGTTCTAAGTTTGAGCCCCATACTGGGTAAAGAGATGACTTAAAAACAAAATCTTAGGGGCGCCTGGGTGGCGCAGTCGGTTAAGCGTCCGACTTCAGCCAGGTCACGATCTCGCGGTCTGTGAGTTCGAGCCCCGCGTCAGGCTCTGGGCTGATGGCTCGGAGCCTGGAGCCTGTTTCCGATTCTGTGTCTCCCTCTCTCTCTGCCCCTCCCCCGTCCATGCTCTGTCTCTCTCTGTCCCAAAAATAAATAAACGTTGAAAAAAAAAATTAAAAAAAAAAAAAACAACACAAAATCTTAAAAAAAAAAAGTCCTTACAAAAAAGGGGGGGAGGGGAAGGCTGCAGTATGATACTATTCACTAATAAAAGCAACCTTATGTATACAGATGAATGTTTTTATATTTTTTGTACCAGTATTAAGAAAGATAATGGGGTGCCTGGCTGGCTCAGTCAACAGAGCATGTGACCCTTGCTTGGTCTCAGGGTTGTGAGTTCAAGCCCCACGCTGGGCTTTTTCACTTAAAAAAATTAAAAAAGACAAGCAAAGCCTTTTTTTTGCAAAGTGGAAGCCTGTGAAAGATACTGTTGGCTTTTCCTGTGTATTCTTTTGGTTATTAGACATTTTGCAAAATAGAAGTTTTGCCTTTTAATAAAAAAAGGAAAACCCATGTTTTTTTTTTTTTGTTTGTTTTTTGGTTTTTTTTTTTTTTTGGTCTGTGTGTTTAACTACCACACCTACATATATCAAGGTCCCAAGGTCTCTGCAACTTATACGGACCAGTAATGATTGGGAACACAAAGAGGACAGTTAGAAGAATCAGAAATAAATGCATAGAAACCCATTAAACTAATCTTGCAGCAACACATTTTTTTTTTTTTTAAACATAATAGGACAGGCCTATTTTGAAATACCCCCACCCCCCCCCCCCCCCTGGGGGGGGGGGGTAGTGGTAAAAAGCTGTTGTCCTATTACATCTAAAATTCTCAGTAGTTATTTGTCAGCATAGCTTTGAAGATGAAAATGCCCTCTAGCAAACCTTTACCAACCAAACTCCCAATCAACAGGATCCTGACTTTTCTATTTTCATATTTCATCTTAAGGAAGTACATGGCTTTGGTATTGTTTTCCAGAAAAGGGTTCATTAAAAGGGGCAGGACTACATTTTTAAAGATTTCAGGATCAAATAATATTTAGAAAGAGACCATTAATGAAGCCTAAAACTGAAAAGTGTTTTCAATCACTTCAAAAACTCATTCATCCAACCCTCAATTACTCATCCTTAACAGGGGGCGCCCTGCTATGCAATGCTCAAAACCAAGCATGCCTGAAAACATCTTAAACTAACTGAATGAAAATCTGCCCAATCACAGGCCAGCTGCTTGAAAACTCCACCCGTGAGTACAGGAAGAACACTTTTGATTGGAAGACGGTTGTGTTTACTACGGTGTGTGGTGCAAATTGGAAAGGCCCACATGTCTTGGGTCCAAAGGAAATCTCTTTAATGAAAAAGAAAAACAAATGTCCAGTTCTCATCCTAGGCTAGTCATTGTCATTAACAGAACCTCAACATAGCTACTGTAATTCTTGAGCAATTTTGCAAACTGGTGAAAAATTCTAAAGGCTGTGAGTTTTGTTGTGGTAGTTTTCTCACCTATGTCCCTTAATATACATACAAGCTTAAGTTTATTCTCAAAACTAAATCTGCCTTTGCTTCTGTATGCACACAGCTCCATGAGAGACCCCAACACACTTCTAATGTACCCTTAACTTTAATTTCCAAGAATCACTGCAACTTTTTACTTGGTTTGGGAAACCACTTCATGAGCCCAGTGGTAAAATTATTCAGTATTTAGCTTAGTAGGTGTCCAGCATTTCAGTGAGCTTCAAAAACCTCTGTCCTTAGGGAGCTCAGCAAACAACAAAGTGAATGGGTAGCCATTTCAGGTGCAGAGCTCATTAGCAATTCATCTGATGGAGGAAACAACTAGAATATAAAATTCTAACTGAAAAGCTAGGGCAGACTAGGCCTTAGGTCGAAGTATGCATATAATAGTGGATCCTAATTATGTTTTTCATTTATGGGAGTAAATTTTTGGATCTGAGATAGACACCTCTCCCCCATCCCAACCTAGAAAGCAATCTTTTAAAGAAAGCACAGAGTATTTTACAACCAAATCCCCTCCTTAAGCATCACCCTCATCCCTTTATATACCTGGTAGCTTTTTATAAATTCGCCCCACTGAAGCCACATAAATGCCCAAACAGCCTTTTCTTATTTAGCATGAAGAAAGATCAAAGAATGTGAACTCAAGTAGCAAAAGGAAAGGCTAAGCCAGCCGCAAGCTAAACAACCCATAAAGCCTGCATATCAGAGGAAAAGAAAAAAAAAGCAAAAAAAAAAAAAAAAAAAAGCCTAACACCACTAATCAATAGGTAGAAAAATGAGTATCAGAAGCCTACAATATTAACATCAAATCTCAGGAAATCATTCCCACTTACAGCAAATAAAATATCTGCAGAAGGAAGTTCATCACGAAAATTTACCTTCTATTACATTCCAAAAGAATCTCCCTATTTTCATAGTCTTAACAGAGAAGCTAGGGCTGCTATCAGAATGAGGAACTAAAGAGGCTTGCCAAAGCTCAAAGACAATATTGTGCCGCCACATTAACAAAAATAACACAAGGTCCCAAATGCTAGTTAAGTTCTATTTTACTGAATAACTTCAATCACGAAATACACCAAGGCCAAGTATTCAAAAACGCCCAAGCTCCAACACAAAGTTTCAAAACAAAACCTCTCCCAGGGTTGAGGGAGTAACCGAGCTGGGAGCAAAAAAGCACCACCTAGCAGCCCCATTCCGCTCCTAAGACAGATCTCAAACTTATCAAAAACATCCACAACCGCAGCTCCTGTCACCCAGAAGCTCAAAGAGAAAAGGAGCCTGAAGAGTCCTGAGAGCTGGCCTTTCTGGAGACCGCCAGGCCAAGCCCGGCTCAGACAAGGAGGAAGTAACTGCCTGATAAAAAAGCCCCGAGCAGCTCCAACTGCAGCCTCTGTGCCTCCCACAATTGCCCACATTCCCGCCCCACTCGGGGCTCCCGGGAGGAAGGGAACAGGGTGCAGATTTCCAGGGAGGCTGCGAACTACAGGTCCGCGTCTTTCAGGGAGCAGCGACAGCACCAGCCGAACTCTGAGGGGCCCAGGAGCCCAGGGTTCGGGAGCCTGCTCGCAAGGCGTGTTTTGGGGGTGTGGGGGGGGGACGCTGAGAAAGGGGTCGCTGAGGAGGCGGGGCCTGTCGGGTGGAGGCAGCAGCTCTTGGCGCCCTGGCTGCCCCCCGGGGGAAACAGGGGCGCGCACCCCGACGCGGAAGCCATGCCGGCCAGAGCTCGGGGTGCCGAGGAGCCGGTGGGGGGCGCTGAGGAGATCTGGGGGCGAGGAACTGGGTCACCCCCCCCCCCCCCCCCCCCCACAAAGGCCCCCGGGGAGGCCGCCCGCAGGCCCCGCAGCCCCGGCCTCAAGTGCCTGCCTCGGCCGCCACTCACCGCTAGGTCCTGGGGCACCGCCCCGCTCATAGCCCGCACTGTGCCGGCCCGCCAGGCCCGAGTGCGCAGCGCAGGCCCCGGATCTCCACCCGCCGCCGCCGCCGCCGCGGGGACCAAGGCCGAGGACGAGGCCGCGGTATCCGCGAACAGAAGCAGCAGCCGCTTGCCCACCGGGGAGGCCGCCGCGTCCGCCATCGCCAGGGCCGGCCAGACCCGCGCTCCCACCCGCCGCCTCCCACCACCTCTGCCGCTGAGCGCCCGATCCGCCCGCAAGGCCTCCCTCCGCACCACCCGCGGCCGCGGCTCCCCCCCACCCCCCCCCAACAGCCACCACCAACCACCGGCGCCGCGCAGCGCCCCCCGTGGCCGGGAGCGGAGCCGCAGCCCGGGCCCCGCACAGCGCCCCCCGCGCTCTGGAGCGGGACGGCAGCTCCGGGCCCCTCGCAGCGCTCCGCCCCAACCTCCCCCGGGCCTGCAGTGCCCCCTGCGGCAGGGAGGGGAATTGCAGTTTAGGCGGGGGTAGGGAAGTGGGCGGGCCCTTCAGTCTTCCTCGGTACCATCCTGGTCCCAACCTTCCTTCTGGGGTGTCCCATATGTGAGAAGGCTGTAGCTTACCCGCCTCGGACACCCAAGACTTTTCCTGGGGTAGGGGGCTTGAGGGGCAAGGTACCTAGAGGTAGCGTTTTGAGCTCAGCAGTTAGCACCGCAATAACTATTCATTTCCTATCCTGAAAATATGCCCTATCAGTCCTGTCATTATCTTTTAGAAAACTCTCCCCACTGGTCCCTGGGACACATTGTCTTCTCACTGGCCCATAACATGGTACCATCCTATTCTATACTACTAGTACTTCATAGGTTCCTTTCCATTGACCAATGTGCTACATCCACTGGATGTTGTAATACCACTCTTTCCACTGGGTGAAGGCCAGTGTGTTTCCAACATCTTGGTATATTTACTTAAACCGATGGAACTTCTTCCCTTTCCAAGTCTGCCAATGTTATTCAGTACAGGTGTTTCTCAATTCAACTTTTAGGGGAATTGGAAAGAGATCAGCAATAAAGAGATTCTCTTTGGCTCAACAGCACCTCATCTTACCATGGAAGTAGTGGCGTTGGGGGCCAAAAAAAAAAAAAAAAAACCCAACCACTCCTATCTCAATTCATTTAATACAGGTGTGGGAAATTAATAGTTCCTGTTAGAAAAGGGATTGTAGAGAAGGAGAGATACCGAATTTTTTGCCTAGATGGTCATTCACACCAGGCACTGGGAAACCTCAATCATTAAAACATTAACATTGGTGGGGTACCTGGGTGGCTCAGCCTGTTAAGCATTCGACTTTGGCTCAGGTCATGATCTCACGGCTCATGAGTTTGAGCCCTGCGTCAGGCTCTGACTGACAGCTTGAAGCCTGGAGCCTGCTTCAGATTCTGTGTCTTCCTCTCTTTCTCTGCCCCTCCCCAGCTTGCACACACTCTCAAATATACACACTCAAAAATAAACATTAAAAAATTCCATTAACATTGGTAATATCAGAGACTAGCACAGGTTCTATAGCTTTATAGATGCAGACTGAGTATATATGGAAGTAGATACAAACCAGAAATCATGGATTGTTACCCTCAAAGTGGCCATTTCTTTCAATGATCTGCACTACAGAAAGAACAGTAGCTGGTTCTTTCTCCAAGACTTAAGTGCTTACCCAGTTATCTCCTGACTATATCTTTTCTTTACCCTAGACATACTTTCCTTGCAAAGGTTGGGGTCTGCACTGGGGATCGGGGAGCAACTACTGACTTTTCTAAAAGTACAAAACCACTAGAGGAAGTCATTCTAGAACTAACCTGGTGGAATGCCAAGGAAACATTTCCTTGGACTTTTTCTCTTCCAATTCCTTAGAACCTCCACCTCCCATAAGCCAACCTGAGTCTTGAATCAGAATGCTTTCCTGGGCCAAAAGACACCTCTTAAAGCACATGGCCCACAAATTGTAGTTGGTAATAGAACTAGGGTGAATCCCTAAGACCTACCTGCTTTGCAGGATTCCTACAAAAATTCACTGTTGAGACTTTCTCCCATAAGGAGCTCTAATTACAGCCCCAGTGTCTAAAGCTGGATTCTCACAGCACCAGAGACAGAAATATGCCTAAGCTCAGGGATGGGAAGGCAAAGATGAGAAATTCATTCAACAAACATAGTAGGCACTTTTCATGTGCTATTAACTTTTCAACATGCCAGGGACACAACACTGAACAGAACCCTTGTGTTCTCATGGAGTTCTTCCTTATACTAGCAGGACTTCAGGAACAGAAAATGCAATCACACTTCGCTTCACAGAAAATAAACAGTAGAAAAATCTAACAACAACAACAACAACAACAACAAATGAACAGAAAGGAAAAAAAAAGTCATTTGAGATGCTCAAACTTGACTCTTGCTCAAACGGTAGGTGAAATGAAATAGCAGCAGTGTTAAGTAAGGAAAAAACTTATAATACTGAGACTTCTTTAACCACATGCCAAAGCCCCACCCTCCTCAAAGCCTCTTCTTGGTTTCTGGGGCAGGTGACAACCCTCACTATTTATGGAGTGTATTTTCATCCCCTCAAAGGTTCCTGCTCCAGGTTATCAAGCCAATCCTGTCCTCTTGCACACTTCATTGGTATTCAATGATGAGTGCCACAAATCTGAAGCAGGAAACTGGGACGGAGGCTAAGCAACTTGACTCTTCTTGCTGCCTGGCAAGTCAGCACCACAACTGGTAAAGAAAGGCTACTCCTTAGGGACAGAGGCTCCTGCCTGGATCTCTAAGCAACTACATTGTACCCAAACTGCAAGAATGCTAACACAGGGAAAAGGGTGGAATAGAAATGTCTAAAGAGAGTGAGCCACACACCTTCCCTGAGCACATGAACATCCCAAACTAAATCATTATGGAAAATACCAACTTCTGGGGCAAAAGAGAAGCTCTGCTGTTAGGATAATTTTCCAAAAGCATTATTTTTAGAATGGAGTAATTGCCTAGGTCTTTGGAATCTGAATTCTCAAGACTAAAATCTCCATCTGTCCAGGGCATAAGATGTAAAAACTCTTAAAAAAGAAAAAGATTCCTGGTCAAGTCTCTCAAACTGCTTTCTTACCACTTCCTAAAGACTACAAATCAGTCTAGACAAGTTCCTGACTGGACTATCAAGCATTTCTCAGGGAGCTAGAATGTATTAGTACTTGACTTCAACTTATTGGAAGACTGACCACAGGGTAGAGGAGATAGTTACCACTATCAGGGAAACAAAGACCAATCAGACTGCCAAAAATAACCAAGGCCTTCTCACAAGCTGGGCCACAGGGTATTAATGCTGTGGCTGCAAAAGGCCTAGGACCAGATACTGCCCTCGAGGGGCGAAGGCCCAGCCATGTCTTAGAGCCAGGGACTGTTAGAGTTAGGTGGCCTTCTCCCTGCTTCCTCCTTGCTTTTCTTTGTGGAGAAGGGAAGAAGACACTGTAGTACACAAGATTGCTTGGGAAAATGAATTATTCTAATAAAACTTTATTTTTTCAAACACAGCCACAGAGGCAGGACCTCATGTTTAACACACACAGACTTATGGATTTTTTTAATATAAAACAAAGTTTACGAAAAATTTTTTTTCCACTTTTTGTATTTGTAATCCCATTAGCACAGGGACTTTGGCAGCAGGTGGGAGTGAAGGGCAGCTGGAGCTGCCACTGGGCAGTCACCGGGCACAGGAGGAGAGCACCAGCCTGGGAGTGGCTTCACTCACACACGCAGGAATACTCACCTACTGGTCAGCCACACCACACACACAACACAGATGCAGATGTCTACCCAGCGTCAACCACAGCCCTGTATAGGTGTGCTCCACTCTGGGTAAGCCCAATATGTGAAAACCCAAATAGTCAAAACAGCTAAAGTAGAGGGAGGTTGCTTGCTTTACAAAAGAAGCAATCACACAGGCTGCTTTTTAATGGTCGGCAGTCCAAATGCATTGCAAAATAGCATTTGGCTTATACAGAACTTTTGGAACAGATCTACTGTGTAAAGCAAAATGAACCACTTCTTGAAAAGGCTTGTCCCAGGGTCATGGGTGCTCGGATTGGGAAGCAAGATGACAGTTTCAACTAATTTAACTTTCCAGATCTTAATGTAATAGAATTCAAATATGATTATCTGTAGACCTTCTCCCCTAAGGATGGCACCCTGGGGCTTTGGGGAAGCCAGGGTAGAGGCAGAATTACTGCCCTCACTTCTTGAGCTTGGGGCTTACAGAGACACCACTGGTCTTGCTAGTGGCCTATTGGAAGCTGGCACAGCCAATATGCAGCAGAGAGCCCAGGCATAAGGATGCCCCAGGAGGAAAAGAAGCTGGCACCAGGGAAATTATGGCCTAAAGAAGAAGAGCCAAGGGAGGGATGAAACCAAGGATGGGCAACTACTGGGCTCACAGTTTCCCTGGATTCTCCAGAGAGCCTTTCTCAGGCCCCTACAGACTTGGTAGCTCACTGGTAATACATGGTAACTAGCAGGAGAAGGGGAAGAGCCCTGGAAGGGTAGAACCTTTGAGGGCCAGAGCCTCAAGAAGAAATGGCCACCTCCCCTGGAGTGGAGGCGAGAGGGCTGCAGCGTCAGTGATGTTCTATGTGACATGTGGGAAACCAAGAAAATGACAGGTTCAATCCCATGAGGAAGAAAACATGTGGACTTTGGTCTTCTCCCCTTACCATGAGGAACTGGGTCCTAAGACACCCTGGAAATCCAAGAGAATGCCCTTCCTCCAATAAACAAGGGCAGGTCCAATTCAGTCGTGCAGGGTCTAACCAAAGCCGGACAAAGCCTAACAAGCTATTTGGCGGCTGCTTCAGTATATCTTCACTGGTGCCAGCCCTACCAAGGGTCCTACAGTCATTAAACCCATCCCTGCAGCCACTGGGACCTGCTGCCCTGGCTTAAGTTATGGGCAAGAAAAAAAAAAAGGAAATTCAATCCAACAACAACAATTCCCAGCTGCCTCTCACAGCCTTTGCTTTACACAACCTCAGCCAACCCCTTAGTGAGCCCCAACCTCCCTGAGGTCTCTCAGGTCCAATTAGAGGCAAATAAACATTTCTAAGCAGGAATGGAAGACAAGCAAACTAGTAAATGCTGACATCCCCTTCCTCTTTGTCAAGCAGGTCTGAAAAGAGGTTAGACCTGGATCTAATGACAACAGGTTTCCCTATAGTCTGTTTCCAAAAGATAGTGCTGGAATGAGCTTACCCATGCTTACTGGGGACTGAATGCCACTTCTGCTGCAGGTTGGCCTTAGATGATGAGGGCCAACACAGGGCCTTTCCTCCTTGTTCTTGACCCTCGAAGCTCAGAATGTGAGGGGAAAAAATCCCATCAGTAGAGAGGGAAAGAGAAAAATGGAGCCATCCAACCATGCCTCAGTTGTCCACAGGTGCTTACATCTACTTAGAGAAAGAGGCAGGTTGTACATAGCCTAGGCAATCTGATAAGAAAAAAAGGCCAGCTCAGAATCAACTTAGAGAGCCCTCTCCAGCCCTAATATTAGACCTATCTAGGGAAGGGGACAGGTCTAAGACAAAGACCATTAGCCAAGGTCACAGCACTTAAAAGACCCTGCCATCCCCCAAAAGAGAGTCCTTTGCAGAGCCAACAGTGCTTATGGATTATCAGCTCTGAAACCAAGCTACTTAGAAAAAAGAAAAACTTGGTGCCCTCCTCTTGACTCCTTGAATAAGCCTGCTATCCCGTGCAAACTCAAGATCCTGGGGGTATCATGATGCTCTGCTGTTATGGAGCAACTGCCTTCCTTCCCTAAGGCTACGCAAACACACCTTTCCCCAAGTACACTCCCACACACGCGCACACTCTCACACAATTTCTCCAAGGAGGCTGAATGAACCCCCCACCCTGGCCAAATTCTAAGACACAAGTGCCCTTTGAAGCAAAGGGGCTAGTGAAATTCCCCGAGCTGGGGTCAGCAGACCCCTTCCTTCCCTGCCCATCGCTTTTTCGGTGGCAGGGATACTCACACTCAGGGCCGCCATGGGAAGGGTCTGCTCTGGGGCTGTCCCTCCCGCCACCAGCTCCGTTTATCTTGTCCCGGCCAGTCTCTTGGCATGGTCGAGCTTCCTGGAGCGAGAAGATTTCCGGCTGCCCTGAGTCGGAGCCCTCCACTCACCCCCATTCCCAGGCTGGGCCCCTGGCCTTGGGGCCTTGACACTTGTTAGTAGCCATAGAGAATCAGTCTGTGTGGCCCCAGGAAGTAGCCTCTCAGTTTTAGTTCTCCTCAATTAGATTCAAGTCCAGGTCCCCAAAGTCCTGCTGGCACAGTGTCCGCTTTCTCAGTGCCTGCCGCCCCCACCGCACGGCCCCCTCCTCCTCCTCTTCGCTTTCACTGAGCACCTGGGAGGAACCCCCAATGGGGCTGCAGGAAGCAGAGAGGGGTGGGGGGCTACAGGCCATGAACCACGGTGGAGAGATGCTGCTGCCTTCCCGGGCTGTTTCTTGGAGACAGAGACCTCCTGAGTATGGTTTCTGTCAAACAAACAACAAAGTTAAGAATGCAGAAAGATATCAACTCCCACAGAACCCTGGTCCAAGCTATATTTCAAAGTATCCCTCTTGGTTACCCCTACAGGTATGAGTCCTAGGCATGACGTGGGTGAACTCCCTGGTAACATTTAGAAAATTTAGTATGCAGGCACAGTTCTTTGAGCAAAGAGCCCATAGTTTCTGTTGGGTTCAAGATTAAGAGCTCACTTACAAGCTTCATGTGGGCAGGAATCTTATCTGGGTGTCTCACAACAATATTGCAAGTGCCTAGTCACAGCCCAGTACATAGCAGGTATTCAGGAACATTTGCTGACTGGTTGGAGGAATGGCTCTGAATAAGTAAATTCTCAAAGGGGTTTGTGACCCAATGGACTAGTAGGAAGAGTATGAAAAAAGTGGACAAGTGCATATAACAGCTGCACTCACACTGGGAAGTCAAAATCCATTTGCTGAACAGATGAATAAGGCAGCAACCTGTTTTGCTGAAGCCCTCACACACCCAGCGGAAGCACTGACGGAGAGTGGCAAAATCAGTCTAGAGGTCAAGAAAGGGTAGGGCACTGATGATGTGACTTTTGAGGCTTATGCATCCTCAGAGGAGGAGGGAAAGCACCTTTAGCAGAACAATCAGGAATCCCTATTGGAAGATTTACCATGGGTCTCCCCTCAACTTCTCTAGAACCTCCAGGCCCAAGGAGTTACACACGACATGGGACACTGAGTCCTAAAGTAGGTACAGTCCCCGACAACTAGGATGGTGAATCACACTAGCAGAAGCTCAGACAGAAAAGAACCTGTCAGGAGTGCATGGAACTAGGGGACACTTCGAAGTAAAAATGGAACAGAGTCTCCCTCCTCCCAACCAAGTTTCCCTAGTCCTGCTGGTCCCACCTGATTCATCTTGTCGAAGTCTAAAGAAGGCCGCAGCCGCCGGGGGTCCTCCTCATGGCGCCGTTTGACTCCAGCTTTGCGAGCATCCAGATCACAGGGTTGTGAGCGGCTTCGGGGAAGATTGCGGAGGCCTCGAGGTCGCCAGGGCAGCTCTGGGGAGGATGCAGGGGAGCTCCGGGCAGAGGGCAAGAAGCGGCTTGCCTGCGGGCCCAGGCTAGGTGACAAGGAGAAGCGACGCTGGGGTGGGCAAGGTGACAGGGACTCAGCATCACTCTCCCAGGAGACACTCTGGGGGGAGGTGGCACAGGGTCGAGAAGAATCTTGGGCCAGAGCCAGGCTAAAGAAAGGGGGACTGTAGGGTCTGTGGGCTGGGGCACATTGAGAAGAGGCACTGGGAGCTTGGAGGAACCTGAGGCTGGAGACCCGCTTTGGGGGGCTCTGGTGAGGCACCTGCGGCCCACCCCCTCCACCACTGCCCCGGTGCTTGATGGGAGTCCACAGCTTGGAGGGGGCGGGCCGCCACACCGGCTGCCAGCGAGACAGGTCCACGGGCACTGAGAGTGAGCGGCAGTGCCTCTTGGATGGAGGGGCAGGGGGCACAGGAAGCTTCTCTGGATCTGGGGGCTCAGGGCTTAGGACTTGGGAGAGGGGCTGCTCCTGTGGGGAACTTCCCGGGCTAGGTGGTCTGAGGTGCAGGCTCAAGCCCGAGGGGTGGTAGCTGAGGTTGAGGCTGTCCTGGAACTCAGCACAGGAACAGTGGGGCAGGCCCCTCCAGGAAGCACCTTCTGGAAAGCATTCATAATAAAAATAGTATTAATGATAGCTAATATATTTTTAAGAGCTTACTATATGCCAGAAAATATAATGAGCACTTTATGTGAGGTTTCCCCAAACCTCAGGAGGTAGGTACTATTATCCCCATTTCACAGATGAGAGAAGTCCAGTAACCTGTCCTAGGTCATGTAGGAATGAAATGATCAAAGGAGGATTCAAATCCAGGTCTGTGTGATGCTAAGGCTAGGTCTCTTACCACTAGACTATACTGCCTCCATTATGAGGAACCACCTGAAATTAAAAATAGTCTCAAATACCGCGTATCACTCCCTCTCAAAGGCACAAACAGTCAAGAGAAAAAAAAGCATGTGTGCCCTGCTCATACTTCACTCCACCTAGCCTTACTCTGCTTCCATACCTACCAGCCCCAGGTTGTAAAAAGCAGGCCCATGCTCTTCTTTAATCTTTCTCCTTCCTACATGTCACCAGCACCCAGACAAGAGTTAGGGCTGCCAAGGATTAAGAGGTAATCGAGCAGGTAAGAGATCATTTTTATTCCTAAAGAGGGCAAACAGAGTGGGGAAGGCCTTTGATGATGGAACCCAGGCTTGGGAAACCCTAAGACTATCATGTTCCTTTGTTGTCTAGCCACCCACAAAGAAATGCTCCAATTAACACACTGATACCAAAAGATCTAGCTAGAGTGTAGTTAACTAAAAAAATAAAAAGTGCCAAATAATATATATAGTATGCAACCTTTTTTTTTTTTTTATTTTTTTTAAAAAAAAATTTTTTTTTCAACGTTTATTTATTTTTGGGACAGCATGAATGGGGGAGGGCAGAGAGAGAGGGAGACACAGAATCGGAAACAGGCTCCAGGCTCTGAGCCATCAGCCCAGAGCCCGACGCGGGGCTCGAACTCACAGACCGTGAGATCGTGACCTGGCTGAAGTCGGACGCTTAACCGACTGCGCCACCCAGGCGCCCCAGTATGCAACCTTTTGAAGGAATAAAAAGTACACATTTATATTTGCTTCTATTTGTATAAAGAAACTCTAGTTGGATAGACAAAGTAATAACACGAGCTGCTTTTGGGGAGGTGGCGGGAGCTAGATGGAGAAGGGAGACTTTTTTCAATATATTTGTTATTCACAAAATTTTTTTTTGAGGGGTGCCCGGATGGCTCAGTTGGTTGAGTGTCCGACTTCGGCTCAGGTCATGACCTCGTGGTTCATGAGTTCGAGCCCCGCGTTGGGCTTTGTGCTGACAGCTCAGAGCCTGGAGCCTGCTTCGGATTCTGTGTCTCCCTCTCTCTCTGTTCCTCCCCAGCTCACACTCTGTCTCTCTCAAAAATAAAGATTTAAAAAAAAATTTTTTTTAGTGTGTGTGGGAGAAGGGCAGAGGGAGTAGGAGAGAGAGGATCTTAAGTGAGCTCCAATGAGGGGCACGACCCTGAGATCATGATCTGAGCTGAAATCAAGAGTGGAACACTTAACAGACTGAGCCACCCAAGTGCCCCTTTAAATTTTTTGAACCGCATGAATGTATTACCTATTTTAAAAAAAATCAGATTATGAAAGTCCTGTCAAGGCTAGAATAAGAGCAAACTAAACAAATAAGCTCCATGCAGGTGCAGGAAAATGGAGATAAGTGTGAATCTCAGCAGGTGACCCTGGCAAGAAAACTGTGGAGATAGACTAGCTGGCCCTGGTCACTGGAAACCAATGAAAGAAAGGTGTAGATACACACAGACACACATACAAAGCCTTACCAGACACAAGTTGGAAAGGGTTCCCACAGTTGGAGATGTCTGCATGATCAGGCAGAGGCTAAGAGAGAGAGAGGATATCCATCATGATTCAGGCTCAGGACACAGATTTCCAGGAAGCCCTTTTCAGCTTACCCCTGTAATTCATGGGCTATAGAGATGTTAGGGACTCCTAAATGTTCTCTTCTTGTTGTCTTCCCAAAGTTAGTGAGTAAAATAATCCACATCTTCCAACATCTCATACCCTTCTCCACCCAAGTTTTGGTGTCCCTTCTCTATCAGTGGAAAAATACCTGCCCCCTTCCTTTTGGGCTGGGTTCTGAGCCTTTAGTAGGCTCTTCTAGTACAAGTACCATGACTCATACGGCACAGGACATGGGTAAAGTAGTAGCAACAAACAGCCTCAGAAAAAAGGGGGAGGGGATGGTAGAGAAGCAGGAAGACTGGTCTTTTACCAGACTGATGCTGAAGCGTGTGCATTTCAGCTCATCCAGAGTCTGCTTCTGTAGCTGCTCAGTGATCAGGGTTATCATGATTCTCCCCAGGATATGACTTGCACACTTTGGAGCAAATGATGGATGTCTTCCCTGTTGTTCTTCCAGACCTCACTCGTGAGCCGTCTTCTGCCACTGCAGCACCATTCTAGCACCATTGGGACTCCCCTCTCCAGTCATGCCTGCTGAGTCTGCCAATTACAGAGGGACCAGCCCCAAGTGATATTAGAGATGTACCTGGCCCAAAGGTGGAAAATGCATGGCACACATACCACAGCATCCCTATGCCAGGCCTCTGGCAGACATCATTAATTGATCACAGCTCTTTCTTGCTAAGCCTAAACACAACCTCAGAAACATTCTGAACGTGGCACTCCAGTTAACCAGTAAAATGAACTGGAGTTAGCAAGCAAGTTGAAACCTATTTGCCACTCCTAACTTGGTTCATGCTCTGCTCTGTCTACCCAGACTACCGGTACCACTTAAAAAACAGCTCAAGTGAGAGACAACACCCAAATGGTTACTTCCATCCTGATTACCCCAATATTTTCTTTTATCCTCTAATCAGAAACAGAGAGATACATTTTTCCTAAACCACACAAATAGTAACAGGGAACAGGGTGGAGCACTGGTTGTAGGAATGACTTTTTCCTTTAGACCAATCAGAGTGAACAAGGTTTCATGTTCTCCCTTAGCCTGAATGTATATTGTGTTATATTGTTTTCTAACAGATACTGTATACATTCTCTTACAAAGCTAAGAAGACAGAGAAATGGAACCAGGATTATTCCAATTACATTTCAACTCGATAGATGTTAACAACTGTATGACTTCATTCAACTAAGTTTTTAGCCTGATCTGACTCAAAGACCATGGATACAATTAACTGAGACTCCTTCTCATGGTCAATTTCAGTAGAAGCAAACTAATTCTATCAAAGAACAGGCTTCCAGCCTACACAATTGCCTGAGGGGCCTTGCTCAATGGAGGAGAGGAGTTTAACCTAGTATTTCCATATGGTTCTGCCTATTCCCAGAAATGACCAGCAGGCAGACAGCTCATCAGAGGGTGTATATAGCATTCTCTAGTAGATAAAACAAACATTCAAGAAATCTAAATCTTGCTCCAATTTGCTGTGACAGTTCTGGGAAGTCACTTGACTTTTCTTGGCCTCAGTTAACCTGTATATAAAATGGGCACAATAAATATGTCTTAACCTGTCACAGGTACCATATAACATGAAATACCAAAATGTAAAAAGCATAGGATCTAGCCTGTACAGATCAGGACTCCACAAAGACTGCTGTTTCTCAAACCCTCCTGTTTGTTGCTGTACACAGGCTAAGAATGCCACAAGTGATGATATTAAGCTGAAGAAGGCAATTGGATTTATCTATTTGGCTGGACGCCACCCTTCCTCATCTGCACACCTAGGGAAGCCCAAAACAGCTCTTCTGTGACCTTGGAGGCAGATCACTTTCTACTTTTGCAAAAAAAAGAGGGAATCATCTTGACCCCATCCCCACCTCAGGGAGAGATAGGTAAGGAAAAGCAAAGAAATACATGTGGATGTATGTGGAGTTTTTTTGGAAGAAAGGTCTGGGAGAAGTCAGTCATCATTACAGATAACTATCATTTTCACGCATAATTATCACCACCCTGAACGAAGTTCCAGCTTCCCGAGAGCTCCCTTCAGCAGCTTCTATGTTCTTGGAGGAAAAGCTAAAGCTTCTTTTCTGCTCTTGGTTTCTTAACTCTGCCCCCAAAAGATCAACTAGAGAGGGAACCTAACTGAAGGCTTTTACCCCACAGATCACAGGCCTCAGACTGACCAGCCATGAAGAGCAGGGAGTGAAGCAAACTCTTTCAAGCTTTTCATGAGGCATTTGGCCAAACAGCAAACTCCCAGCCCTCTCTGGGATCAAGTGAAGAGAGTGATTTTGTGTTTTTCTGCATTTTAATTGTTGGGATGTGGCCACACACGGCGGTAATTGGAACAATGCAACTACCACCACGCAACTGATACTCTCAGCCTGAGTTTCCTAAAACAGGCCAGCCTGAGAGGGGGAACAGAACGGAAGCCATAAGGAATCAAACCAGGACACAAAAGAAGGCAAACCAGCTCCGCGAGGGGCCTCCTCTTTCTCAGGCAGGCATAGAAAAAAGTGTAAGAAACCCTCTCTTGCCGCCTTCCTTCCCCTTCCATTTTGTTTATCTGAGGGGCAAAGACAGCCCTGAACCTTCACTAAACAAGTTAAAACTTCTCAGCTTAACAACTGGCAGAGGGCTCAGCCCTTCACAGAGCAGCAGGCCGCTAGGCCCTCCCCACGACCCCACCAGGCCCAACTCTCAATCCAGGCTTTCCTTCCACCATCAGCCCCCTAACATAAAGACTGGACCCCCATCCCATCTCTTATTGGATGGCAGTAACCCCTGACATTCGGGTTTCAGGGATGCTGAGGTTGTGATGAAAACTGAAGAACCTAGGATCTAGTCAGGCCAAGGGGTAAGAGAGTCACAAATCCCCTGGGGACCTTGCCCCCCCCCCCCCCCCCAGGTCCCAGGCCCACACCTCTGGGGGAGACTGAAGAAAAACATGAGGAAGGCAGGGAGGTGCATGAACATGTAAGTGAGGATCTGACTGTTCCTTCTTCCATATGGCTCTGGCGGGGATAGGGGTGACAAGTGGGGAGCACCCCTCCCCCCACCCCTATGAAGAAGCAAAAGGCTAGGCCCCCCTCCAGTCTTCAACCTCTCCCTCGGTTGCCCTGCCTGTCCCTGCGGGGTGGGGCATGGGGCGTCCGCTGGCCCCTAGGGGGGCACAAGGGCTCGCTCAGGGGGGCTGTCGTTCGCCTCCTCCCATATCAGCTTCCATCACCTGGCCGCGGGAAGCGAACTCAAGACGCTGGGGATGAAGAGGGTCTGGGACTTAGCACTCCGCCAACCCCTCCCCCACCGGGTCCCGTGCTCTCCCCGCGGAGGCGTCCAGAGAGGCCGTGCGGCGCTCGCGGCCGGGCTGGGGGAAGGGAAAGAGGGAAGGAGGGAGGGACGGCCGAGGTGCCCGCCCCGAGGCCCCAGCGCCACCTGCCCTCGCCACCTACCGCGGCTCCTCCAGCTCCCAGGGCCGCGGCCGGAGCAGCTCTGAGCGCTCCGTTCGCCCCACGGTGCCCTTAAAAGGCGCCGGCGCGAACCAAAGGGCCCCTAAGGAGAGTAGGGAGATCGCTCTGGTTCGCGGAATCCTCCTGAACCGCCCGCGGAGGCTCGAGCCTTAAGCCGTTTCTCTCCCAAAGTCTATTTTGGAAAGTACTGTCGGGAATGAGACAGGTTCTTCGATTTAGGGATGAAGGTGGTTTCCTCACTATCGAGTCACCCCCTCCAAAATACTGCAGAAGGTGGACGGACCCAGTTGGCGGCACATCTCGAAACCCGCGGGGGAGGCCGTGTTGGACGAAGGTAAACAAAGCCATCCCCCTCACCCTCCATTCCAACACTGGCCTAAGTACAGCCCTCTACTCGATTTGAGTCGCGTAACAGAATTAGCCGAAGTTCCTCTTACCTGCTCTCCTGTCCGGCCCTCTAGGGCTGCTTCGGAGAAGGACTCCCCCTTCCGCCAGCAGAGGACCCGTCCGCGGCGTGAAGGCTTCTGGGAAATGTAGTCCAAGAGTCGATTAGGGCCTGCTCCGAGTCCCAGGAGCCCCTCTTCAAGCTGCCGGATCGCCTCGAACCTTATAAACCCAGGACTTGCAACGGTTGCGCGGCCGTTCCAAATTGGTTTTGTAATTAGCCCTCACCCAAACACTTTGTGAAGCTGCGGAGGGCCCAGGGCTGTCCACTACTCTTCCTTCCTCTACGCACCCCCACCCCCGAGCAGGATGAGGTAATGGGGTTGTGATTATGACATCATAGGCGGTTCAGTTGCTTGCGGGGGTGGGTTGGGGGGGGGGAGGGAAGGAGGAGTATGGTGGTTACAGCTGGACCACTTAAGACAGGGAGGGAGGAAACAGGCAGCTGGAGAAAAGATGTTCATGTCCGTATATTTCCTCTTTAGGAACAGGATGCCACCCTTTATTAAATCTCCACCACTACCACCATCTCCCACCTCAGCCAAAGTTTAAGTCTTTTTTCGAAAAGACTGCATGTAGACGTTAGTAGGGAAGAGGGTGAGGAACAGCTAAATGGTTCCTGACTTTCATGTAAATTCGAGGCTCAGCTATCAAAAAAGGTTTAGAAAGAAAGGCAAAAAGAAAAAGAGGCTTTAAACAATGCCTTCGTGTTGCCATCTTTTTGTACAGCAGTTTTAGATTTCTTTTTTAATCGACTGGGAAGTAGCAGTAATGCAAATAATCTTCACTATTACAGCTATTACAACTTAGCAGCAAGTCCCTTGAAAGACGTCTGTTTTCTCTAAATATTTTGTGCCCCACTCAAGTCTAGGACAAATATGTAACTGATCAGCTACAAAGTAGCACCAGTGGTGGGGATCTTCCTCACAGAGCCAGGGAAGGGAGTAGGCAGGAGCCACCAAGTCTGCAAACTGAAAAAGAAGAGTGAAGAGAAAGTGAGATTTATCAAGAAAATAGGGGTGGAGGGAAGATAGATGCACTGCATATTCCCTTGCCCTGCACATTTCCCCTTGGCAAAAGAGGGAACAAGGCCATGAAGTATAGGAGACATGGTTTCCAGTAATTACTGTTGTGGAGCACTTATTATGTACCAGACACCGTGCTACATACTTTAAATAAGTATTCTCATTTTTGCTTAGAATCATGAAATGAGCAAATGTCTCTATTTGACAGATGAAATGGTTGGAGAGATTAAGTGACTGCCCATCTGGTAGGCAAAGGTAATATTACAGAGCAGTCCTTGATGCTTTAAAGTCCTTGGTCTTCACCACTTGATGATCCTCCTTTTTTTATTATTTATTATCCTTTTATAATTTTGTTATTTATTATCCTTTTATTATTAACAATGCTTTAATAAAGTTCAATGATGGAGAATAAGAAGTTAGCATTGGCTCATATGCAAAACATTTATAAAATGAGACACTTGAAAAAAACAAACACCCAAATCCTCCACGTCAGGTTTCAGGCCTCAATTCCAAGGAAGATTATACCCCTTTCATCAAGTATAAGATAGCCCCCAGTGCAGCCCAACTTCCCTGCCATTACTAACTATAATTAAATCTCCTTATGCCACCTTTAGTTCTCAGAATTTTTTATTCATGTCCTATTTTTTCTTGCTGCCCCATTTTCCTTCTTTCATTCTTGGACTACTACCTTGAACCCCATGCTAATTGTCACCTCATAGGCCAGACTCCATATCTAACAGTGCACCAGTGGGATTTAGAAGACAGGTAGAAGATAGGTGGATAGAAGACTACCTGGGCTCCCTTCTGGTCTCCATCCAGATTCGTTGAGGGTTCTAGGGCCTGGAACCAGTCATTCAAAAGGTCATCCAAAGGGGTGGAACCCATTGGCTCTAAGAGATGCTCCATCCCCTGCCTACGAATGCAGCAGAGTCAGAGGAACATGCACCTCATTCAGACTCTCCCTTTTCAGCCATTAAAAGCTAAACCCCTGCAAAGTAAGGAGAGGTGGGGCTCAGTCCACCACTCAAACAAGAAACCAAGAATAATGCACTCACCCCTCAGCCCCCCTGCCCTGCAGAGGCTGGCTGGGGGGGTCCCAAGAATGTAGAGCTCTTCTCCACTGCCTGATTTGGGCATCCCACGAGCGACGGCTGTACCTCCTGTTCTTATTTGGTGTTTGAGGGTGAAGTCCTGGCTGTCGCTTTGCCCTGGCAATGACAGATATGTGTCAGACTCAGGTCAGGGGGAAGGGGCATAGGTCAGTTTATCACAGTGAATCAGAAGACTCATTAGGATTTCTTAAGAGTCAGGTAGGATCAATGCCCGCAATTCAATAGAAAAAATAAATCTTCAGTTGGGATTAAGCACCAAACTTCCTAAATTCCTAATATTCTTCTGGCAAGGGTAATTTAGATATTCCAACTCCCTCAGAAGTCAAGACAGATATAAAAGACAGTATCTGACATCCCTTCAAAATACATACTACCTCTTTATACATTTAGTTTGCCCGTATGCATGGAAACTTACATGTAATTAGGCAAGTATATTGTAATTAGTGAAGTCAGCTGGCGGTATGAAGTAAAAATGGTTGGAAAGAAAAACTTCATTAGCAAACATGTATTGAGCTTTTGAAAGTCTCATGGGCCAAGTAGGATTTGTTCCATTTGAAAAAAAAGTCTTGAAAATTTATTTAGGGGCTACATTTCAGGAGACTTAGTTTTAGTAATGATGAGACTTTGTGAGAGCATTCATATTCTAATATCTTTCCATCACCCTACATTGAACCAAAGCCACTTAGCTGACATGCTTGTTGTGACCCCGCACAACTGCACTCACTTGGGGACCTGCTGCAGGAAACACTGGTAACCAGGTGTGCGCTTGCCATAATCTATCTGTTTTTGCCGCCGCTGTAGAACAACTTCATCTGTCTCTACCTCCCACCTGCAGGGGAAGTATACAATGGTCCCATGAAGTGTGATTATGGTTTTCAAAGTAAAAACCAACTCATCCCACACACACTCCCTTAACCCCTAATCTGTTTTTCAAACTCACCTAGCGTGGCAGGGCTCTGTGCTGACTCCCACACTCACCATCTCAATCCCAGAGAACAAAGACTCTTCACATACCTCCTTTCTGGGGAAGCAGATTCTCCATATGAAAAGGGTATTAGGATAAAACCCAGCTGACTATGCTGTACTTCTTAGCAACTACCACCACCAAGATGTGGACACCGGATAAAGGTTGTGTTTGTGGCTCAACTGTTGCATTGCTTATTTGTTTCTCAGAATGTGATTTGCAAACCATCAGCATGAGTAGTGCCTTGATAATTCCTAGGCCCCACTCTCTACTTATTGATTCATCATTTTAAGGAGCTTGCATTTAAAGAGCTTCCAAGTTATTTTGAACATCTTTTTGTGTGTGTAGAAAATTTCAAAAATAGAGAAGAGCATGCCATAATGTTTTGCTACTCAAAGTATGGTCTCAGGACCAGCTGCATCAGCATCAGCTGGGAGCTTGTTAGAAATGCAGAATCTTGGACCCCAACCCAGACCTACTGAATCAGAACCTGCATTTTAACAAGATCCCCAGATGATTAAACTTTGACAGTAGTGATATAATGTACCCCCAGTTACCCATTGCTTAATACTCATGGCAAATCTTGTTTTGTCTATACCCACCACCCACCATCTATACCCACCACCACTCCCGCAGGATTATTCAAATCCCCAACATTAAGAATAAATTCTTAGTATCACCTATCAATGTTCAAATTTCCATAAACGGCCAAAGCTTGGGATCCTTTGGAGTGTGATAAGGATTATACCAAGAGATGATTTAATTCCCCTGTTTTCCCTGAAAAGGAATTTCCTTTATCCTGCATAACCTAGAGTCTCAGAGATGCTGAGCTCTAAAAGGAACTGGAAACAATGAAAGCTATTGGAAGGGGTCAATACATAAATGTAGCATAAATACACACACCTGTCTCGCCTCAACATCTGCCATACCGGTGGCAAATGCTCCATCTCCAACGGAAGGCAAGAAAAACGAAGATGAAAAGGCCTAAGTAACGACACAAGAAAGAAGCAAGGGGAAAGAAAAGTTTAAAACACCCTGGCACCCAAACAACTCTCTCCAGGTATTATCTTAAAGAGCAGTACTCGCTACCGAAGTCCAGTTTAAATCTCCCGGGGTTGGAAGGGCTAAGGGAATAGAGAGCTCAGGAAGGGTGTGGAGATTGGCCAGAGGGAGAGCCAATGGTGTGCCAGGCACCCGGGGGGCGGGGCTTACCTAGCGGTTTACTGAACCCTGACCAATCGGCATCCTGCTCTGGCTGAGGGGCGGGGCAAATTGTGCTCCTTCCAAAGCAAGGTCACGCCTAGTGATGTAGAGCCAAACGATTGGCCAAAGGAGTCTGGGCGCGCGCGGGCGCAGATTGGCTGACGCAGTCTTGAAGTGAATGGGATAGGTTTATTGGGGAGGCGGAAGGTTTGAATAGCCAGGCCCTGTGACTGTTGATATTCTTGCACTGTGGCTGTAACTTCGATCCTCTCGGCCTATCCAGTCTAGAAGCGGAATCGTAGTCTGGTTAATTAACTCCTTTCGTCAGATTTCCTTTAATTCTGCTCAAGTCTTCGCTTGTGACTGACTCCCCACCTTTGTTTTTCCTGAAGGTGAATCTCTGGCTCCAATCTGAGGTAAGCCGGGAACCCTCTCCACCGGTATCACGGAAACCTCAGCGTCCCCCAGGGTCCAGAGGGGGCTCTACAAACAGAACTTCAGGGAATTTAATAAGCATTATCGTGAGTTAGGAGACCCGAATTCTTTCCTGTCAGTACTCACTAGCTGTGTGGCCCCCGAATAAGTGAAAGCCTTTTCTTTTCTTTTCTTTTCTTTTCTTTTCTTTTCTTTTCTTTTCTTTTCT
>NW_024412423.1:24975867-25000896 GCF_014898765.1 Herpailurus yagouaroundi | reverse complement strand
CTTTTCTTTTCTTTTCTTTTCTTTTCTTTTCTTTTCTTTTCTTTTCTCTTCTTTTCTTTTCTCTTCTTTTCTTTCTTTCTTTTTTCCTCTCTCTCTGTCTCTCTCTTTCATCCCTTTCTCCCTTTTTTCCTTCGAGAGCTGGTGAGTCAGCTGGGGGGAGGGGGGGGCGCGGGGAAGGGGGAAGGGCAGAGGGAGATGGACAATCATAAGCAGGATCCAGGCCCAGGGCAGAGCCCTGGAGGGGCTCTATCTCACCCCCGTGAGATCATGAGATCATGGCCTGAGCTGAAATCAAGAGCCCCAGGCTTAACGGACTGAGGCATGCAGGCGCCCCTCATTCCTTTTTTAATGAAGTCCTGGTTTTGGGTTGCCTGGCTGGCTTAGTCAATGGAATGTGGAACTGTTCTCGCCAGTTCATGCCCCACTTTAGGTGTACAGCTTACTTTAAAAAAAAAAAAAAAAAGTCCCGCGTTTGCCTCTAGATAAGTTCGGCTCCAAGAAAAAGGTCAAGGTGCTTGGGGCAAGTGGGATTCAACTTTCATGCCTAGTTGTGATCCTAGGGATGTCCTTTCTCCAGTACTGAGCCACTGGGCTGCTGCTGGGAAGGGTGGAGGAGGTTGTGAAAACTGGACAGCCTGTGAGGGACCTATGTAGATGATGTTCACCTCTTAGGTAGGTGTTATTTTTTTTTTTCTCAGGAGGCCATGTCTGCAGAATTGATTTCATCTGCAGAAGAGGATGTACATCCTGGCTCAGGACCCAGTTTTAGGTCCAGTCAGAGGAAGATATTAAACCTGCTCTTGGAGAGAGACACTTCCTTTACCACCTGTCCAGATCTCCCTAGAACTCCAGTGAACAAACTCTTTGGCGATTCTGCAAACCTAAGTGTTTTGTCTGGGTAAATCCACCTTTTACATCTTATCTCCTTTGCTTTTCCAAATAGCCTTGGGATTTTTATTTATTTATTTTTTTTAAAGTTTATTTATATTTGAGAGAGACTGAGCAACTGGGAGAAGGGCAGAGAGAGAGGGGGACAGAGGATCTGAAGCCGGCACAAGCTGATAGAAGCAAGCCTGATGTGGGGCTCGAACTCACCAGCTTTGACATCATGACCTGAGCTAAAGCTAGTTGCTCAACCGACTGAGCCACCCAGGTGCCCCAATTTATTTGTTTGTTTGTTTATTTATCGTAAAAGTTTATTTATTTTGATAGAAAGAGAGAGTATGAGCAGGGGAGGAGCAGAGAGAGAAAATCCCAAACAGGCTCTGTGATGTCAGTGCAGAGCCCCATGCAGGGCTGGAACTCACAAACCGTGAGATCATGAAGTGAGAGTTGGGGGCTTAACCATCTGAGCCACCCAGGCACAGCCTTGGGGTTTTTAAAAAATTATCTTGGCTCCTGCTTCAGATTCTGTGTCTCCCTCTCTCCATATCCCTCCCCCACACTCTCACTCTCTCTCTCTCTCTCTCTCTCTCTCTCTCTCTCTCTCAAAAATAAATAAACATTAAAAAAAAAAGTGGGGAGGAGGCACTTGGGTGGCTCAGTCAGTTAAGTGTCTGACTTTGACTCAGGTCATGATCTCAAGGTTTGTGGGTGCTGACAGCTCAGAGCCTGGAGCCTGCTTCTCATTCTGTGTCTCCCTCTCTCTCTGCCCCTCTCTCTCTTTTTCAAAAATGAGTAAATATTAAAAAAACATTTTTAAAAAATTATTGTGGCTCAAAGATCAGGGTTTAAGTTTTAAACCCTGCCCTTCAGTAACAGTGTGACTCTTGACCCTCAGGCTTCTTTTCTGTGACATAGAAATAATAATCTCTTCCTATCTTACTAGGATCTTATGAGAATTAAATGATGTAATGTCTGGGAGAAGTCTTTGAAAACTCTATTGTGTTATAGGAGTAGGTATTTTTATTTGTATTAATATTAGTGTTATTATTATTGTACTTTAAATTCTGGTCACGCCATGCTCTGATGCCTCAGCTAGTTGGAGAGTTATAGACCTGAGAAGTACTAGAGACTCCAGGGAGAAACTAAATCTATGTACCCACAGTGCATAGGGCAAAAGATGTGGGGTCAAGACCCACCTCAGCCAATAATTTTGGTCCTCAATTTGAAAAAAAATTACTTGTCTCAATATGTTGGTGAGGAGGAAATGAGATGCAAATTATTGGAGTAGAGAAAAGGTTCCTGAGGGGTGTTTCAGATGAAGAGGATAATGTGATCTTTGCCTTTCAAGGTTATTACAACTTAATGGGAATCTTGCTGTACTATTATGTCTCAACAGAGGAACCCCAAAATGTTGCCTTGATCTTTCCAATCTTAGCAGTGGTGGGGAGATGTCTGCCAGTCAGCTTACCACTTCTGCAGACCTTGATGAAACAGGTAAGGAGAAGGGAGGTAAAGGCCTCAAGGAAAAGAATAACTTCTAAGGGAGAAAACAGGGTAGTCAGATAGAGATGGAAGGTGGTAAAATTAGGTAGAGGGGCGCCTGGGTAGCTCAGTCAGTTAAGCCCATCCGACTTCGGTTCAGGTCATGATCTCATGGTTCTTGAGTTCGAACCCCACATCGGGCTCTGTGCTGGCAGCTCAGAGCCTGGATCCTGCTTTAGATTCTGTGTCTCCCTCTCTGTCTGCCCCTACCTTGCTCACACTCTGACCCTCTCTCTCTCTCTCTCTCTCTCTCTCTCAAATATAAATAAACATTAAAAAAAAATTTTTTTTAACGGAGGTAAAGATCCTTGAAGTTGAAATTCTGTGGGTACCTAGGGAATTTTTGAGAATGATAAGCCAAGAAGAGAAATGTAATAACATAAATAGGAGTCATTTTGCATTTGAAAAATTTAGACAAGAAGGAATATTTTGTTAACTGATTGATGATGGGAATGAAAGTAGTAGTTAAAATGGGAAGTTTTATGCTCTAGTATAATCTCAGCAAAGGCAAAGAAACATAAAGAAATACTTTGTTAACTAATTCTTGTGGTTTTGTAGGGCCTGAGCCCAAAAGGAGTATGTTTTACTAGTCAATAATTTTTTTTAATGTTTGTTTATTTTTGAGAGGGAGAGAGAATGAGCAGTCACCAGCTGGGGAAGGGCAGAGAGAGAGTGAGCGAGACAGAGGATCCAAAGAAGGCTCTGTGCTGACAGAAGAGAGCCTGATGTGGGACTCAAACCCACAAACTGTGAGATCATGAGCTGAACCAAAGTCCAACACTTAACTGACTGAGCCATGCAGGTGCCCCACTAGTCGATCTTTTTTTTTTAAGTTTATTTTTATTTATTTTGAGACAGATAGAGAGCAAGCAGGAGAGGGGCAGAGAGATAAGGAGACAGAAAATCCCAAGCAGGCTCCACGCTGTCAGCGCAGAGCCTGATTCAGGCTCAAACTAAAAAACCATGAGATCATGACCTGGGCCTAAGTCAAGAGTTGGACACTTAACTGACTGAGCCACCAAGGCACCCCACTAGTCGGCCATTTTAGTATTTGTTCTATTTTCAGAATAAATGGTCTATTTCCTGAGTAGTCAGCATTATTTCCTACCCATGAAAAAAATCTCTGTTCATTATTGTCCTGCAGTATTTCCTGCATAAATTCTTAAGTAACATATATAAATTCTTAAGTTTTCATGCACTTGTACCTTGTACCATAAAATTGGTACCTATCAGGAGCCCAAGCATTCAAAACATCAGCTTTTGAAATTAATGTGGCTTACTGGCAATGAAAAAAATGAGAAGGAAAGACAGGATGTGTGGACAAGATTAACTCTTCACATTTGATTGCAGGCCACTTGGAATCTAAAGGACCTCAGGACATACATTTAGCTGGGATGTAAGTTCTTTTGCTAAATGAACCCCATGCTGAAGCCTTTTCAGCTCTGGCACAGGAATTTTATCCTGTGCAATCTCTGCAGTATGTAGAACCTTTTACTTTGGGTATAAGTTGGCTTGAAAGCCTCAGTCCCTCACTGGAAAGATTTTTTAAGTTGCTCAGATCTAAATAGTTCATTTTAACCATTCCATACAACCCGTATTATCTTTAAAAATGAAGGAAAGGGTATATTGCGTTTAGGCCTAAGCTGTTTCCTGCATGTGAATAGTGCAGTGTTAGAGCATCTGGATTCCAGTGGCTTACTATTTCACCAACTGTGATTCTGAAGATTTTCTTAACTTCACTGGACCTCAATTTCTTCATTTGTAATAAATAACAATAGACATAATAATAATACTTTTCATAACTGCTCTTGTAAGGATGGAATTTAGCACGTATGAACTATTTTATAATGTTTAGTATTGTTATTCATGGGGACTCTTTGTTGGACATCTTAAAATATTCAATCAGGGAATGCTCCAGGAATGAAGTTATTTCAATTTATCTCATTAACTTCTTAAACTTATTGTAAGGTTTCCATTTGACTCTTTTAATCTTTTTAGAACTTTATCCTTCTATGTTTAGGTGAATTAGGAGCTACTTTAGGACACTAGTGAGAGCATTCCATGACTGTTTTTTAATTAATTAAACCTATTAGTTTTAATTAATTATTGATTTAAATAATTAATTTAATTAATTAGTTTTGAATTAATTAATTTATTAAGACTTTATTTTTTTTAACAGTTTTTTTAATGTTTATTTTTGAGGGAGAGAGAGAGTAAGAGTGGGGAGGAGCAGAAAGAGAAGAAGAGAGAGCATCACAAGCAGGCTCCACACTGCCAGGGCAGAGCCTGACACGGGGTTCGATCCCACCAACCAAGGGATCATGACCTGAGCTGAGATCAAGAATCAGTTGTTTAACCGTTTAACTGACTGAGCCCACCAACCGCCCTTCCACTGTTTTTTTTTTTTTTTAATTTTTAACATTTTATTTATTTTTGCAAGACAGAGAAAGACAGAGTGTGAGCAGGGGAGGGACAGAGAGAGAGAGGGAGACACAGAATCCAAAGCAGGTTCCAGGCTCTGAGCTGTCAGCACAGAGCCTGATGTGGGCCTTGAACTCATGAACCAAGAGATCATGACCCGAGCCGAAGTCAGATACTTAATTGACTGAGCCACCCAGGCGCCCTGCCCTTCCACTGTTTTTAATAATACATGTGAAAATTTCACTTTAGATTGCTTGTAGTTTATTTGACTTGCTTTAAAAATCCTAACTCATGGGGGCGCCTGGGTGGCGCAGTCGGTTAAGCGTCCGACTTCAGCCAGGTCACGATCTCCCGGTCCGTGAGTTCGAGCCCCGCGTCGGGCTCTGGGCTGATGGCTCAGAGCCTGGAGCCTGTTTCCGATTCTGTGTCTCCCTCTCTCTCTGCCCCTCCCCCGTTCATGCTCTGTCTCTCTCTGTCCCAAAAATAAATAAACGTTGAAAAAAAAAAAATCCTAACTCATGCAAACTGGATAAAATCTTGGCAGTAGGGATAATAATTCATAAAAAATAAGTATTAGCTCCCAATAGTCAATGCTGGAAAATTAGTAAATTTGGTCTACATAAGATGTAGGACAAGCTCATCATCTTTAATGGATATCTATATATATGGTTATGAGGGCCTTATCCCCAGGATGTCACTTAACATCTTCATATTTGCCACAGAGAGCACTTTACATATTGTATGGAGACGTATCAACTAGATATAGGGCTCCTAGAGTGGAAAAAAGGAAAAGTTGGGATGCCACAAGCCATTGAGGAATAACTAAACAGTATTTGGGGTTTACTGACTGGCACTTTTTTTGATCTTCAGGAATCATCACCAGCACTTTACAAAATGCAGCCCAGTGAGTAACATCTATTTCTTGGGTTTGGGTTTGTTTCTCAGGTGGTAGGCAGAGGCTTTCCACCTCACCTGTGGCTCAAGGATGCTGGATGTTCTCAGAAAATGTTCTCTTGTAGGCACAGCTGCTTTGTAGCACTCCAAATGTTTTGGACTGTGGCAACAGGAAGAAAGATGCAGTATGTAGCTCACCCACAAATAAAGAAAATGTAAGTGTTAAATGGAAACCCAGATACATTAGTACTTTTCTCCCTGTGAGGGGAGCAACTCATCAGTATCATTATGAGACCCAGAACTGTTATCCCTCAGTATGCAGACAATCAAATTGCTTCACTATAAGGCAAAAAATTATTTATGGTTTGTTTTTTATCTTTAAGATTTGACCCTAGAACAGACACCTAGCTCCATGTCTTCCAGAGCAGATCATCATTATTCCTCATGTTCAGTTGATTGGTTTAAGGGCAAAAATCTCTATTAGTGTAGTTTGGGAATTTAGGGCTGTTTTTTTAAACAGATAATGTATATAAGTTGTTCACATACTCTGTGCATGGCTTCATGTATGGGTTTACTTAATTTCTTCTTATTTCTCCCTTAGTCAAGCTTCTTAGCCCATGTTCTGAGAAAGCCATGGGCCTTTTTGTCTGAGCCTCCGGCCTTCAGTCAGTTCTAAGTTGAAACTGGGCTCGACAGAGCCACCTAATCACCAAGATCGTTCTCTAACTAATCCCTTCAACGAATTCTCTTTTCTTGTTTTTTTTTTTTATGTGTATTTATTTATTTTGAGAGACAGCGCATGTGCGAAAGAGCACAAGTAGGAGAGGAGCAGAGAGGGAGAGAGAGAGAATCCCAAGCAGAGTCCAGCCTCTGCACCAAGCCAGATACAAGGCTCGATCTCATGACCAGGAAGGAGATCATGACCCCAGCCAAAATCAAGAGTTGGACCCTTAACTATACGAGCCACCCAGGTGCCCTGAATTGTGTTTTCTAGCCATCTTTTTCTTTTCCCTGCCCGTCATCCTTTCCCCCAGGTCAGTATCTATAAAAGGTAGCTGCTGTTCTTCTTTTCTCACATTGACTAAGTTATACCCATGCTTTTGGCTGTTTTAATCAGCTTATTCTTGATTTGACACTGTCCTTGTAATCACTTTTTGGAAATCTCACCATCCCCTCCTTACTCAGGCTCCCCTTTTCCTCCCTTCCTTTGGCTTGTGACCATAAATCAGTATCCTCCAAAGCAAATCTACATATCATACATCAAATCCAAACCATAATTTGTATTGTCAGGATATAGGATCAACCTTGATTATACTTAATGTGTTTTGTGAGGGTTATTCATGGCTTCACCTGATGAAATGTTTTTGGCAGGGCTTGCTGACACTTGTCTTCCTCCAGCCAATGTAATTTTTCTTATGCAGAAGAATAACACTTTGAAGTCCTCCGAGTGGTGGGCATCCAGGAGCCTGAAGTTTCAAAAGACACCAGGGGAGCCTTACATGTCTCCCCTTTCTCTACTGGTGAGTCACTGAACATCCTCATCAAGGGTCTGCTGAGGTGTTGTGGATTATAGGATGGCAGATCTGCATTACAACCCTTTCAATTTTTCTAAGCTGGCTTAGGTGAGAAAAGTGGTTGGAGAAGTAACTCTGGGAAAAGTAAGAGACATCCTCTGACGTTTTTATTTGTTAGAAAATTCTTAGGCCTTTAGGGGGCGCCTGGGTGGTTCAGTCGGTTAAGTGGTTAAGCTTCCGAGTTCCGCTTACGTCTTGATTTCACAGTTTGTGAGTTGGACCTCCGCGTCTGGCTCTGTGCTGAAGCTCGGAGCCTGGAGCCTGCTTTGGAATCTGTCTCTGTCTTTCTGCCCCCCCTACTCGCTCTTTGTCTGTCTCTCTCAAATATGAAAACAAAACAAAACAAAGCAAAAAAACATTAAAAAAAATTCTTAGGCCTTTAAAGTTGTTCTATTTTGGGGTCCCCTGGGTGGCTCAGTCAGTTAAGCATCTGACTTCAGCTTAGGTCATGATCTTGTGGTTGGTGAGTTCAAGCCCCTTATTGGGCTCTCTGCTGTCACCACAGAGCCTGCTTTGGATCCTCTGTCTCCTCTCTCTGCCCTTCCCCCCCTTCTCAAAAATAAATAAGTGTTAAAAAAGGTTTTTTGTTAATTTTTTGTATTTTATTATTTATGTGATTCCTCCCACCCTAATTTTAAAAGTACTATGTGCCCTTTGTGAAAATGGTTTAAAAATATAGCAAATATAGGGGTTCCTGGGTGGCTCAGTCAGTTATGTGTCCAACTCTTGATTTCAGCTCAGGTCATGATCTCACGGTTTGTGAGTTCGATATCTGCACCAGACTCTGCTAACAGTACAAAGCTTGCTTGGGATCCTCTCTCTGTTCCTCTTTGCCTTGTGTTCTCTCTCTCTCTCAAAATAAATAAATAAACTTAAAAAAAATATGTATATATATATATATATATATATATATGATAGGGAATATAAAAAAGAAAATAGTTACCTCATAGAGAAAAACTATTAACATTTTACCTCATTTTTTTATAGTCTTTTAACTATGTATATAATTTTAGAGTTGAAGTCATATTAATTACATATGTATAACATTTTTTTAAAGATTCCTTTTTTTTAAGTTTATTTATTTTTGAGAGAGTTGGGGGAGGGGCAGAGTGAGAGGGAGAGGGAGAACCCCAAGATTATCTGACAGTGCAGAACGTGATGCGGGGCTCTATCTGACGAACTGTGAGATTATTACCTGAGCTGATATCAAGAGTCAGGTGCTTAACTGAGCCACACAGGTGCCCCATGTATATAACTTTATATCCTGCTTTTTTAAGATATATTTTTTTAACGTTTATTTATTTTTGAGACAGAGAGAGACAGAGCATGAATGGGGGAGGGGGGGAGAGAGAGAGAGAGAGAGAGGGAGACACAGAATCGGAAGCATGCTCCAGGCTCTGAGCCATCAGCCCAGAGCCCGACGCGGGGCTCGAACTCACGGACCGTGAGATCGTGACCTGAGCTGAAGTCAGACGCTTAACCGACTAAGCCACCCAGGCGCCCCTATATCCTGCTTTTTTAAAGTTAATATTGAAACTTCTAGTAAACATTATTCTTTGCTGGATGCTTTTACCCTAACAAATGGACCACAATTTACATAGTTCCCTATTTTTGGACACTTAGTAGTCCCAATTTTGCTTTTACAAATAATGTTATTATGTAAGGTCTTGAGCATAAATCTTTGCCTACACTTCAAAATTTTTTCTTTAGGATTGGTACCAAGAATTATAACTACCAGGCTAAAGGATATATTTTTAAGATTTGTGATACATATTTCCAGATTCCTTTCAAAAAAAGTTATGAATTTACATAATTCATGAATAATCAATAGCTCTTTTGATAAATGTTTATTTTTTTAACTGCCAGTTAGATTGATAAATGTTTTATGTTAAAAACAATTAGTAGTGATTTCATGTGAATATTAGCTATGCACATTTTGCTAGTAAATGATTGTGCCTTTGTCCATTTAGATACTGGAGTCTTAAGTTACCCAGGCATTCACTTGCTTTTAATAGACAGTGGGTTCAAGATATTCCAGGGATTTTGGGTCTAGTCTGAATTTTAGGGAAAAATCTTTTTAACACAGCACATCCTAAGTAGATTAAGTTGACCGTGTTTCAGATATTTGATTTCTTGGATAAGAGGAAGACTTGGAGCCTGGTAAATTACTGGGTAGTCTTCTTTTTTTTAAAGCTTTATTTATTTTTTTTTTAATGTTTGCTTGTTTGTTTGTTTGTTTTCAGAGAGAGAGCAGGGGAGGGGCAGAGAGATAGGGAGACAGAGAATCCCAAGTAGGTTCTGTGATGCCAGCACAGAGTCTAATGTTGGGCTCAAAGTCATAAACCATGAGATCATGATGTGAGCCAAAATCAAGAGTTGGACACTTAACCAATTGAGCCACCCAGGTGCCCAGGTTGTTTTCACCTTTGACTGTTGCAAATAATGCTGCTATGAACATTGATGTAGAAATATCTGTTCAAATCCTTGCTGTCATTTTTTGAGGGTATATACTCAGAAATGGAATTGGTGGATTATAAGATAATTCTATATTCAATTTGGCGGGAAGCTGCCATACTGTTATCCATGGCAGCTACACCATTTTTCATTCTATTTGGTTTTTTGGTGTTGAGCTATATGAGTTTTTATATATATATTCTGGATATTAATACCTCATCAAATGTATGATTTGTCGATATTTTCTCCCATTTGGTGGGTTGTCTTTTTACTTTCTTGGTGGTATTTTTGATGCACCAAAGTTTTTAATTTTGTTAAGTCCAATTTGTCCATTTTTTCTTTTATTGCCTATGCTTCTGTCATATTCACAAAATCATTGCCAAATCCAATGTCATGAACATTTCCCACTGTTTTCTTGTAAGAGTTTTATAATTCTAGCTTTCAAATCTTTGCTTCATTTTGAGTTAATTTTTGTATATAGTATAACGTAAGGGTTCTGAATAGTTTTTAATATTGTCAATATAATTGACAGGACAATGGAAAGTTGGTGGAAGGAGAAATGAAGTATCTGGGCAGTCCCATTACTACACTTCAAAAATTGGATAAAAATTCAGAACTAGAAGAACACCAGGCTGAGGAGATTTCAAATGAATTGATGGAGTTTTCTCTGGAAGATCAAGAAGAGATCAAGGTAAAATGCTCCCCAGTATCTTTGCATTTTCCATATTCCTTCATTCTTGAATTAACAATGTTGTGTATATACTGGGTTTCAGCCACTTACTAAGTAGTAGGTCTGCAGAAATCAAGAAGACATGATCTCTAAACTCTAAGGGCTACCCGATAGGATATCAGGTAACTATGGGATTCTTATTACTGCTGGGTGAGAAGGTTCCAGTTAGTAGTTTGAGTACCTCACCATCAATGTAACTTGGTGTAAATGATGGCTCCAGGATAATAGTAATGGATGGAACATACCTAGCATGATTTTTCAGGTATTTTACAATATATTCTTTTGTCTTTTATCCTCCTCATGTCAGTGGGAGGCATACCTGAAGCCTGTGGCTTATTGGCCATATACTGAGCCAGTATATTGCTTTCTGCTCCTAAGCAGCTTCCGTACTGTCAGCACAGAGCCTGATGTAGGGCTCAAACCCAGGAACCATAAGGTCATGACCTGAGCTGAAATCAAGAGTTGGAGGAGCGCCTGGGTGGCTCAGTCGGTTAAGCGGCCGACTTTGGCTCAGGTCATGATCTCGCGGTCCGTGAGTTCGAGCCCCGCGTCGGGCTCTGTGCTGACAGCGCAGAGCCTGGAGCCTACTTCAGATTCTGTGTCTCCCTCTCTCTGACCCTCCCCTGTTCATGCTCTGTCTCTCCCTGTCTGAAAAATAAATAAACGTTAAAAAAAAAAAAATTAAAAAAAAAAAGAAATCAAGAGTTGGAAGCTTAACCAACTAAGACACCCAGGTGCTCTATAGCTCTTAAATTTGGGTCTTGGTCCATTTTGATTTAATTTTTGTGTGTAGTGATAGGTAAGGGTCCAATTTCATTCTTTTACATGTGAATATTCAGTTATCCCAGCACCATTTGTTGAAAAGACTGTCTTTTCCTTGTTGAATGGTCTTGGCTCCCTTGTCAAAAATCATTCGACCATATGCATGATGATTTATTTCTGGACTCTATTCCATTCCATTGGTCCATATGTGTATCTTTATAGCAGTACCATAGTTTTGAATACTGTAGCTTTGTAGTAAATCATTTTAAATATTTTTTATTCCACAAATTTTACCTGAATATATTCTTCTTAAAAAAAAAAATAACAGGGGCGCCTGGGTGGCGCAGTCGGTTAAGCGTCCGACTTCAGCCAGGTCACGATCTCCCGGTCCGTGAGTTCGAGCCCCGCGTCAGGCTCTGGGCTGATGGCTCAGAGCCTGGAGCCTGTTTCCGATTCTGTGTCTCCCTCTCTCTCTGCCCCTCCCCCGTTCATGCTCTGTCTCTCTCTGTCCCAAAAATAAATAAACGTTGAAAAAAAAATAATAACAACAACCTGTAATAGCTGAGGCTAACCCTATCTGATCACTATTGAAGAGCAACTTTGAGATTATCTGAGATTATCTGGGATTATAGGGAAAAGTCAAGAGTGTGGGAGTTAGTGGAACATATTGGTCTAGAAAGTAACAGACTTTGGATCCAGACTTTCTGGGTTCCATAGCTTGATTCTTTAACAATATGGATACAGTTGTATGATTTCCCTATGCTTTAGTTTCTTAATCTATAAAAAAGAAAAAGTTTGGGTAACTATTTCATCGGGTTGTTGTGATGATTAAATGAGTTAATTGTACATAAAGCAGTTAGAACAATACTTGCTCAATTACTAATGTTAATTATTGTAGTGTAGTATGAGTGCTTAATTACTATAGTGTAAGGGCCAAAATATGTGGAATTATAAAGATTGATGGAGAAGGGATGCTCAATAGCCTTGATGTCCTAAGTGAAGTGAAAGTTGCAGTAATCTCATGACTCAGTGGTGAGTGTTACGTGACAGTCATGAAGAATTTAGAGAAGGTTATAAGCAACTTTCGGAAACCACAGAAGGGAATTATTAAAAGGCTAATAAAATGATATTTGTGCTGTTTTATATGATAGACCTACATGGCATAGTGTGCTGTTGCCTAGAAGCAAGATTGGGGACTTTGGAACTCCAGAGATGATTAAGAGAGGGCTGTAGGGTGCTAATGGCAGATGAAAAAGGGGTTGAGTTAGTCTAGGTGATGGTGAAGGTAGCAGAGAAGTAGAAGATGATGAATCAAAACCTGGATAAGGAGCCAAATGTCTCGCTGAGTAGACTCAGTAAAGTAAAAACAGTAATGTGGTTGAAAGTTGCTGAGGAGCAAGAAATGCCTAGTTTAGAAAGCTTTGAGAACTAGGGGAAAGTTTAGTCAGTTTGAGAGCATGCCAAGTTTGAATTCTTGATAGTAGAGTAATAGAGGATAGTTGCAGATCTTTTTCTTTTTGTTTTGTCTTTTTTTTTTTTTTTTTTTTGGTCCCTCTTTGTCAAGAGGCTAATGTGGAGTGCAGGAGAAGCTTGGTGCAACTATTGAGGAGTTGTGAAGTCACTGTCCAAAGGGTTTTCAGTTTTCAGAACACTGTGAGTTTGAGGAGAGAAGAAATAGGGATTTTAGTGTTGTTGGTGTAACAGACTAGACTGGAAAAGAAAAATGAGAGCCAGGTAATAATAGTAGGTCCCATTTATTGACTACTTAGAGTGTACTGGGCATTGTGTGCTGAACAGTTTATATCCGTCATTGCATTTAATTTTCATGTCAGTCCTGAAATATGAGTGTGATGCCCCTTTATTTTCTTTCTTCTCTCCCTTTTGTTCTTTCTTTAGTCTTATCTTAGGAGGAGAACATCTGGCCATGGGATAAAGGCTCTTACCCAAGGTCACAAAATTAGCCATTGGCAGTGTCAGGATTTAAGGTGAGATCTGCCTGACTCCTAGCTGGTGTTTCTAGCAGTATTTGGTGTCTTTTATGAAGATACCTGGAAGGTGAAAGTTGTCCCAGGAACATGTAGTAATGACATTTGCTTTTTGAGTAGGGTTGGTGAGGTTGAATAGTCACAGTTTGAATGAATTGAAGTGTTCAGGAGGATGGTGAATCAATTTTCTAGAACACTGCTGTTCTGTAAAACTTCCTGAGATGATGGAAATGCTTTATATCTGTCCAATACAGTAGCCCTATGTGCGTTTTGAGCACTTAAAATGTGGCTAGTGCAACTGAGACACTGAATTTTTAATTTTGTTGAGTTTTAAAAAAAAATTTTTTTTAAATGTTTATTTTTGAGGGAGACAGAGACAGAATGTGAGTAGGTTAGGGGCAGAGAGAGAGGAAGACACAGAATCCGAAGCAGGCTGTAGGCTCCGAGCTGTCATCACAGAGCCCCACGCGGGACCCTAACTCACGAACTGCGAGATCATGACCTGAGCTGAAGTCAGACACTTAACCGATCAAGCCACCCAGGTGCCCCATAATTTTGTTGAGTTTTAATTAATGCAGACAACCATGTGTGGCTAGTGTTACTATAATGGGTAGTGCAGATCTAGAATCTTCTAAACATATGGTCCCTGGAGCAGTAGCATCAGTGTCAGGTAGGAATTTCTTAGCAGTGCAAATTTTGGGGCCCTATCCCAGAAACTTTGAATCAAAAAACTGTAAGTGTGGGGCCCAGTAGTCTGTTTTAACAAAGCTTCCAAGCGAATGTCATTGGTTTCTAGGAAAACAGCAGAACCAAGATATGATCTGAAGGAGATAGGGTGGGTATTGAGAGAATTGATGTTGACCTTCCTGAAACAAACATTATTGAGGGCTAACTGGTAATGGAGGGTAGATCTGTGGAAAAACAGCAAGTTTAGGCATAGTTAGCATGGGGAAAGGTTCCTAGGCCTTCTGGAGAAAAACAAAGAGCAATATAGAGTGAACATTTATTGGTGTTCTTAGAAATATATATTAGTCTTCATGTTTGCAAAATGTAGCTAAAATAGTCAAGTCTCAACTAGTATTAGCTTAGGGAATTAAATTTAATGTTGATTAAAGAGAAAATTTTTTGTTTTCAATTTTATTGTTGAAAATTTATCTAATGTGTTTAATCTGCTTTTATGAAATAAGTACAATGAACATAATGGAAATTTTTCTTGTCTTTGAAACATCATTGTGAATTGTATAATATAGACAGTATGGAAGAATGGATTTAAAATAGATGGACCCTAGGAAATACTCTAGAGAGTATGTTTATTTACATGGAAGAGTAGCATATGGCTGTGAGATATTTATTTTGTCTTTAAAAAATAATAATTCCCTTTAAGTGCTCATTTTAATGTATTGTGACTCATATAACATTTTCAGTTGAGGGCACATTATATAAGAATATGCATAGCAGTAGGTTTTAGAATAGAAAAGGCATAGGGATGTTTGTTTGGGGTTTACATTCTTGATGCTAAATGGAAATAGATACCTGATAGAATAAGGAGATTTGTGTAACCTCAGTGATTTTTGATTAATTCATTTAAAAAATATTTATTGAGTACCTATTAAGTGTCAGATACCATGTTAGTCACTGGTGATACAATAATAAACAATACATACTAGGTTTATGGTCTCTTGGAGTTCGTATTCTTGTCAAAGGGATATCAACAACAACAAACACATGTTTGTCAGGGTAATGCATGTTCTAGTTAGAATTCTTGGCTGCAATTAAAAGAAACTGATTACTACTTACCTTAGGCAGAAAAGGGATTTTTCTGGAGGGTATTGAGGAGCTCAGAATTGCTAGGAAGGCTGGAAAACAAGGTAAGGCTTGGCTACAGTGCTGCTCTGGGGTCATTGTTCTCAGGACATTACCACCAGCTGCCTGGACACTTAATGTCACCATTACTGAACCCCCTGCCCCATGATGTAATCCCACCTGATGCTGGACTCTTGCTCAGGGACATTTGCTGCCACCCACTATATTCTCAACTGTGATGCTGCAACCATAAAAAAAAGTCTCAACAAACCCTTTGCTTTTTTTGTGTTATTCCCCAAGTTTCAAAATGCAGTCAGGAATATCCGGTTGACTATAAAAGAATGGAAAAAGGAATACCTGTCCCCCTTCGGCCTTCTTATCAGGATGCAGGACTGCCTCCCATCTAATTTGAGATTTTACCAAATCTCCAATTTTAGCCAAATTGCAAATGACTGCCATAACAGACAAAATGATTTAATTATTGCAATTGTTCAAGTGTAAAGAAGGTAAAGAAATGGGGACTGAAATAAACACTAATTGAAGGGAACCTTTTAATGGGAATAAATAGGCAAGGCCTCCTTCAGTAGGAGATATTTAGTCGAGAACATATTGATAAACTGTCCCAGTTTGCCTGCCATTGAGGAGGCTCCTACAACCTGGGCCTTTCAGTGCCAGCAGTGGGAAAATCATAGACAGATTTGAATGAGTTGGTCACTCTAGTTGTGCAGGAACCATACATGACCTGACTAGAGACAGGAGGATTCCATGAGGAGCATATTGTAGGTGCAAAGTTCCCAAGGTTGAATAGATCTTGGTGTGTGCAAGGAATTGAGAAGCCAGTGTGAAAGAGGGTGACATTTGCCTGAAGTGGGATAGCAGGTAAGCAAGAGACAGACGATACAGGGCCTTAGGGCTATGGTAAGTGTGTGGATTTTATTCTTAGTGCATTGGCAAGCTATTGGGGGATGTTAAGCAGAGGAATAATATGATGTGGTTTATTTTGTGAAGACTGCCCTGTTGCTCGATGAAGAATGGATTAGAGAGGATTAAGAGTTGGAAGGAGGTGGGAAAAGAAACGGAAGCAGGTACAAGTAGGACAGGAAGCTATTTCAGTAGCTTCAGGGAAAGTTGGTGGTAGCCTGGACTACGGTGGTGGCTACAGAGACAAATGGATAAATTCAAAAGCTATTTTGGATACAGAGTAGACAGGACTTGGTGGGTTGCATATAGGCTGTGAAGGAAGGATAGGATCAAGGATGATTTAGACACGTTAAATTTGAAGTGTTTTGGGGGCTCATGGGTGGCTCAGTCACTTAAGCGTCTGACTTCGGCTCAGGTCATGATCTCACGGTTGGTGATTTCGAGCCCTGTGTTGGGGTCTTTACTATCAGCACAGAGCCCACTTCAGATCCTCTCTGCCCTTCTCTCCCTTTGCATGCCCCCCCACGACACCCGTGTGCTGTCTCACACATTCTCTCTCAAAAATAAACATTAAAAAAACAAGTTTGAAGTGTTTCCGTTTCAAAGGGAAAACAGAAGCAATCATACCCATATAATTTACCATCCCTCTTGTCATCCTGCATGAAGTGTACCTCCCCCTATCTGAAGCTACCTCCCTCTCTGCACTTCCACCTGTTGATTGATTGATTCATTCATTTGGTAACACTGGGGATACAATAGTGAACACAACAACTCAGCAAAGTCTGTGCTCTCATGGAGTTTACATTCTAGTCAGGAGGAAACAGATAAATAAACAAATACATTTATAATATGACAGATGGTTAAAGACTTTGGTAAAAATGCAGGGTAAAGAGAATAGGGAGTACCTGGATTGGGCTAGAGTGGGAGTTGATATTTTTGATAGGTTTCATAGATTAGAAAAGACCTCTCTGAGAGCGATGTTTTAGCAGACATCTGAAGCAGGTGAGGGTACCAAACAAACAGGTATCAGGAGGGATGAGTTTTTCTAGGCAGAAGGAAAAGCAAGTGTAATGCTTTTGAAGTGGGAATGTGCTTGGCATCTCTGTGGAACACCAAGAAGCCAGTATGGCTGGAGCAAAGTCAGCAGGTGCACAGTGGGACAGAGTGTAGGTAGTAAGAAGGACAGGTCACATAGGGCCTTGTAGGCCATTGTAAAGATTTTGCAAAAACCTGAGTCACATGGAAGCATCTCCTCTTGACTGTTTCTGCAGTAATCTGCTCTTTTTCCTTCCTGTATTATCATTTCCCCCTTGCTCCTAGATGAAGACTTCACAATTTTTTTGGTATCAGGATTCCTTTGCAATCTTAGAAATTGTTGAGAACACTTTGCCTTGTACCTGGTCTTACGGGAAAAGCATCCAGTTTTTCTCTGTTGAGTATTGTTAGTTATGGGTTTCTTAAGATGCCCTTTATTAGGCTGAGGAAGTTCCTTTCTATTCTTAGTTTGCTGAGAGATTTTAGCAGGAAGAGAAAATATTCTGTCAAATGTTTTTTCTGCATCTATTGAGATGATCTTAGGAGTTTTTTTTAACTTAATAATATGGTTAATTACATTGATCTTAGAATGTTAAACAACCTCTCATGCAGGTGATATCCTTACTTAGTCATGATGTATTATCCTTTTTACATGTTGTTGGATTTGATTTACTGAAACTTTACCGAGAATTTTTGAGTCCATGCTCATGACAGATTCTGATCTTTACTGTTTTGTTTTCCCTGTAATGTCTGTAATATTGGTATCAGTGTAATGTCATCATTTGGAAAGAATTCACTCTTTTTCAGTTTTCTGGAAGAGTGTGTGTAGAATTGGAGTTTTTTGTTTTTTGTTTTTTTAATGTTAGGCCAAATTCACCAGTGAAGCCATCGGGACCTGGGCTTTTCTTTGTGGGAAGTTTTATAATTACTAATTCAATTTTTACTTTTTGTAGGTCTAGTCAGATTTTCTATTCCTTCTTCGTTAGTTTCAGTAGTTTTTGTCTTTTTAGGAATTTGCCCATTTAATCTAAGTTTTCTCATTCATTGGTATGTAGTTGTTCATAGTATCCCTGTATAATATTTTTTATTATAATTGCTAGTACTGTCCATTCTTTCATTCCTAACTTTAGTAATTTGAGTCTTTTCTCTTTTTTTTTCTTGGTCAATCTAGGTAAAAGTTTATCAATTTTGTTGATCTTTTCAAAAAATCAACTTTTGGTTCTGTTGTTTTCTCTTTTCTGTTCTTTACTTCATTAAGTTTTTGTTCTAATCTTTATTTCCTTGCTTCTGCTTGGTTTGGATTTAGTTTCCTTTTTTTTTTTTTTTTTTTTAATTTTTTTTCAACGTTTTTTATTTATTTTTGGGACAGAGAGAGACAGACCATGAACGGGGGAGGGGCAGAGAGAGAGGGAGACACAGAATCGGAAACAGGCTCCAGGCTCCGAGCCATCAGCCCAGAGCCTGACGCGGGGCTCGAACTCACGGACCGCGAGATCGTGACCTGGCTGAAGTCGGACGCTTAACCGACTGCACCCCCCGGGCGCCCCTAGTTTCCTTTTTGATGGAAGGTTAGGTCATTGTCTTGAGATCATTCCTTTTTTTCTGTTACAGGCCTTTATAACTGTAAAGTTTCACCTAAGCACTACTTTAGCTGTATCCTTAACTAAATTTTGGTATGTTGTGTCTTCATTTTTATTCATCCAAAAGTATTTTCTAATTTCTCTTGAGATCTTCTTTGACCCAATGTTTATTTTTGAGTGTGTTGTTTAATTTCCACCTAATTTGTGAATTTCCCAGATTTTTTTTCTGTTACTCATTTCTGATTAATCCATTGTGGTCAGAAAACATACTTTGTATGATTTCAGTCTTTTAATATTTATTGAGTCTTGTCTTATGACCTAGTGCATGATCTGTCCTGGAGAATATTTCATGTGTATTTGAGAAGAATGCATGTTCAGTTGTTGGGTACAGTGTTCTGTAATGTCTGTTAGGTTTAGTTGGCTCATAGTATTGCTTCAATTAGTTCTTGAACTTTCTAAAAATGCTCCATACTAAATGTGGCCATTACTGGCCTTGCTATTCTTACAGGGCCTTTGCATTGTTGTTTCAGCCTGGAACATTCTTCCCATAGGTAACACAGGATTTTTTTCCCTCAATTCAGTCTCATTTCCCTACATGTGTTAACCATCAGAAAAGCCTTTCCTGACAAGCTTTCCAACCCAAATATATTCCCTATCTTTTTATTCTTCTTATTTTTTACTTATAGAATTTAAAAGCACATATTTCTTTGTCTCTTCCACTCCCTTATTCACTGCTATGACACGTAGTAGGTACTCAGAAACTGCCAAGGAAGTATGTGGATATGGAAATCTGGAAGTAAGAGCAGAAGTCTTGATTTGAAATAGATATTTGAGAGTCATCAGTATAAACAATATTTATTTTCAAAATAGAAAATTTGAATTCACAGATAGAAAAAAAAAAAATCACATAAGGCCAAAGTGAGGAGATATAAAAGGGCCAGGACCTAACCCTCGTCCAACATCTGTTAGAGGTTTGGTAGTGAAGAGGCCCAACAAAGAGGACTGAGAAGGAGCAACAGAGAGGTAGAAGCATCATGGTTCTATAGTTTAGGGATTGCCTGTACCAGCCCTAATCTAAACTAGAAGGTGTCTTGAAGCCAAGGAAGAAGGCAGTAGCCAACTCCATGGAAGCTACTATGAAGTTCAGAAAGATATATGTCTAAAGATACAGTGATATGAAGATTGCTGATAACTTTGACAAGACCAGAAGCCAAGTCTATTTGTATAGAAGAGTGTGCAGGCCATGAGGAAATGGTGATGCCTTCTCAGTTTACAAAATAATAATTATTCAATTAGATCTTTTTATAAAATCTGCAGGTAGACTCGAGCTTAGCAAGTTTCCTTTTCTTCTTCCTGGCCTTTTCAATGCTCAAAACTCCCAAATATTGAAAGTATTTATTGATTCCTTAAAGAAGGAAAATCACTAATTGGCAGATATTGAGTGCCATCTAAGCCAGCTGGTCCTTGGTTCTCCCCACTGCTGCTTCTGAGAACTGGGAAATTTTGACTAGCAAGACAAAGCTAAAGTATCATCATGTCTGCATGACCAAGCATGTATGCTCTTTGCAGTAAATTGCCTTTTGTTTTAATATAAATGTGTTGAAAAGAATCTGTTGGAAAAGTAGTGGCTATTTCTGTTTGTTAAAGTAGTTTTCTGCTGTCATTTATTTCTGGGTTCTTGCCTTTGGATTATACAAAACACAAAAAGATATTTATCACCTTCATTATCACCGTAATACCTACTAGAAACCTAAAGCATCAATGCAAGAGAATAGAGATTCAAGAAATAGACCCATGCATATATGGCCAGTTGATAATTAGACCAAGATACAAAAGCAATTAACTGGAGAAAACATGGTCTTTTCAACAAATTGTGCTGGAGCAATTGAAAATCTATATGAAAAACAAAAACCTCAATCCATACCTCATGCCGTATATAGAAATTAGCACAAAACGGATCATAGACCTAAATGTAAAATCTGGAACTATAAAACATCTGAAGAAAAAAACATGGGAGAAAATTTCTGTGACCATAGGTTAGGTAAAGGTTTCTTAGATATAATATTAAAAAATGGATACATTTCCCTTAGTAGCTCATTCATTCCAAACTCTTTAAAATGAGCCGTTAGCCTAATAATTTGGTATGTTCTAGGAAGGATCTTATGGTTAAAAGAAACAAAGACTGCACTAAGGCCATCAAATTTGAAATTCCTATCTGGCTTTCTCCTGCCTTCTTCTCAGGGCAAAATTGAAATTATATGAAGAATAGTGGGTCAAGAAGTCTGGGTAGCCTGTTCCTCATTCCTTTACTACATCTCTCTGCCACTATACCTTCGGTTCATCCATGCATTCATCACTGGCCTCATGGCCTTGACTGTATCTCTTGACTTCTTCCTTTTAAGCTTTGGCTTCTGTTGCTGCCTAATTATTTTGCCATTTTCTAAGTTAGACTCCCAGGAGAGAGAACCTAATTGGCCCAGATTATTTTTACATATTCTAGGCTACTAAATGGGTGTGTTGAACCAGCAATATGGGCCTGTCAGTGGCTCTGGACAGGGTTGTGGGGATGTAGGGAGTTGACTGGCATGGATCCAAGGGCAAAGGTCTGTGTAAAATATTGGTAAATAAAATGTGAACTGTACCTTCAGCTGGTACCATGAACAATGGAGTTTTCCTTAGATGGGACCATCGATGTGACAAACACTGTAACAGATATAGTTACTATAAAGTAAAATTTTGATGTTCTTTTTTTATTCTCCCATAAATCATTGACCATCAACTTGTCTTCTAGTTATAGCTCTCTTATTATCTAGCTCACTTCTCAATCAATCCATAGCAGTTAGTGAGGTGAGTGTATAAAGTAGCAACTTTTGGCTTTTATCTAGGCAAGAGATAGAAGGTATATGAGAACAGAGGATAAGAATCTTGGATTAGTTGAGGGGTACCTGGCTGACTCAGTCACTAGAACATGGGACTCTTGATCTCTGTGTTGTGAGTTCGAGCCTCATGTTGGGTGTCGAGATTATTTAAAAACATTTCTTTTAAAGAATCTTAGATAAGTTGAAAGTTGTTATCAGAGGTCATTTAATATATCCCTCTGCCTGTGGTTATAATACCCAAATCATGGCTTTCAAGGAGACAGTAGTCCATCATGTTACACTTTAGTCTGGGCCAGTAACTCCAAGGCTAGTTCTTCATGGTATTTCATCCATTTTTCCCCTGATAGTCTTCATAATATCAATCCTATAATAGTGATCTTGATATTAGATTCTAGTGTTCCCATTTCCCTTGCAGGATGCTTATTTTACTATTTTTCTTTCCCACTAACAACCTCCTTTATAAGAAAGCCGAGTGGTATTTTTTCTCTGTCCCTCTAAGAAACTACTACCCAAAAAAGTGACACATACTCTTGCTGCCTAGTATTTTTTTTTACCCAGACTGACCTTTTTGGTTTGTCATCCTCTATTTTGTTTGGGTCCTTAAATGTTGATTGTCAGAGTCTTAAGATCCTATAGAGAAATTGTGGGATTAGGTTCATTTGTTTGTTTTTTCCCTTGACTGGAGGAATTGAGTTTGCACTTTCTCTTATAAGAATTGGTGTGTATAAGATGGTCACGTGGTGAATTTGGTTTGGCTTATAATTAATATATCTGGGGGAGATGAAACATCATGCAGTCTGAGGAGAAAGATGTTAATAGGAGGGGAAGAGTGGTTGCTTACCTAAGGTTTTGCCTATCAAACTTTAGGGTTGCTAGAAATCACCTGGGCAACTTGCTAAAGTGCAGATTTTAATTCAGTCTGGGGTCCAATATCTAGGATTCTTCATTTCTAACAAGCTCCCCGGAGTATTCATGCTGCTGGCCTGCAGACACACTTAGAGGAGTAAGAACATGGCGGGGGGCGGGGGGTGATATTCCCATACAGGCATCTCTGAATAGAAGCTCCTTGTATCGCTCGCCTTCACTGCCAGAGACTCTGAACAGGCCAAGACTGAATCAGGTGGTAAAATTCAAGGACAATCCCATAGCGGATAAAGTAAAACAGGAGTATTGTTCTCACAACGAAGAATTCAGGAAGGTAAGAACTTTTCAAGATGAGAATCTGTTTAATGCTCTTTCTTGTCTTTTCTGCTTTTTTGGTATGAGGATTGCTTTAGTATATCTTCTTTTTAATTACTTTTGCTTTTTGTCTCTTTGTTCTGTCTTTTCTACATCTGCATCCATGTATAAAATATTTAACAGTAAATATTTTTTATATTATACTTCTGGAAATGATGTTGGCATACTGTCTTCCCAACTTTCTTTTTTAAGATCTGAGAAGATACAAGGGAACCTTGAATGGTAAGGATACTTACTGCTGTTTTAACTGCATTCTGACAGAAATAGCATCATGGAACACACTGTTTGGTGGCAAGCAACTTTTGAAAAGCTTAGCCCCCATTTCCTACCTCTCCTTTATAAAAAAATCTAAATACATTTGGCTGTTTTATAGCACATAAGTTTCACATAAACAGAGGAAGCTGTTGTGAGGGGCGCCTGGGTGTCTCAGTCAGTTGAGCATCCAACTTCGTCTTGGGTCACGATCTCGCGGTTCCTGAGTTCAAGCCCTGCGTCAGGCTCTGCGCTGACAGCTCAGAGCCTGGAGCCTGCTTCAGATTTTCTGTCTCCCCCTCTCTCTCTCTGTCCCTCCTTGACTCGTACTCTGTCGCTCTCTGTCTCTCAAAAATGAAAAAACATTAAAAAAAAAAGAAAAAAAGAAGCTGTTGTGAAATGTCCATAATCCCATAGGCCAGAGATAATTATTGTTAGCTGGTGTATGTTCTTCCAGATTCTTTTTTGGATGCAGTTTTTTGTTTTCTTTTATTAAAGTGGTATTACAAAAGTACATGTTTTCTCATTTTTTTAAGGATATCATGAACTTATTTTCATGTCAATGAAATTAATCTACAACATGCTTTTTTTTTTAATGTTTATTTATTTTTGAGAAAGAGAGAGACAGAGCATGAGCAGGAGAGGAGCAGAGAGAGAGAGAGAAAGAGATGGAATCCAAAGCAGGCTCCAGTCTCTGAGCCGTCAGCACAGAGCCCAATGTTTGGGGCCTGAACCCACAAACCATGAGATCATGACCCTAGCCAAAGTCAGACACTTAACTCCCTGAGCCACCCAGGTGCCCCTACAACATACTTGTTATTGCATAATAGTAATATATAATGTGTAGAATATGATTTGTTTAAACAAGACCCTGTTATTTATTAATAATCTTTCTCTATTATAAACTTGCTGGGATATACATTTTTACAGATAAATCTTTGTGCGTATTTTTATTTCCCTAGGAAAACAAACAATTATTAGATCAAAAGGTGTGCATATTTTTAATAAGTCTCCATTCCTTCTCTCCCCTGGTTTTTAAACTTTTAACATGAGGAATTGGGGTGGGGGAAATCTTGTCATCTTCAGGGCTTAGGTCTAAAGAAGGCAGTCTCTCTCTGTGACATTAATATCACTCAGATGCTGGAGGAAGAGTCTAACCAGGGGTCTCTGATTGGTGATTTCTCCAAGGTGAGTTTGGTTATACTCATCCTATATTTCACTGAGTCATTTTGGATTTGAGTCTTCTTTTTTTTGTTGTTGTTGCTTGCAGAGGACACTAGGTATAATCATGTATCCTCACCAACTACTATTTGATAAACTGAAGGTGCTATCATGGTAGATCTAGACCCTAAGCCTTTCCAGTGAAAAAGTACTTTTTATTAATTCTGGGAAAATCCAAAGCAGTGGGGAAGTGTGAGGCTTTTTACTTTTTTCTTTTTAAAAATATCTTTTAGGGTGCCTGAGTGGCTCAGTCAGTTGAGCGTCTGACTTTGGCTCAGGTCTGATCTCACCGTTTTTGAGTTCGAGCCCCACATCACGCACTGTGCTGACAGCTTAGAGCCTGGAGCCTTCTTCAGATTCTGTGTCTCCTTCTCCCTCTGACGCTCTCACACTCTGTGTGACCTTCTCACACTCTGTGTGACCCTCTCACACTCTGTGTGTCTCTCTCACAAAAATAAAATAAAACATTTAAAAAAATCTTTTAAAATTATATAAATAATACTTGGTCATTACAGGAAAAGTAGAAAATGCAATATACCTCAAATCTTATGAACATCTTGGTATATATTCCTCCAGACTTTTTTCTATGTATTTTCACAAACACACATGCATATTTTACATACACAAATACATATTTTTGGGTTTTTTTGTTTTTTCACAAAAAATGATTTATACTGTTTTGTGATCTACTGGGGTTTTTTTTCTTCCTCATTTAATGTATCAAGAACATCTCTTCATGTCAATAAACAGTTCTGCTTCATCATTTCATAATTTTAAAAACCTTTCTTTTTTTCTTTCTTTCTTTCTTTCTTTCTTTCTTTCTTTCTTTCTTTCTTTCTTTCTTTCTTTCTT
>NW_024412423.1:24975548-24975857 GCF_014898765.1 Herpailurus yagouaroundi | reverse complement strand
CTTTCTTTCTTTCTTTCTTTCTTTCTTTCTTTCTTTCTTTCTTTCTTCTTTCTCTTTCGAGAGGGTGAAAGTGGGGAAGGAGCAGAAAGAGAGGGAAAGAGAGAATCCCGAGCAGGCTCTGCACTGTCAGCGCAGAGCCCAACATGGGGCTTAAACCCATGAACCAGGAGATTATGACCTGAGCCAAAATCAAGAGTCAGATGCTTAACTGACATTCAGGCACCCCAACATCATTTCATAATTTTTAATAGTACAGTATTTCTTCTTTCTTTCTTTCTTTCTTTCTTTCTTTCTTTCTTTCTTTCTTTC
>NW_024412423.1:24964807-24975538 GCF_014898765.1 Herpailurus yagouaroundi | reverse complement strand
TTTCTTTCTTTCTTTCTTTCTTTCTTTCTTTCTTTCTTTCTTTCTTTTTCTTTTTGGATTCCCATAATTTTTTTAAAAGATTTTTATTTTTTTACTTTTTTATTTGTAAGTAATCTCCACACCCACTGTGGGGCTTGAACTCACAACTCTGAGATCAAGAGTCACGCGCTCTACCAACTGAGCCAGCCGGGCATTCCTGCCCATAATTTCTTGATAAAGCTGTTCTTGTAGCTTATTTACTTTTACAAGTTTTCCTTTTGAACTGTACCAAGGTGGACATATTGATAGCTAAATCTAAAATTTTGTACACACCCTTGATTAGTTCCTTAGAATCACTTCTTAGAAATGGATTGCTACATATGCAAGTTATAGAGACTCTTGATTGTTTTGAAGGCATCTGGGGTTTTAAGGTCAGTTGGAAAGGAGGACAATTTGTGGTCTTTGATCTCAAATTGGGGTATAGAAAATTTGTTGTTATTTCAGCTCTTGGGTATTTCTAGGTGTGTGTGCTGCCAACCGTGTCAGGGAGACACCAAGATTTGAAGTACATCAACCCAGAAACAGTAAGCAGATTTCTGGAGATGGTAACTGGTTACATAAGCTACCATCTGGTCTGTTCTGTCCGTAAAATCCCACTTCCATTATATTTCTTTCATTGTGTTCACTCACATAGACACTTCATTCAACTGAAGCTGTGTTAAAGGAGTCCCGTTTATCCCATTCTGTTGCTTTTATTTTTAATTAAACCAGTGATATAAAATTGTTATGAAAGAGAGAAAACAATAAAGGAAGGGAGGGCAGGAAAAAAGTCAAAATCACTCAGTTGAGGCAAATTTATATCCTGGTTTAGAGGTTACAATCCCATTGACACCTTTCAGCGTGTGGTAATTATTTATAGTGTTCTCTTTCACTCTCAAAAGTGTCCTAGTTTGTGCAATAGTTATTTGGTCACCCTACCCATAATCTCATCACTGGAGATAACCACTAGTAATATTTTCCTTATGGCCTTCCACGTTTTATTCTGGAACATATTTGATAAAAATAGAATCATAATGAACATGTTAGCTTCTATACATGTTGAAGTTAGCTTAGCAAGACATTGTAAATATATTTCTACATCAATAAAAAAAAATCTATATTATCCTTTCAATGACTATATAATATTCTATTATATTGGCATGTATAATTTAACCAAACCCCCATTATTGAATATTTAAGTTATTTGTAATATTTTGATAACCTAAAATAATGAATGCAGGGATGAATATTGTTGTCCCACATCTTTGCGTACTTTTCTGTTCACTAAAGATGTTGGAATAGAAATTACTGAGTCAAAGTGTAATTACACTTACATTTACAAAATTCACTCCAGAAAGGTTGAACCAATTTACACTGTTACAAGTAGCTTAAGGATGTCGACCTTTTCCTTCCTTATCCTTTCCTGAAAGATTTGCTTTCTTCCTTTACGATGGAGCATGGGGAACCATTTCCCATTTCTTCCTGCAAAGTCGGAATTGCTACCTGCTACCTGTACCCCTGCAGAAGTCCTTGGGTGTCTTCTGAGAGGCTCAATGCAGCCATGCCTGCCTCCAGATGAGTGGCTTGAATACAATTTTCTCTGGTGTCTTGACAATACTAGCTACTTCGGTGTTCCAAAAAGACCATTTCCTATTTTATCCTCTTGAATGGGGGGTAGGGATGCAACCATTGCTCCATTTCAAAATATAGGGGGCCTTTGGAGGACGGGCATACAGTAGAATCCTGGGTGACTAAAGGGAGTACAAATGACGAACTGTGTGAAGGGCTGTTCTCTCCCTTGGAGTGACTGGGAGCAGAGTGTTTAATCATTGTTTCTGTGCAGGTGGCTGCCTTACTGTCAGGGAAGTTCCAGAGTCTGATTGAGAAGTTTTATATCATCGATTGCCGCTATCCATATGAGTACCAGGGAGGACACATCCAGGTGAGGTTACATAGGGGACATTAGTTGGGAGGGGCTGGAGGTAGCTCTTTATTGAGCAGAGTCTACGGATAAAAGCCCTATGAACTCCAGAACCAGGGCAGAGGTTATACATTTGGATAAGGCTGCAAGTCCTCATTCCTATTCTAATTCTGTGTACGTCAAGCAATTTACTTTCCCTTTTCCTCCTAGACCAATCTCCCCCTATTTTGTTGGAGCCAAGGGCTCCTACTTCAAATTAAAATATTAATGCAAGGATTGAGAAGCACTTTGCAGATACTCACAGACATTCCTCACAACGATTCCTACATGTTAGGGGTTGGAGGGTCAGTTCTACAAACATTTATTGAATACCTACTACATACCAAGCTCTATGCCAGACCTTGGGGATAGACCCAGAGATATAATTAGATCTATGCCCCAAAAGTGCTTATAGTCTAGACTTCTTTGCCCAGATATCCCAAGATGGTATCCCAGTTATTTCTAAGTGTTGTAACTGTCCAGAGGTGCTTAAGGAAATACAGTACTTACCAAAATTCTTCTACAGGGAGCCTTAAATTTGTACAGTCAGGAAGAACTATATGACTTCTTTCTGAAGAAGCCTGTCATGCCTCTGAACACCCAGAAAAGAATAATCATCGTGTTCCACTGTGAATTCTCCTCAGAAAGGGGTCCCCGAATGTGAGTGTCTACATGGGCAGATGTTGGAAATGGACCTTGAATTGGGACTTAAAACCAGGGAGCCTTCCCAGACCAGTTCAGACAGAGACTGGAATGAATGAATGAATGAATGAATGAATGAATGAATGAAGAATGCATATTTTCCATTGCAGCTTAAAGGTTAGAGAAGTGGAAGGAAAGGTTTCTACAATTTAAAAGTTTGGAGCAGAGGGGTGCCTGGGTGGCTCAGTCACTTATGCATCTGACTCTTGGTTTCGTCTCAGGTCATGATCTCATGGTTTGTGGGTTGGAGCCCTGCATCAGGCTCCCCACTGACAGCGTGGGACCTGCTTGGGATTCTCTCGCCCTCTTTTTTTGTCTCTCCCCAACCATCAAAATAAATAAACTTAAAAAAAACATTTTTTTTTTTTAAAGTTTGGAGTAGTGAAGGAAAAAGGATTGGGAATGAGATACCCACAAAGGAAAGGAGAAAGAGTGATTACTTGAACCTTGTTTTGCAAAAACAGTGAGATCTGGAAGTCCTTTGGGCTTACCCATAGTCTATTCTTTGTTCCCCTCCCCAGCAAATGGTCCACAGAATCCTGACCTTGCTTCTTTTCACCCCACCCACCTCTGGGTTTTCTCTAAAGGTGCCGCTCTCTCAGAGAAGAGGACAGGGCTCTGAACCAGTATCCTGCATTGTACTACCCAGAGCTATATATCCTTAAAGGGGGCTACAGAGACTTCTTTCCAGAATATACGGTAAAGAATGGGGCACGTGGGCAACAGGAGAGCTCAGACTTGGGGGAGCCAACTTTAGCATTAAACTTCCAGGGCCTGCAAAGCCCTCCGAGAAGAAACTGCTGCTCTTCTTAGCTACTACTATCAGCATCTCCATTATAGTTAGTAGGCAGAGTTCTGGAAACTGGAGTTTCCCTTACTTTGTCCCCTACCTTTCAGGAACTGTGTGAACCACAGAGCTACTGCCCTATGCATCACCAAGACCACAAGGCTGAGCTGCTGAGGTGTCGAAGCCAGAGCAAAGCATGGAAAGGGGAGCGGCAGCTGCAGGAGCAGATTGCCTTACTGGTGAAGGATGTGAGCCCATGACAATGGATCAGTGGTTTGCTGCTTACAAGTCACCCAAAGACACTGTAGAAACCCTGAACAGAAAGAGCCATGTTGAATGTGGCAAAACCCAACATTGTTAAAAGATGGCTGCAAACCAACAGGCTGCCAAGATAATGAAATTCTAGGTCTGGGGGTTGGTTTTAGCAAAACTGCTGGCTGTTGACTAAGTCCCGGAGCTGGCTTTAGAAGGCTGTAGCTTTGGGTTGGATGGAGATTTGTGTTGCTTCAGGAAGTGGTTACATTCTCTTCCCAATTAAGTGTTTCTTACAAGCCAGCCAGCTCTTTCTCTCCCTGGGTCTGTGCAAGGGAGTTGGGCATCTTCTTTCTCTGTACTTTCCTTCTTTGTTTCCCTCTCTCTCTTTTTCTTAAATGAGAAAATAAACACTACAAAATTAGAGATTTGATTGTGAGCTCAGTCTACTCCTAGAAGGTCTTTATAAGGAAGAGATCACCAAATTAGACTCCTTTAAACAAAGGTGTAACCATCTTGATTTATAGTTGAGGTCAAGGTGCTTTTCTCTACACCTGTGGTTCTCAAAGTTTGGGCCCTGAACTGTAAGCATCTTCTGAACTTCTTTGAAATGTAAATTTTCAGGCATCACACAGTTAACTAAAACAAAACTTCTGAGTTAGGGCTCAGAATTCTGGGTTTTGAAATTTCCCTTTCAGGTGATTCTGATGCATGCCAAGCCTTGAGAACCTCTGCTCTGGAATTAAGGAAAACCTTTTAAACTGCATTCTTCAGCAATATCCTGGCTATCCTTTCCTAGACCATTCCAAGGTATGCGTTACCTAAAAGTGTGCCCCATACTCAGCATGCTGTGATAACTAGGCTCAGAGAACCAAGATGATTGCCATGTCTAAGGCAGGTTATAGTTCTGAGTTGGGCTCAAAAAGATTCCTTGTCTACAGGGGAATTTTGACTTTTCTCATTTCCCACAGTCTTTTCTCCACTTCATTTCACATCTCACAGAGATAAGTTTAGGACTTGGGAGAGTTGAAAATAGATATCTGTGCTATCTGAAGATATTCCTATTTATTCCTTTTATTCCTAAAAGGATACAAAAGTAGTAAGCAGGAGCAGTTAGACTTAAGGAAGACCTTTTAAACTATTTTCCAGCACTATCCCAGACTTTCTGTTCTTAGAGTTCTTTAATGTAACCAGGCTTTCGTCTTCATAGTGAGATATAGCTCTATGGCCTGGGGTGGTGGTAGAATTGCCACTGATCATTGTCATTCTGCATTAACCTGGTAGGAGTGCTAGCCCAGGACTGGAAAAGGACAAAGGGCTCTGAAGCCTGGCTGAGATAGAATAGAGACAAAAGTGACATCTTCCCAGGTTCTGGGGCCAAGAGACTTTTTTTAAGTAAGTGGGAGGGAAGAAGGGCAGTCGCTGGATTGATGTTTGCAAGGTTCGCTAGTGTGCTTCTCTTGGAGTGTGGCGGTTGTGCTTCCCAGCAGAGGGCACTGCTGTATTCTTTAAGGCAGCTTCTGGAGTCTGCAGCCTCCGCTGCTTGCACTTGGCTCTCTGCGCAGAAGGAAGCTACCTCTCTGGCCTTCTCCCTGAGCCCTTGAGCTCAGAGCTCAGAGGGCTGAGGGGAAAGGAGAGAAAAGCTGTTGCTGTATTAGGTGCAGAAGGCTGAGGGGAAGATGCTGCTTCTCTGTCCCACTCCCACATCCTTACGCCTGCCAAACAGGTACTCCTAGTAGCCAGAGGAGGAAAATGTTTGAAGTACCTCCACTTTCAAATATGAAGAGGGAGTCCCCTGACTTATTGCCTAACCTAGTGGGTCATTTCCTGATCATTTTCCCCAGAAGAGTAGAACCAAGCCCCCACCTGGGAAGAGACTGGTGCTCATGTTCATATTTCAGTAACTTTTTTTCCCAGTCCCATTTTATTTTATTAGTATTATTTTTTAACATAATTTATTGTCAAATTGGGTAACATATAGTGTATATACAGTGTGCTCTTGGTTTTGGGGGTAGATTCCCATGATTCATCGCTTACATACAACATCCCAGTGCTCATCCCAAGAAGTGCCCATCACCCATTTTCCCCTCTCCCCCACACCAACACCCCCATCCACCCTCTGTTTGCTCTCTGTATTTGAGTCTCTTATGGTTTGCCTCCCTCTCCCTCTGTAACTATTTTTCCCCTTCCCTCCCCCATGGTCTTCTGTTAAGTTTCTCAGGATCCACATATGAGTGAAAACATGGTATCTGTCTTTCTCTGACTGACTTATTTCACTCAGCATAATATCCTCCAGTTCCATCCACGTTGTTGCAAATGGCAGGATTTCATTCTTTCTCATTGTCAAATAGTATTCCATTATATATATAAACCACATCTTCTTTATCCATTAGTGATGGACATTTAGGCTCTTTCCATAATTTGGCTATTACTGAAAGCGCTGCTATAAATGTTTATAGCAGCGCTTTCAGTAATCTTAATTAAGTGGAAATTCTGAGTTTCAAAACAAAAACTAGGGCGTAATTAGTTACCTAGTTTATGAAAAATTGTATTTGCCTAAAAGGCACCATTTTCCTGTATAATTTCTTGTAATATCCTCCCACCTCATAGGTACCATGTGATTTGATTTATGTTATTTTCAGGAATAATAACAGTAGTTAACATTTTTCGGGTGCTTATTATATGCAAGACTTTTTATGAACTCATATGTATCAACTAGTTTAATTTTCACAACACTCCTGTGAGGCAGGTACTTATTATTAGGCACATTTTACAGATAAAGAAAGTAAGAAACAGAGGGATTCAGTAACTTTTAAAAAATTACACAGCTAATGGGCAACCTGGGTGGTTCAGTTGGTTAAGCAAATGACTCTTGATTTTGGCGCAGGTCATGATCCCAGTTAGCCTCTGTTGAGCATGGAGCCTACTTAAGATTCTCTCTCTCTCTGCCTGCCCCTCTCCCCCACTTGTGCTTTCTCTCTCTCTAAAGTTAAAAAAAAAAAAAATTAATTAAAAAAAAAAGTTCACATAGGTGATTAATGAATGGTGGAATCTGGATTTGAACCCAGGCAATATGGCTCCAGTGCCCATACTCTGAATGGGTTTGCCGTTACCACATCCTCAACAAAGAACAATATGACTCTCTAGAGTTGACAGTGTATTACATGTTAAATATGTAAGTGAGTGCCTCAATTATAGTTTCTTAAGAAGTCAAGGCCATAAGGGTTGCTTGGGCTTGGGAGATGAGGTTAAGGGCTAAGACCCTAGCCCAGAGACCTTGGAATGAGGTATATAGTCGGTTACCTCTACACTAACACTGACTGGTTGGTATCTGTTCATTACAAAGTCAAGAAATGAGGACTGGAAATCTTTCAGTCTGAAAACATGGTTTTCACTCTCAGCCCAGGATCTGGCTGACCTCTGCCACAGAGAGGGCAGGAGCCTTCCCTACCCTTCCCTTCCCTCCCCTCCCCTCCCCTCCCCTCCCCTCCCCTTCCCTTCCCTTCCCTTCCATTCCATTCCCTTGTGGGAGGAGGTATGGAAGATTCTCTTTCCCCATTCAATTCATGCAAATGTTAAGGAAACACCAATTCCTTTTGTTTTTATTATTTATTTTTCAAATGTTTATTTAATTTTATTTTATTTTTAATTTTTTTTAATGTTTATTTATTTTTGAGACAGAGAGAGACAGAGCATGAACAGGGGAGGGGCAGAGAGAGAGGGAGACACAGAATCCGAAACAGGCTCCAGGCTCTGAGCTGTCAGCACAGAGCCCAACGCGGGACTCGAACTCACGGACCGTGAGATCATGACCTGAGCCGAAGTCGGACGCTCAACCGACCGAGCCACCCAGGCGCCCCTCAAATGTTTATTTATTTATTTATGTATTTATTTATTTTTATTTATTTTTTTTAATGTTTTAACGTTTATTTATTTTTGAGACAGAGAGAGACAGAGCATGAACGGGGGAGGGTCAGAGAGAGAGGGAGACACAGAATCGGAAACAGGCTCCAGGCTCCAAGCCATCAGCCCAGAGCCTGACGCGGGGCTCAAACTCCCGGACCGCGAGATCGTGACCTGGCTGAAGTCGGACGCTTAACCGACTGCGCCACCCAGGCGCCCCAAATGTTTATTTATTTTAAAGAGAGAGCAGTGGAAGGACAGAGGGAGAGGGAGACAGAGGATCTGAAGAGGGTTCCATGCTTACAGCAGAGAGCCCAATGCGGGGCTCAAACTCAGAAACCTCGAGATCATCACCTGAGCTGAAATCTAACACTTAGCCGACTGAACCACCCAGGCATCCCTATTTTATTTTATTTTTTAAACCTTTTCTTTTGAAGTTTATTTATTTATCTTGAGAGAGAGTGCATGTGTGTGCATGCCCCAGGTAGGGGCAAAGAGAGAGAATCCCATGCAGGCTCTGTGCTGTCAGTACAGAATCCAACCACAGGGCTTGATCTCACAAACTGCCCTTGTCCTCAAGAGACTGACAGGGTAGGGCGCCTGGGTGGCTTAGTCATTTAAGCATCTGACTCTCGATTTCAGCTCAGGTCATGATATTGAGGTTCATGGGTTTGAACCCCATGTTGGGTTCTGCACTGAGCATGGAGTCTGCTTGGGATTCTCTTTCTCTTTCCTTCCCCTGCTCGTGGGTGTGTGCTCTGTAAATAAATAAATAAACATTTAAAAAAGAGAGACTGACAATGTAGAAAATGATTTCCTTTTTTCCCATCCCTATAAGCACTCTGGCAAAGAGAAGAAGTACTGTAGCCTTCAGCTCCAAAGCAACAAATCTGGTGGTGGGGGCTGGCTAAGGTCACAGAAAAATTAACTTCTGCATGCCACCTGGAATGATACCATTTATTCAGTGCTTGCTCTGGATAGGCATTATGCTAAAGTCTTTACTCAATATATAGTTGTATAATCCTCACAACTGTTGTATGAAATAGGTATTGTTATTAATTTTACAGATGAAGAAACTGAAGCCCAGAAAAATTAAGTGCTGTGCCCAAGGTCATCCAGCATGTGTTGAACCCAGAAGGTCTATAAAGCTTGTGTTCTTAACTATTCACCACACTGTTAATATCCCAGGTGAGGGTAGCAGCAGGAATTAAAGCTTACCAGTGAGAGAGGGCCTGATAGAAGGCAGAAACCAAGATTACAAATGAAGTGGAGTAAGATGCAAGGTTTTCAGACTGTTGAGCCCAACCAGTGGATTGCAAAGCCTTATAGGGCAAGTTTTGTCTCTTAATCATTTTTGCACCCGGTACAAATTTGAACCCATAATCAGTCTCAAAAGACATTATTGAATTGAATGACAGTTGAATAACATCATCTTTATAGAAAAGACTGGCTCATTTGTCATTATCTACAAGGTTCCCAAAGGCAATGCTGCTTATCTAGCAGGTGTTGGCAGTCACAGGGGACATGGTTGGTGGGCAGAGGGTGTGCTGGAAAAGCTGTCAATATAAGTGTTGGAGTCAAATTTATTTGCGGAGTCTTCCTCATCTCTCCCCTAGCTTTGGTTACCAATCGTCATTAAAGGTCCAGTGATGTCAGACTCTCCACTCCAGTGCCCAGGCAGAAAGATGCTCCAGGCATCTCATTATTCTCACAAAAAGGCCAGCCTATTACATATGGAATTAGGATTGCTCTCAGCCTAGCAGTTTGACCCTGTTCCTGCCTTCCTGGTCCATTCCATGGGGATGGCACTGAGTAGACACTTAGAGTGGGCCTCCTGAGGAAAATGCCTTTTCCCAGCCTGTCTTCCTACCCAAACTTGATTGGGTTTGGTTGCTGAAGGAGGCGGAGAGCAGAGGCGACACCCCTTGGCACCCCCCACCCCCGACAACTCTGTTATTTCATCAGTCTCAGCCCTTTTTTAGCATTCCAACCATCTGAAATTGTTACTCTTTGTAGATCCCATTTTGAAACTATTGCCAGAGTGGAGTGGAAAGGGGATATTGGTCCCCAGTACAGCTTTCTAACCTCACTGGAGGAGAATGTACAGGGAGGTAGTGTGGCTTTGGGGAAAAACAGGCCCTGTAGAAAAGCTGAGTAGCCAGATGTTCACTTTCACAGCTCTCCTGGAAGACTGGCAGGGCAGATAGAGATTAAAATGAAGCACAAACTCCATTTAAAGTGCATTACAGCTCAGGAACCAGCTCCCCTTGGGCAGGGGAAGGGAGGAAAGGGCACAAGAGGCCACATCTCTTCTTCCTTATCTAGGGCCACATGTCTCTCTCCTAGCTTTGTGAAGGGTGATTTACACCCCTGGCTGGGATGACTCTCTTTCTGGGCTGATTACATCGGCAAATGCCCCCCAGAGGCCACAGCAGGATGGCCATATTGAGAAGCAGCAGCCAATAAATCTCAGAGGTTTATACTGCATTTCTTGATACCCTCCTCCTGGCCCTCTGCCAGGCCTCTGTAGAAGTGAGGAGAGGGCTTGGGCTGCAGGGTTAGGAGACAAAACCCCCCACTTCCTTTCATTATCTTCTTTCTCTTTCTAAGCACTGCTTAGTTATTCTTCCAAGTCATTGTGCCTCTGTTTATCCTGGGAGCAGGTGGGAATCAACCCTAGGCTCGACAAATACCCTTACCCTTGTGGGTAGAAATCCTGGGCTCTTGGCACAGCTGTGTTTCTACCTCACTGTTTACTCTTGATAGAGTAGGTTGCTTTCAGAAACATCGACCTGAAAATGAGGAGGCTGCTAAATGGTCTCTCTAGCACCTTCTTCAGGGATCCTGTCTTATCTATCTCCAGGGAAACCTCTAATCTGAGGAGGGTTTAATCCTTCCACCCTCCCTAATGACGCTGAAGGGGTTGAATTTTGGAGGAGGCTAGTCTGGCAGAAGTCCTGGAATCTGGCCGCAGGACTGTCCTCAGCACAGCCATTTCACCTGTCTGGGACCCATCTTTGCAGAATCATGGGGTTAATGATAACAGCCCGACCTTACCCTTGAAGATACTTACAAGGGGGAAATGGAGGCAAAGATGTGCAAATTCTAA
>NW_024412423.1:24939422-24964707 GCF_014898765.1 Herpailurus yagouaroundi | reverse complement strand
CCCGGCGGCGCGGCGGCCCCCCCCCCCCCCCCCCGCCCCGGCCCCCCCCCCCCTCCCCCCCCGGGGCGGGGGGGGGGGCCCCAAAAAGTGATAAATTGGTTTTTTTTTTTTTTTTTTTTTTTTTTTTTTTTGATAAATACTTGATCTCCTGATATGGCGAGTCTCCAGCTCCAGCTGCCACAATTGTCTTGGGCATAATTCCTCCTCTAAGCGAAGTGGGCAACGGACGGCAGGTGGGCCGGCTTGGGTAGAGAACCCTCTCTCTGGCACGCACAAGCCGGGCGCATGCCCTTTTCGTCCCCACTCCCGCCGTCTTCCCGATAGAGTAGAAGCGATGCGGTTCGTCCGCGCGCTTCGGAGTTGGAGGGCGGCGCCCAGGACTCTGGTGGGAGAGTGTCGGCACCGCGCGCGAGGAAGGGCGGGAGGCGGCAGTGACTGGCGGTCGAAGAGCCCGGCTCGCAGAACCTCAGCTCGAGGAGCTAGGGGAGCACGGCGCTGGGTGCAGGCATAGCGTCTCCGGAGCCGACGGCCGGCGTGCGGACAGAGCCATGGTTCGTCCTCCTAACCCGCGACCACTGGCGCCCTTATTCCTGCTGCTGCTGCTGCTACCGCTGCCGCTTGGAGCCGGTGAGTGTCGTCTGTGCGTACGCGGGGCCGCTACGGCCAGGGCATTAAGGGGAGAGGAGAGGAACCTGCGGGGGGGGGGGGGGGGGGGGGCCTCCGGGGCTCCGCGGGGGGGGCGAACCCCCCCCCCCCCCCCCCCCCCGGGGGGGGCCCCCCCCCCCCCATTGGTCACGGTTGTCCAGAGGGGGCTCAGACACCGCACTACCGCCGTCCCAGGTGGCCCTGTGTACGTGGAAGGAAGCCCTGGGTGCCGGGAAGGGGCTACATTCCATGCCTAGTACAGTTTTTGAACTGTTGTAGATTGAATGCCAGTAATGGCCGGGACACCCAAGCATATCCTCATTCCCCTACTCCCCATTCCCCCACTTTCCTCTTTTGAGGTGCGTCTACACAGACACAGAACAGTAGCAGCCAGGCCACTTCCACGACAGCATCTCTAGGAGGTGAGGAGAATCAGGCTGGAGTGCCATTTGCTGCACATGGGCTTCAACCCTTCCACTCTCTGTAAGGACTGGGGACATGGACAGTAGGTACGCGTGAAGAAAGAAGTTTTTTGTAACTGACTTGTTACAAATTAGGGTTATAAACTGCTGCCAGAACTTCTAACATCATTATTGGAGAATAGTTCTCACTGCCACCCCCTCCATCCTTTTAGAACATACTTTCATTATTTTAATTATAGCAGAAAACTCACTCTTGGGGAAGATGGCTCAGCACAGTGCGTTGCTCTATTATAAATACACAATAAGTATCTTGTGGAATATATAGTTCAGGGCCTGGTTTTAGAACTATGCCATTCCCCCAGAAAAGGGTAGCCTTGGATCCAAGATCCCAGGGAACATGCCTGTGACCTTTGGGAGTGGGACGGGTGCATGGAAATCTCATTGTGGGGCTCCTGCCCTGAGCCTCAGTGGAGACAGAGACCATACATGGACCCGTCAGTTCGGCTCACAAAGTAGTCACTGCAGAAATGAAATACTATATATGTGGAGCCTTGGCTGCAAGACAGATATGGAAGGAAGGAGGGAAAGGACTGGTCTATCCAGATTGACTCCATCAGTAAATCAGGGCAGCAAGTTATTACCAATCTGATTTTACTGCCCAGAAAATTTCAGTAACCCTAACAGTATGGCTGAAACCTTACGGCATGCCTAACATCAGGCGGAAACCTTTAACACCTTCCCCACCAACCAATTAAGTATAACAAGTTCTACCCTGTTATGATGAACTTCAACATTGTCCTTACCTTCTTTTGTTAGAAGAAGGGTGGCCCTACCTTCTTTTGTTGAGGTGCAATTGCCCCTAAATCCACCATTGTTCAGACTCTGAACTGTCAGCTCTGAACTTGGAGGTTTACTTTTGAAAATTGTTCTGAGTCAATATTTAGTCCAGTTTAAGCAGTGAGACGTGGACTTGCTACATTTCTTTCAGCAAGCACTTATTGGGTACGTACCAGCAGTAACATCTTAAATATATAATATTTCTCAAACTGTTTGTTTTATTTAAAATTGGTGAGTATTTTTCATTTGTTGTTTTAGTTTTATTTAAATCCAAATTAGTTAATATATAGTGTAATAATGGTTTCAGGAGTAGAATTTACTGATTCATCACTAACATGTAACACCCAGTGCTCATCCCAGCAAGTGCTCTCCTCAATGCCCATCACCCATTTAGCCCATCCCCACCCTCCCACACCCCTCCAGCAACCCTTAGTTTGTTCTCTGTCTTTAAGAATCTTATGGTTTGCCTCTCCCTCTGTTGTCTTATTTTTCCTTCCCTTCCCCTTCTTAAACCATCAAATCCATGTTTCTCTTTTGGTAAAGATAAATCTCTCATGCCTTCTCTAAATATGTTTTTACAATTTCAAAAGTATTTTTCATCTTCCACATATATAACGATCAAATATACTTTTTTGAGCCACCCATTACCTTTGGAAATTCTGATATACTCCTATAAGGGGCCTAACCTATATCTTCCCTAGCCCTCCATTGAGAAACACTGGTTTAATCCAAATTCCTCACCTTACATTTGGGAAACTAAGGTCCAGAAAGTGAAGCAAATTGTGCTAGGCAGAACTGGGACTAAGGTGAGTGAGTGAAGGGGGTGCCATTGAAAAAGTAGTCAAGATAAAGAATATTTTAATGCAATATATATTTTTGTAAGATTTTAAAAATTCTTTTAAGTAATTTCTACAGTGAATGTGGGGCTTAAACTCACAACTCTGAGATCAGAAGAGTCTCATACTCCACCAACTGAGTTGGCCAGGTGCTTCTTAATGCAGTATTTTTTTTTTCTTTTTTTTTTAATTTTTTTTTAACATTTTATTTATTTTTGAGACAGGGAGAGACAAAGCATGAACAGGGGAGGGGCAGAGAGAGGGAGACACAGAATCTGAAACAGCCTCCAGGCTCTGAACTGTCAGCACAGAGCCCGTCACGGGGCTCGAACTCACGGACCACGAGATCATGACCTGAGCCGAAGTCGGCTGCTTAACCGACTGAGCCACCCAGGCGCCCCTGCAGTATTTTTTTTTAATGCAAAATCAGGGGCACCTGGGTGGCCCAGTCAATTAAGGGTCTGATTTCGGCTCAGGTCATGATATCATGGTTCATGAGTTCAAAGTTCAAGCCCTGCTTCAGGCTCTTTGCTATGAGCACAGAACCTGCTTCAGATCCTCTGTCCCTCTCTGTGCCTCCCCTGCTCATTCTCTATCTTTCTCGCTTTTTTAATTTATTTATCAAAAAACAAATAAATGTTAAAAAAAATTTTTTTTAATGAAAATCAGAGGCGTTGCTGCTGCAGCCACCATCACATCCACAGTCATGCCGACGCACGAGTTCTCTGTGGACATGACCTGTGAAGGCTGCTTTAATGAGGTCAGTCAGGTGCTTAACAAGGTGGGAGAAGTTGAGTTTGACATTGACCTGTTCAACAAGAAGGTTTGCATCAACTCTGAGCACAGCATGGACCTTCTGCTGGAGACTGTGGGAAAAACAGGAAAAGCTGTTCCCTTCTTTGACCCCAAGTAGTGAGGGCCTGGACCCCTGGGCCCAAGATGGACCAAAAGGGACAGGCCTCTGATCCTCTCCTGACTTCCAGACAGACCTGGGGCCTGGCAGTCCTACTCAGCAATGTGGGTTCCTACAGAGACCCTCACTTGCCCAGCCTCTCCCTTGCTTCCCTGCAATAAAATCAAGCCACCCTGGTTGGAAAAAAATAAAAATCAGTGCTGACTTGGGCACCTGCGTGGCTCAGTCAGTTAAGCATCTGACTTTGGTCAGGTCATGATCTCACGGTTTGTGAGTTCAAGTCCCACATAGGGTGAACATGAGCCCCGTTCAGGTGAGCCCCACTCTCTCTCCCTCTCTCTCTCTCTCTGCCCCTTGTGGGATTCTTTCTCTCCCCCATCTCCCTCTGCCTCTCGCTTACTTGTGTCATCTCTCTCTCAAAAAAAATCAAAATCAATGCTTGCTTCAGCAGCACATATACTAAAAATCAAAATCAGTGCTTCCCCCCCCCCCCAAACCCGTGGGGAGCAAAATATCAAAAATGTAATAAAAAGAGTAACAATGTCATGCTGAAGCATATTGGAGCCTGAAGCAAAAGGTGAAGTTGATACTACTGATCCTACCTTTGTGCATTGGATATGACCAATTCTCAAACTTTGGGATGCATCATATTTTCCAGTGAACTTGCTAAAACTCAGATTCCCAGGCATTATCACCACAGCTTCTGATTCAGTAGTTCTGGGATGGTGTCAGAAATCTGCATTTTAATAAGTAATTGACTTAATTATTGTTTGATTGAAAGAAAAGGTTGGACTAACTAAACTCATGCCCCTCCTCATTCTGGCACTCTTTGATTTTAAATAGAGGGAAGGAGCTCAGAGAAGTTACAGAGGTGACTCACAAAATTCCTCTGTTATTTGTTTATTTTATTTTATTTTATTTTATTTTATTTTAATTTAATTTTTTCTTTTTTAAATTTTTTTTTCAACGTTTTTTATTTATTTTTGGGACAGAGAGAGACAGAGCATGAATGGGGGAGGGGCAGAGAGAGAGGGAGACACAGAATCGGAAACAGGCTCCAGGCTCTGAGCCATCAGCCCAGAGCCCGACGCGGGCCTCGAACCCACGGACCGCGAGATCGTGACCTGGCTGAAGTCGGACGCTTAACCGACTGCGCCACCCAGGCGCCCCTGTTTATTTCTTTTTTAAGTTTATTCATTATTTAAGAAACAGAGACAGCACTAGTGGGGGAGGGGCAGAGAACGAGGGAGAGAGAGAATCCCAAGCAGGCTCTGTGCTACCAGTGCAGAGCCTGATATAGGGCTGGAATTCACGAAACTGTGACATCATGACCTGAGCCAAAACCAAGAGTCAGACACTTAACTGACTGAACCACCCAGGCGACTCTGGTTATTATTAAAAAAAAATTTTTTTTTAATGTTTATTTTTGAGAAAGAGAGAGAGAGCGCTAGCAGGGGAGGGGCAGAGAGAGAGGGAGACAAAGAATCCAAAGCTGGCTCCAGGCTCTGAGCTGTCAGCACAGAGCCAAACGCGGGGCTCAAACCCACAAGCCGTGAGATCATTATGGCTGAAGCTGAAGTCTGGTGCCTAACCAACTGAGCCACCCAGGCACCCCAACCCTGGTTATTTTTTTAAATAATAGGAGCTCATAAGGAACCAGCACTGTTCTAGGCACTGGCAACAGAGTAGTGATAAGATAGATGTAGAAGTCCAGAGGGGGAGATAATAAAAAATCAAGTTAAAAAAATTAAGTGATGATAAGTGCTATGCAGAGAATTGGAGTAATGATGTAGTAGAGTAGCTAGGGGGTTATTTCACATTGGTTGGTTGGGGATGGCCTTTCTGTGATGCTATTTAGACAGAGAACTCAATTACCAGAAAGGGCCAACCATGTGAAGATCAGGGAGAAGAGCATTCCAAGCAGAAAGAAAGGCTAGGGCAAAAACGCTAAGGTTGACACAGACTTGTCTTGTTCAGTGGCAACAAAAGGAAGGCCAGTGTGGGTGAAACGAAGTGGGAGAGGAGAAGAGGGCTGGAAGGTAAGGTTAGGTAAGTGAGCAGGGACCTGGTCTTACAAGGGTTTGTAAACCAGGGCATATAGGGGCGCCTGGGTGGCGCAGTCGGTTAAGCGTCCGACTTCAGCCAGGTCACGATCTCGCGCTCCGTGAGTTCGAGCCCCGCGTCGGGCTCTGGGCTGATGGCTCAGAGCCTGGAGCCTGTTTTCGATTCTGTGTCTCCCTCTCTCTCTGCCCCTCCCCCATTCATGCTCTGTCTCTCTCTGTCCCAAAAATAAATAAACGTTGAAAAAAAAATTAAAAAAAAAAAACAAAAAAACCAGGGCCTATAAACTAGATCCTAATCTAAATTTTTTTTTAATGTTTATTTATTTTTGAAGGAGAGAGAGACAGAGTGGGAGCCGGGGAGCGGCAGAGAGAGAGGGAGATGCAGAATTGGAAGCAAACTCCAGGCTCTGAGCTGATAGCACAGAGCCTAACACAGGGCTCAAACTCAAGAGCTGTGAGATCATGACCTGAGCCCACGTTGGACGCTTAACCGGCTAAGCCACCCAGGCACCCCTAAACTAGACCCTAATCTAAGTGTATTGGAGGTTGTTGGAAGAATTTAAGCAGAGTAATGAGATGATCTCATTTACAATATTTAAGAGATGCTCCCATATAATGCCAATCGGCATTAGAATTACATTATATTCACACAATGGAATGATATACAGCAAGGAAAACAAGCTAGTTGCAACTTAATGGGTAAACTTTACTTAGTGGGTGAACTTCATAAAGGTAATATTGAGCAAAAGAAACTAAGACACCAAAAGCACATGTTGTGTGATTGAAAAGCAGGCAAAAGTAATCTCTAATGTTAGAAATCAAGACATTGGTTTCTTTCAGAGGGGTTGGTGCCTGGCAGAGGGCATCTGGGGCGCTGGTAATGTTCTGGTTCCTTATCTGAGGTCTGGTTACACAGTGTATTAAATTTAAAATTCATTGTACTGTACATTTTGATTAATACATGTTTCTGTATGTTGTACTTTAATAAAAAATAATTATCAAACATGATATACAAATGACTACCAAACACATGAAAATATGCTCAACATCATTAGTTATTAGGGAAATACAAATGAAAACCACAGTAATATACTATCTCACATCCATAAGGATGGCTGGTTAAAAAAAAAAAGGAAAATAAGAATTGACAAATTGGAACCTTTGTACATTGCTAATGGGAATGAAAAATGGTGCAGCCACTGTGAAAAACAATTTGGCGATTCTTCACAAAGTTAAACAGAATTACCATACGACCCAGAAATTTCACTCATAGGTGTACACCTAAAAGAATTTTATGCAGGAATTCAAGCAAATACTTGTACATGGATGTTCACAGAAGCATTATTCACAATAACCAAAGCATGGAAACAACCCTAATGTCCACCAACTGATGGACTGATAAAATATGGGATATCCATACAATGAAATCTTACCCATACATAAAAAAGAATGAAGTAGTGATACACGCTGTAATGTGAATGAACCTCAAAAAGCAATATGTTAGGGGTACCTGGGTGACTCAGTTGGTTAAGCATCCAACTCTCGATTTTGGCTCAGCTCATGATTTCACAGTTCATGGGTTTGAGCACTACATCAGGGTCCTCACTGTGGTTGAACCTGCTTGAGATTCTCTCTCTTCCCATCTGTCTGCCCCTTCCCTGTTTATGCATGCATGTGCTCTCTCTCAAAATAAATAAACTTAAAAAAAAGCAATATGTTAGGTGAAAGAAGCCAGATACAAAATATTACATATTTTATGATTCTATTTACATAAAATATCTACAATAGGTATCTGTAGAGACAAAGCAGATTAGTGGTTGCCAGGGACTAGAGAGGTTGGAAAAGGGAGAGTGACTATTTAATGGGTATGGGTTTCCTTTTGGGGTCATGAAAATATATTGGAATTAGATAGAAGTGATTGTTGTACAACATTATGAATGTACTGAATGCCACTTAATTATGCCCTTCAAAATGGTTAATTTTATGTTGTATGAATTTTATCTCAATGGGAATGGTTTCCAACGTGTAAAAAAAAAAAAAAGGTCATTAAAAAAGATGGCTGCGGGTGCGTAGGTGGCTCAGTCAGTTAAGCTCTGACTTGGGCTCAGGTCATGATCTTGTGGTTCATGAGTTCAAGTCCCAAGTCAGGCTCTGTGCTGACAGTTTAGAGCTTGGAGCCTGCTTCGGATTCTGTGTCTCCCTCTCTCTCTGCCCCTCCCCTGCTTGTGTGCTCGCTCTCTCGCTCTCTCAAAAATAAAATAAACATTAAAAAAATTTTTAAAGAAAGTTGGCTGCAACAGCAAAATGTTAGTTATGTAAGGTAAAGGATATATTAACTAATCTTATTGTCTTGATCACTTCACAATATATATGTAAATCAAATCATCATGTTGCCCACCTAAAACCTACACGAAGTTTTATGTCCATTAAATTTCACTAAAGCTGGAAAACAAAACAAAAAAAGTATGGCTGAATGGTATGGGAGAATGAATTTGGAGGATGGAATCAAGGAGACCAATAAGGAGTCTTGGCAGTAGTTCAGACAAAAGCTGATGGTGGTTTGAGGATGTGGTGATAGATGTGAAGAGAGGTGGACAGCATCCTGATATATTGTGGAGTTGGCAGGACTTAATGGATTGAACATAGGATATGAAGGAAAGAGAAGAATTAAAAATGACTCTTAGATGTTTTGCCTTGCAAAACTGGCAGCATGATGACTACTCTTTGACAAGGATGCTAAGTCCTAGGATGTAGGGAAGATCCACAAGGCTGACCTATAAACCAACATCGGTATTATTGAGTGACAGAATCAGCAAAAGTTCCCCAACACCAACACCAAACAGTTCCCCCGTAAAGGTATTTTAAAGTGACTTTTAATGGAAGCCTCAGAGTTGTCGCTGACTCTCATTTAGCACTCCCATGCACATTGTCAACTCTCTGGTTATTATACTAGCCCTGCCTGTGCATTGCTCTGCCAAGGGCCCTCTTCCCTGTGCCTGGGAGGGTCATATTAGGCTCAGCTTCAGACAACAGTCCCCCTCCTTCTCTTAGGGGGCTGAGCAGCCTCTCTTCAAATCCACCTCTTCTTGGGCCTCATCTATTCTGTCCAGATTGTGACAGCTGCAGATTCTTTACTCCTACTGGGCTTTTCTCTCCACTTATTCCTAAAGGCCTCTATGCCACCCCAAGACTTTCCTGCCCAAGGTTTCATCTTGAATCCTCTACTCTACCTCACACCTTGTTACTCCCAGGCAGCTACTCTGACCTTATGTGAGCCTCACCTGGTCTCTCTTCCTCCACAGCAGACCCTCTCCCTATAGAGGGCCGGCTCGTGAACAGCTGTATTCAGGCCAGGAGGAAGTGCCAGGCCGATCCTGTTTGCAGTGCTGCCTACCACCACCTGAATTCCTGCACCTCTAGTATAAGCACCCCATCACCCACACAGGAACTTTTGGTCCCTGAGGACTGCAGGGAGGCAGCAAAGCACCTCAGGAATAGCTCTCTGATGAGCTGCACATGCCATCGGCGCATGAAGAAACAAGTTGCCTGCCTGGACATTTACTGGACCGTTCACCTTGCCCGCAGCCTTGGTGAGGCCCCCCTCATAGAGTGGACTAAGCTAAGGAAGATGGCTCTTGTGGGGTGGTTGTTTAATCCTACAGGATATAGGCTGCATGGTAGATTCTGGCTGGGATGGTAATGAAGCTCTGCACTTGACATCTACATGAAGTAGAGGGAGGAATTGGCAGTATTCTTTTGGGCGCCCACAGTGCTGCTCTCTCTTCTTCCTACTTCCCCCTTTCCTACCTGGCAACATGTAGCTGCCTCTTGGCAGAGCTCTGAACCAGACTGTGGCCCAACCTGGGGAGCTCCTGGGACAGAAGTGTATGGAGAAAAGGTGGAGGAAAATGGTCTTAACCCATACACAGATTCCAAATACAACATAATCCATAAGTTCAGAGAGAGTGGGAAACAGCATCCTGGTCCTGCCTTTAACAGAAGGATACTCGTTAACCAGACAGAAGATAGTGAGAGAGGAGAACTGGAAGAGCCAAAGAGAGGAGCTTCCTCTGACTCTTTCCAGAGACACCTCTCTGTATTAGTCAGCTTTTACTGGACTGTGCTGCAGTAACAAAACAGTGTTTTGTAAAACAAAGTTTTCATTCTTGCTCATGTTCTGTGTTAACTATTTCATGTATCTTCTTCATTCTGGGATCCTGGCTGAAGGTACGGCCTCCATCTGGAATGTTCTTTTCTCATGGCAGAGGGAAATGGGTAATGGCAGAAGCAAATGATGCCTTTAAAAGCTACTCAGATGTTACATAAAATACTAACGCTCACATTCCACAAACAAAGCAGATCACATGGCCAAGCCTGAATCCCTGGTGAGGGGGAGTATACTCTTCCCACAGGAGACCCTGAAAATCACATGGCAGTAAGTGTGGAAACCTAAGAGTTCTATCCAAATAGTATAGCAGTATACTGGTATATCACAAGTATAGGATCTTGTGATAATTTCTTTGTCAGGTAGAGATAGGACTCCCCTTGATCTAGTTAACTGTGGACAAAAAGGACCAGTCATCTGCCTGCCTCCAACATATTCTCAGTATGCATCAGTGGAACAGGGACTGGAGAACCACCACAAACACTCTCAGAAAGAGGAGGAATGAGAAGCACACAGCAGACATTACTTCATAGCTGTTCTGAAGTCCTCTGCACAAATTGTTGTCTAAGGGCCATCTTCCCTGGGAGTAGGAATTGCTCTTTAATAAGGCCCTGCTTTTGCTCCCTGGGACAGTTGCTTTATCTGTTGCTCTCCAGGGCTCTTGGCCCAGCCCCCTACCCATGACAGGTTTCTTTGGCCATATCTGAGAAGGATATTGGAGACTCTCACCTCTTTGAGGAGTGAACAGCATTCTCAGCTTGCTGCCTACCTGAGAAATGTTGGGGCATTTTAAGTCTCCAGTAGAGTCTATTTGAATCCTGGCTGGTGGCTCTTAGCAGTACAACTTTCTCAAAACATAATTGCTTTTTTTATATCTTTGGTTTCTGTCACCTCTGGTGCCAGTAGTCTTCCCTATAATTCTTTTCAAGACATATATCTCTTTCTAGACTTAATCAGAAGTATCTTGCTCTTATCAGAGGGAGAGCCACTACCCTAGTCTTTTTTCCCTGAGCATAACTGGCAGGATTTATTGATACCATCTTAATCAGTGAGAGATCTCCACAAAGGGCATGATAGCCATATACTTGAATTGGTCTTTGCCCAAAGGCTGAGTCTTTTTTTTTTTTTTAATTTTTTTTTAATGTTTATTTATTTTTGAGACAGAGAGAGACAGAGCATGAACGGGGGAGGGGCAGAGAGAGAGGGAGACACAGAATCCGAAGCAGGCTCCAGGCTCTGAGCCATCAGCCCAGAGCCCGATGCGGGGCTCGAACTCGCGGACCGTGAGATCTTGACCCGAGCTGAAGTCGGATGCTTAACCGACTGAGCCACCCAGGCGCCCCCAAGGCTGAGTCTTAATGGACCTTATTACTCAAAGCATTTTTTTAATTTTATATTTTAATATTTGAATATGAAAAACAGTTCCATCTCTTAATCCTGCAAATCCTGAAATTTCTGGATTTTTTCTTTTCTTTTTCCTCTCTATTTGCAAACTGATCAGTTCTTCTCTGAGCTTAACTTTCTTGTAGTACCTTGCAAAATGCAGCCAATGGCAATCAAGACATATTAGTAAAGGGGCACCTGGGTGGCTCAGTCAGTTAAGTTCCTGACTTGGGCTCAGGTCATGATCTTTTAGTTCGTGAGTTCGTGCCCCACATTGGGCTCTGTGCTGACAGCTTGGAACAGTTGGGAGCCTGGAGCCTACTTCAAATTCTGTCTCCTTCTCTCTCTCTGCCCCTCCCCCACTCACACTCTTGTCTCTCAAAAATAAACATTTAAAAATTAATAAAAAGACATACTAGTAACCTTCTGCTTCTCAGCTTCTTTTCCTTAAAGCACAAGCTCATTCAATATAACATCTTCCTTCCAAGTTATTGCAGGCAACAGTTTTCCCAAATGCTTTCCCACTGCATATTGAGGACTGCCATTTTTCATACTTCAGGAACAGCTTATTTACATCCACTCACTGCCCAGTCCCAAAGCCAATAAAATTTTAGATTTTTAGATCTTAGATCTTAGATTTTTTTTTGTTACTGCAGCACTCATTTCTAGATACCAATTAAAAATTTTTAATTTTTATTTTTATTTAATTTATTTTTTTAAGTAGGCTCCATGCCCAGTGTGGAACCCAACATGGAGCTTACACTCATGACCCTGAGATCAAGACCTGAGCTGAGATCAAGAGTCAGATGCTTAACCGACTGAGCCACCCAGACAACCCCACCAATTACATTTTTAATAAGAATTTGCCAAGTTATACTGCAGTAATAACCAACCAACCCCCACATATCTGGCCTCCTAGAAAAAAATTTTAATTTTTGTTCATGTTACACATCGGCTGTGGGCTTCCTTGAGTGGGATTTGTCTTTGCTCTACCTGTCTTCTTCTTTTGATGATCCAGGCTGCTAGAGAGAAAAGAGCAGCAGCAAGACCATGTGATGGTTCTTAAAGCTTCTGCTCAGATGTGATTTATGTCACTTCAGCTCACAATCCACAAGCCAAAGCAAATCACATGGGCAATCCTTATAGTAGGGTGTGGAAGTATACTCCTCTCATAGGGGCCCTGAAAGTCACATGGCAACTGAGGTGGGGGTGTGTGTGTATAATCTTCTCATAGGGTGGGTAGCTAGCAAATAGCTGGAAACAGTAATGCAATTTACCACCCTTTTTGTTCCCTCTTTTCCACTCCTCATCCTAATCAGTTCTCTTTCAGAATTTCCCCAGAGACTTCTCCCTAGATCCTCTTGTCTTCTTGCCTTTCCCTTTGGGAGCTTTCAGGGCTTCCCAGATATCCAGACCATCCTTTCCTACTTGCTTGACCTCATCCATATTTTTTCCTCCCTATAGATGCATTCTCAAAGGCAAACTGGGTGACACTTTGCACTCTTTCATCCTTCTCTTCCAACAAGATTAGCCAACATTTATTGAGTACCTACTGTGTCTATGAGCTATGCAGTGACTTTATGATCTATTATGTCCCCTTAAGGAGCCCACAGCCCCTCCTGTTCCCAACCTCCAATCTGGTCCTCAGGATTCTTATCACCTTGTCTCTAGGTGACTATGAACTGGATGTCTCCCCCTATGAAGACACCGTGACCAGAAAACCCTGGAAAATGAATCTCAGCAAACTGAACATGCTCAAACCAGGTGTGGAGGGCAGTCTGAGGTTGGGACATGAGGGATGGACCTGGACCCTGAAGGAAGGGTGACTGATGGGGAACACAAGCCAGACGGAGGGCGTGTTGGGAGAGAGTTCTAGCCTGCCACGTAACTAAAGAAGCATTGTGTCAGGGTGGAAGTCTGAGCTGTGAGCATTTGTGGTCTTATATGTCAACAAATAGTTAATAGGGAGGCCATTAGGGCTCCTTGGTTCCAAAAGGTGGGTCTCTACAAAGCGTTTGATGGAGTGGCAGCAGTCCCAGAAAAAAAAAATGCTGAAATAAAGTAGTTACCCTCATTCGAGGCAGCCAGGAAAGTAGCTTTTTGTCCCTGAAGACTAGGAAATTGCTTGTTTTCATACCATTTTAATGGGATGGGTGAGGTGTTGGGCAGGGAAAATGGTGAGAAAGAATGTGACTGCTCAGGGGTTACTCAGGGTGGGGAGCCATCAGTCTGGCAAGGACTAAAATGCATTTTTTTTTTTTTTTTTGGAAAGTGAGGCTCTTGTGTTAATTGGAAAGGCACACACACACAGACACTCACTTTTTGAGAAAGATAGGAGCTTTGTTGTACAGTTAGTCCTGTATATTGGAATTAGTATTTTGAGAGAAAAGTGTAGAGATTTATGCATAAACACTTACTTATAAGGAATCTGGGAATAACCTGTTCCATTTACTCCATTGTTCTGACTGCTGGAATGTTGTCAATAAAAATATCACCATAATTTCCCCAGCCTCAGAGCACAGGGAACTTTTATGCATGCATCAATCATTAAAGGCAGACAGGTAATGTTAAAAATGGGCCAAATAGATGCAAAACCAAACAAAAATCCTCAGCAGAATTTAGTTGCGTATGTTTTGGACAGTTCAGAAAGTGCTTTAGAATGTTGTAGGGCCTCTAGATGATGATTTCCACCATGAGACTTCAATCCACCATAGGATTGAGGAAAGGGTTTTGGTTATTTGAGCTTTCTGGCCACTTCAAGTCTAGGTAAATGAGTGTAAGATATGTATATGGCCTATTTTATTTTATTTTATTTATTTTATTTTATTTTATTATTATTTTTTTAACACATAGGAAAGCTGAGGAGTAGGATGGGGGAAGCTCACAAATACCAGATATAGTTTATGGGTAGAGGGAAAGTCTAGGATTCGCAGTGGACTTATTCCAGGGAGTCCTACCTTTCCTCCTACCCCCACCACCATCCTTGTTAAATCCGAGGTTTGCAGGGGTTCCTAGCAAAACTGGGCTGCACGTTTGCAGAGAGGACTGGTGACTTGGTGCCCTTATCCCCGCAGACTCAGACCTCTGCCTCAAGTTTGCCATGCTATGTACTCTTAATGATAAGTGTGATCGGCTGCGCAAGGCCTATGGGGAAGCGTGCTCGGGATCCCGCTGCCAGCGCCACACCTGCCTCCATCAGCTCCGCGCCTTCTTCGAGAAGGCTTCGGAGCCCCACGCTCAGGGCCTCCTGTTGTGCCCCTGCGCACCGGCCGACCAGGGCTGCGGGCAACGCCGGCGCAACACCATCGCTCCCAGCTGCGCTCTGCCGTCTGGGGCCCCCAACTGCCTGGAGCTGCAGAGCCTCTGCATCGCTGACCCGCTGTGCAGGTGCCGGTGCCAGGGCGGGAGGGCTGGGTGTGGGTAAGGGCGCAGTGCACGCCACTCCTTATGGGTGCTTTCCTGTGCAGAGCTGGGCTTGCCCCCCAGAGGCCGTGGACTGACTTCACCCTGTAGTATTTTCTGAAAACCCTGTGATCAAAAAAAATTGTTTTCCTTTGTGTAAAAACTTCAGAAAATATAAAACGTATAAAATCCATAAGAATCCATCACCTGAAGATAATCTACATACTTTTGGGAGCGTTTCCTTCCAGTCTTTTTTGTATACCCATAAACAAAACTGGATTTTCTAGAAATATATTTGTACCTTCTTTTTTTTTCACTTATGTGCGTATCTCCTGAGCATTTTTCCATGGAGGCAGCAGGGAACAGTGGTGAAGACAGGCTCTGAGGTCAGACAGATGTGAATTTAAATCCTGGCGCTGTTCGATTTTGAGCCCGTCACTTTAAGCTAAAATTCCATCACTTAACCCAACGTTCCTCTGAGTCCTCTGTAAAAAGTGGGATAATAATACAGACCTCATGGGATTCTGGTGAGCGTTAAATTACATAATTTATGTAGAGTGCTTAGCTTACTGGTGCAGAATAAGTGCTCAATAAATGGTGGGTGCTTATTTTGTGTTTTACTGTCCTTTTGGCAACTTGATTTTTAAATGCCTAAATTGCATTCCATTTTATGGATGCCCCATACTTTATTTAATCCTTCCTCAATTGTTGGATGTTTAGGTTGCTTTTTTTTATTGCTATAAATAATGCAGTAAATATCACTTGTGCATTAATCTTTGTGCACAAATCTAACTATTACTTAGGGTGTGTGGCCATAACTGCCATTACCAAATCAAAGTACACAACTGTTGGTAAGGTGTTTGATATGTATTGTCCAGATAATTTGAAATTCTGACCTGGCTTTCCTCTGCCTTCTCAGGACAAAACATTCACCAAATTGAAGTTATCATCCACTCAAGTAGAATTCGTTGACAGTGAGAGTCACTTATTTTTCAGCCTGGTTCTACCCCTTATTTCTCCGTAACATTGGGCAAAGTTATTTAACCTCTCTGAGCTCCACTTCCTTCTTCTGTAAAATACTACATAAAAGCTCTCAATCATCATAACACCAGCACTTAGTGAGTACTTACTATGGGCTAGGTACTGTTTTAGGTACTTAGTATGTATTAACTCATGTAAACCTTACAAGATAGATGGTGCTGTTGTTTTTTTATCATCTGCATTTTACAGAGAAGAAACCATAGCAGAGAATGTTTAAATAGCTTGTTGAGACTCATCCAGGTAGTAAGTCAGGTTACTGAATGAGGTCTGGAATGAAGAAGTCTGGCCTGGAGTCTGGCCTAACTGCTCTGTAGACTGCCTATTGTGTTGCTGATAGCTATTACTATCACATAACAAGTGCTGGTCTGGATGACTAAGATACTGTCCTTTCCTTCAAGGAGTTTGCTTTTGGGTGAGCGTGACAGAGAAATAAACCACCTATCCAACAAAAGGCAAAACGTAAGGAAAATTGCAGAAATATGTACAGAAAAACATACTTGTAATTGTATCATCTGAAGATAACCAGCCTTACCTATTGTAGGATCAATATTAATAATAACAGTCTTTAACATTTAATGAACATTTCATATGTACCAACAACTATGCTAAATGCTGTACATGCAGTCTCTTACCTCATCCTCACAAAAACCCATGAGGAAGTACTGTTTTCATTTCTATTCATAGTTGACAAAACTGAGGTTAAAGAAGCTGCCTGAAATCTCATACCTAGGGATTGTGGAGCCCAAATTCAGAGTGGCATGCTTTGGGACTGGGGTGATCGTGCCCTTAATTGTGATAGAAACAGGCTTCACTGAGGGGGAAGCCCTGGACCATGACCTGAATGCAAAGGAGGATTTGGCTTGAAGATGGGTCTGTCATCTAAAGGGGAGCAAGGGTGAAGGCTGCAGACCAGACCCTCAATGGGGACTCTTGAAATTTCCCCTTCTTCCAGATCTCGCCTGGTGGATTTCCAGACCCACTGCCATCCTTTGGACATCCTAGGGACCTGTGCAACAGAGCAGTCCAGATGTCTGAGAGCATACATGGGGCTGATTGGTGAGGCTGGGGGCCATATGAAGGGAGCCAACAGGGTGGCTACTCCCGGGGGTGAGAATCCTCTGGAGACTGAACCCAGATGGGGTGGTCCTGAGACAGGTGGCAGAGAGTGGGGGTTGAAGTTTGGGTGGCCTAGGCCCTGACAGTCCTTTATTCACCCCACAGGGACTGCCATGACTCCCAACTTTGTCAGCAATGTCAACATCAGTGTTGCCTTAAGCTGCACCTGTCGAGGCAGTGGCAACCGGCAGGAAGAGTGTGAACAGCTGGAAGAGTCCTTCTCCCACAACTCCTGCCTCAGTGAGTGCATTACACCTGCTCCCAGCCCCCAGGATTGGATCAGCTGGACCCAGTTTGAGGAAAAGGGTCAGCTCTGTGGTCCACACTGGTTCCATCCATCTCCTGCAGACAGAGCAGCCCCCTCCTACTCCCTGGTGACCCCTCAAGCTTCCTGTTCAACCTGTCTTGGCCCCAGGGACACTCTTCAGCTTTAGGAATAAGCAAGCAGAATGAAACAATATCCCATTCCTACCCATCCTGCCATATGCCAGGGTCCCTAAGACATTCCCTTTTCTTTCATGGGAGCCTAAGAGATCTCCAACATATGCCCACTTCTGTTTACCTTCTCTCCTCTCCTCAGTGGAGGCCATTGCAGCTAAGATGCATTTTCACAGCCAACTCTTCTCCCAGGACTGGGCAGACTCTACCTTTTCCATGATGGAACACCAGGTAGGGCCTCCTTTATTACACACCTCCTACCTTTACTGGTCTAGCTGGGGGAAACCCAGACAAGGGGACAGATGAGGTGACCTCACTGTGGTCATGAATACTATAGATCTCTAAAGGACACATCAGGGGTGGGGGGGGGGCAGGCTTTGACTGATGCCAAAGTGGTGAAGGGGGTGGAGCTGACTCCATTCCATTTCTTCTACAGAACAAAAATCCTGCTCTGATGCCACAGCCCTGGGTGCCCTCTCTTTTCTCCTGTACACTTACTTTGATTCCTCTCCTGAGCCTCTGGTAGCTGGACTTCCCCTGGGCCCCTCTCCCCTCTACCACACCAGCCTGACCTTCAGCCTGCAAGGGGTAAGGAAAGAGCGGCATCAGGAAGGAGGTGCAGTAAACAACATGGCGACCCTCAGTCCATACTGCATATCCAACTGACTCCACATGGGGCCATCGTTGAAACTGACTCATTCCCTCCTCAGCCCTTCCTTAGGACTTGGTGACCATGATTTAGCCATATCTTCTGGTGGAGACCATCTCTACCAGTCTCTCTTATAATCCTTTCCTCTTGCCCACCAGAATCACCCAGGCTCTAACAAATCAGTCATTATCTATTGCATTCTCCAGGTAGGCAGGGCTGGATGTTCTGAGGCAGCATAGAAAGACAGTCCCCATTGTAAGGAAGGCTGGTACAAGACTCCTACCCCTTTGTCTCCTCCTCTGAATGGGATATAGGAACCTAGTGCCTACCCTACCTGGGGATCCATCAGAGCATTTGAGCCTCAGGAGACGGAACATTTGGGTTTTGCTTTCTTCCTGCTACTGTCCTGAAGTATCCCCATGTAAATCATAATTAAACATTTGGCTTAAAACTTTGCTCTTTTCCTGTTTTCTCGCATTGTGAATTTATGTAGAATTAGAAGTGTTACAGGTACAAGAATAGAGGTGGCCAGGACCAGGAGACACAGTTACCCTCCCACCAATTGCTGTGTGACCTCAGCAATTCTCTCAAAGTCCCTGTGTACTTAACATGGAGTTGGAAGGAAAAATATAGCTTATGTGAGGCTTTGGACCTGGTATCTGTCCCAGATCCAGCCATATCTGGTATACTACCTGGGATCTGCCACAGGAGCTGAGAGGGGAGTATCCCCAGTCAACCAAAGCATTTATTGAGCACCTGCTCGTGTTATTGGCTTGCTCCAGACCATGATGGGGGCCAGAGGAAATGAGAGACTGGTCCTCAATCCCATTTGCAATCCTGTTGGGATAAGGAAACAAAGTAGTTGGGAAAATATATTTATAGAGCTGTGGACATTTGTCTATTCATTCACTCACTCTTTCCTTAAGCATCTGATGAGTGCTGGCTCAGCAAGGCACTGTGCTGGATGCAGGAGATTCTGGAGTACTGATTCAGATACTGTTTTCAAGTCTTTTACACTCCAGAGCAGAGGAATAAACAAGACAAGAAGAACAAGACATGCGATAAGTACTGTACAATAATTATAATAATAACCGTCATTTATTGAGCCTCTACTGCATGCAAGTACATGCATTAATTCATTTGATCTTCCAACAGTATTTGACTTTGTTAGTTAATAGCTATATGACCTTGGGCTCAACCTTTCTAGACCTCATTATCTACATCTGTAATGTGAAAAAGCATAGAACCCACTTCATAAGGAATGAGATAATCCATATAAAAGCATTGGAACTGACACAATATAAGAACTCAGAAAAGTTAGCAATTACAGTATGTGGTTTTTGTAGAACATTTGGACAATACAGACAATTATAAAGAAGAAAGTAAAATACTCTAAAATCCCACCAGCAAACTGCCAAATGCTCTGCCTATATGTGCACATGAAAATCTATGGGTATGTATAACTTTATATAAGTGGGATCAGACACTGCATGTCACTGTGTCAGTCACAGATGTCTTTCAGCATGCATGAGTAGAGCTTGAACTACATCATCCTTTTTATCAGCTTCAGAGCATGGACTTATATGAATGCATATTCCTACATATATCGTTTTTTTAACCAGTTATTTATCAATGGATATTTGGTTGTCTTCCCATTTTTCTCTCAACCAAGTTTTAAGGTAGTGAGCAGGTGACTGGGGGTAGGATGTGCAGAAATGCTGCCAGAGTGGCGGGTAGAATAGGGAAGCCTCTTCTTACACATTTTTGTATCCCCATAGTACACGCTGCCCCCAGAAAATGCTAGGTCAACATTCCTCCCTGCAAACTTCAGTGGGGGCCCTTGGAGACCTTCCCCTTCACCCCTCCCAGGAAGATCTCTGAGCTGGCAAAGCCTCTCCATTTGCTTTGACTCCATTAGCCTGGGGCTGGGGGTGTGAATGGTACAGTCATTCCTTGCTAAGTGCTTGAATTAGACTAATAGGTCATCTGTGCTTTTCTCTGAATAAAGTCCAAATTTCTGGTAAACAACTAAGGCCACTCCCCAAGCCCAGGGCCCAGAGCCAAGACCTGGGGTGGGGGCACAGTGGCTGGACTGAAGCTTTTAATGGGATCCTGGCTGATTGGAATGGCGAATGCCATTAGACTAGCTCCTGGGTAACAAGGAGGGAAGGGCCACTGACAGCAGTGGTAAATGGGGAGTGCTGAATTACAGGCCTCTGCATCATTGGGGTAGAGCAGACTGTCTTTTATTTTATTTATTTTACTTATTTTTTCAGACTGTCTTTTAAACAACGCCCTTCATATTCACCCATTCATTCATTCATGCATTCATTCAACAAACCTTTAACAAGCATTTGCTCTGTGCCAGGTTGTAAGTATTTTTCAAGATCTTTCCTTGACCATTTATGAGCTGCCATTTTGGTGAAGGGGCAGCCCAGGACTCTAGCAGCCAGACCTCAAGTTTGGGCAGTTGAGACTTTTCATTTACTCTGGTTGATTATAACCCTCAGCTCTTTGACCTTGGGAAATACGCTTTACCCCTCTGAGCCACCATTTCTTCCTGTCCACTGGGGATGCCAATAGAAATACCTAACTTAAAGGGTTGCCATTTTTATTTTGCTTTTCTAATTTAAAAAGATTTTTAAGTTTATTTATTTACGTAGAGAGTTGGGGAGGGGCAGAGAGAGAAAGAATCCCAAGCAGACTCTGCACTGCCTGCAGCACAGAGCCCAACATGGGGCTCAAACCCACAAACCATGAAGTCATGACCTGAGCCAAAACCAACAATCAGATGCTTAACTGACTGAGCCACTGGCACCCCTGTTTTGCTTTTCTTACAAAAATAAATATAACATCATCAATTTATCTTCAGCCAAAAAAAACTAATTGGCAGTATCAACTAATGTTTATACCGATTTTAATGGTTTTGGTTGGCAAGTTTTTGGCTTCTTATTTCTATAAAAGCTTATAAGCATGAGGAATTTATGCTTGTTTTGCTCTCCATGCATATTTAAGTTAGATAATAGTAAAAATATTTAAAACCTATTTTAAAAATCACGATTTTTTTGAAGACTGGAAGTAATACTTAGCACAGCATCTGATACAAGATGGGTACTCAATAAATGGCAGCTACTATTATTATGACCTCTGGGAGGGGATCTGTGGGTACCAGATGTTCTGCTTCCTGCCCAGGAGGAGTGGTGAGTGATGGTGCTGGCTTTCCTTCCAACTGTGGGCTGAATTCTGGGTGGGGCTGCCCCTGGGAGATACTATTCAAGCTCTGAACTCTAAGATGTAAGCCAGAACTCTGGGTCTGTGTCTCAGATCTGAGGGACCTTGGACAAGGCACAGAGTCAAAGAGAGTTAATGTGTTAGTCAAGGATCTTTTGGTTGAATGTAACAGAAATATTGGAATTGCTTAGTAAAAGGGGAATGTCCTGAAACCCAACCCCAGGAAATTCATCCAGGCCTTGGGGTGCTGAGACTGGTGAGTCAGAAACCAGTCTTGATTGCCCTCTCTTGAAGGTTTAGACATCTTGAACCATCTACTTCATTCTTTCTGCAGACCTACTTCGAGTTCACCTAAGTGATCTCCCATCCTAGTTCGAAATTCACAGAAAATCTGATTGTCTATGCATAGGTTCTAGATTGGCTTTTCTGGGTTGAGAGACAATGCCAGGCCTGTGTGAGGGACACAGAGTGGCTCAGACAGGCCCAATGGCATAGACTCCTGTCAGGGAATTGCAGTGGGTCTTAATTACCTGAAGTCAGGGCTTGCTTCTTTTGTGGCTTCTTTCCTGGCCTTGGAGTATCTCCTGAGCTTCCTTCTTGGATGCCCTGAAGGGATGGGAATGTAGGAACACAGACCAGGTGCTGAGGCTCTGGGTCTGAGAAGTACCCTTGGAGCTAGATCTGAGTGGAGGTTCTTTTTTAATTTTTTTTTTAATGTTTGTTTATTTTTGAGAGAGAGGGACAGAGACAGAGCATGAGTAGGGGAGGGGCAGAGAGGGAGACACAGAGTCCAAAGTAAGCTCCAGGCTCTGGGCTGTCAGCACAGAGCCTGATGGGGGCTTGAACTCATGAACCATGATCTCATGACCTGAACTGAAGTCAGATGTTTAACCGACTGAGCCATCCAGGTGCCCCTGAGTGGAGGTTCTTTATGGCTGCAGAAGGAGGCTTTGCTAGATTTTTGGTTCTGGCAGTTGAAGAGTAAGGCAAATTGAAGGGAATCAGAGAATGCCATTCCCAAATATACTACTTGGTGTAAGGATTATTTTGACCTGAAGATGATAGAGAATCAACAGATTCAGGAAGAGCTCTGTGCCCTCCCCTCAACTGTCTGAAAGCAGGGCATGATTGAGGATGGGGAAGCAACACCAAGATGAGTTTGCAAAAACCAGCCTTCCTAAAATAGCCCTTATCTTCCATTAGTTTCCCCCATATACTTCCTAGTCACTTCCCCACAATTTATTGTCCTGTGACCCCAAACCCTCTTTACTTTGTTAAAAGGGTATATAAGACCCCTAATTTAACCTCAGGTCTTATTTGAGTTTCACTTCTTTTTGTAAACTCCTGTGCAGGTAAATATTAATACAATTTTTGCCTTTTCTCCTGTTAATCTGCGTTTTGTTAGTTTAATACACAGGTTTCCTGATACTGAACATAAGAGGTAGAAGAAAAGATTTTTCCCTTTGACAAAAGCACTGCCATTTCTTTGGCTAATAACCCTCTATCTTCACCTCTACATCCCATCTGACCAACATTTGTAGTCTCTCACCCTCTTTCCTCTCTTAGGATCTCTGGTTGTCAGAAACTCCAGTCTCTTTTTAGCATCTCTGCTTCTCTCAGGAGGAAGACTCTTCACATCTGGAGCTTGGGAGACTTGGTCCAATAAAATTCCCCTTGCACATATTGAGCTGGTCAAGGCCCTAACTGACATACTGTACATGGGTGTGGAGGTGGAGGACTAACATTTATTAAGAGCTTCATGTGTGCAAAGCATAATGCTAATGGCTTAATGAGCATTATTTCATTTACTTTTCAGAACTATCCTATTTTTTCCCTCTGTTTTACAAGGGGCTTAACAAGGCCAAGCAATTTGTCCAAGTTACAGGGCTAACAAGTGACTGATCCAGGAATCAAACCTCAGCCTTCCTGACTCCCAGGCACAATCTTTGATACACATCACATTTGTCCAGTGTTGGGGTGAGGCCCTATGTCTTAAATTAGAACAGAGACTATGATGAGGAGTGTGGGGGTAAGGGGGAGCTCTTTTAGGCTATAGTTATGGTTTCTGGGAAGAGAAGGTATTTTGGCTGGACCTTGAAGAAGTAGGATTTAATTAGGCAGAAATGGGGGGGCACCCCAAAAACCAGAATGAGCAAACAGAGACTGGAAAGGGCAGGGAGTGTTGAGGGAATTACAGGTAGTCTGCCGTGACTGGAGTTCTCTGGGGGGAAGGTGCTCCCAGGTCTTCAGGGTCACTCATTTCCCAACCTGACTGCCTGGGCGGGGGAGGTGTCTCCTCTGCAGACACACCAACTGCAGAGCTGCTGTTCTGAAAACCAGGCCCATGGAGCAGGCAGGAATCCTGAGGAAACAATGTGAAGATTTCTGGCCTGGCATGCTTGGCATCCGTGACCACAGGGAGCTCCATGGCCCCTTGACCCCTTGCTGACATCCCAGGGCACAGAGGTCAGTGTGTGGCAGGGAGAGGATGAAGTGAGCCTGTGTCTGGGCTGGGAACAGTGATAGGCAGAAAGGAGGAGCCCATCCCCCACAGAGGGCTAGCGGAAATAGCCCCTCCCTGGGCTGACCCCACTCCAGTTGCTGTGGTCAGCTTGAATATCAGGCATTTGTTCTGGGAGTATGGTCTCCCCAGATTTTGGTTGGCTTTGGGGTTCCAATGGAGGCTTCTTCCTGCTGAGCATCTACTGTGGACCACATAGGGCAGGCAGTAGGTTGCCACAGAGATGAAGACAAGTGTTGTGGTAGAGACAGATAGACAAATAATAAAGACATCATTATTTGAGTACTTGGTCTGTGTCAAACACTGCACTAAGAGCTCAATGTGTGTATCTTTAAAGCTGAGCTGCCTCATAGGCTTGTCTCCACATGGTATCAATCTGGCATCCACAATATTTGAAACAAATTTAAATAATGATTGCACAGTCTTTTGGAAAAAATACACAGCAAAACTTAAAATCCTCTTTCCCCATCTGTTTCTCTGTATTATATGTACAAAGCAGCCATCTCTACACAATCTTTCCTCTCTCTCCATGCTCCTGGGTAGAGGTTTATGCCATGAATATACAGTTAATATTTTTTCCCTTATCTCACGTGTATAATCCAATTGAAACTTCATTACAGCCCTCTGAAGGCAGGCACTATTATCCCCATTTTACAGATGGGGATAGAAGTCTAGAAGTTAATTCTTGCCCAGAGTCACACAGCTAATCACTGGCAAGTGCATTTGAAGCAGATTCTGTTTGTTGTGAAAGAGCATGTGATCCAGGGCCTGTGAGACTCCTGAGGGACAGTCAAGACATTCAATTCATGGGGGGGCTTCATTCGGAGGAGGCTACATTTGAGTAGAACCTTAAAGGATAATAGAAGCTCAACAAACAGAGATGAGCGACAGAAGTGTTTTTTTAATTTTTTTTTTCACCGTTTATTTATTTTTGGGACAGAGAGAGACAGAGCATGAACGGGGGAGGGGCAGAGAGAGAGGGAGACACAGAATCGGAAACAGGCTTCAGGCTCCGAGCCATCAGCCCAGAGCCTGACGCGGGGCTCGAACTCCCGGACCGCGAGATCGTGACCTGGCTGAAGTCGGACGCTTAACCGACTGCGCCACCCAGGCGCCCCAGAAGTGTTTCTTAGGAAGGGAGTGACACCTAAGAGGTGAGCACATCACACAGTGGGATGTCCAGAGAGAGACAATCTTGTTCCTCTCCCTCTGAAGAGTGGTTCCTCTCCTCCTGCATTTAGGAGACTTGCCTCATTTCCCATCTTTGCCCTAGGCAGATTCTGCCTGTGCCCTTTAACAGTCTCCATCACAAAGCGGCCTTGTGGCTTCTGAAAGAGACCCTCTAATTCAGGCTGGCTCCCTACCACCCACCCCCACGCCCCAAAGGGGAAGAGAACTCCCTTCTAGGCCAAGTTAAATCACTTAATTCTTTTTTTTTTTTTAATTTTTTTTTCAACGTTTATTTATTTTTGGGACAGAGAGAGACAGAGCATGAACGGGGGAGGGGCAGAGAGAGAGGGAGACACAGAATCGGAAACAGGCTCCAGGCTCTGAGCCATCAGCCCAGAGCCTGACGCGGGTCACGATCTCGCGGTCCGGGAGTTCGAGCCCCGCGTCAGGCTC
>NW_024412423.1:24877423-24939322 GCF_014898765.1 Herpailurus yagouaroundi | reverse complement strand
GTTTGGGACAGAGAGAGACAGAGCATGAACGGGGGAGGGGCAGAGAGAGAGGGAGACACAGAATCGGAAACAGGCTCCAGGCTCTGAGCCATCAGCCCAGAGCCTGACGCGGGGCTCGAACTCCCGGACCGCGAGATCGTGACCTGGCTGAAGTCGGACGCTTAACCAACTGCGCCACCCAGGCGCCCCAAAATCACTTAATTCTTAAGGAATTACATGTCAAGCTTGTGTTAGGGAACGTAGCTCTCTAGTCTTTAAGAAAAACATGTTGTAGTGCAAAGAGTACAATGGAAAGTGGATCCAGCCTGATCTGGGTTTGAATTTCAGCAAAACTCTCAGCTGAGTGAATTCAAGCAAATTGCTTAATCTTGTGAAGCTTCAGCCTCCTGATCTAGAAAATGACTATTGCTAAAAAGTGGTGACTGATAGATTTGTCAGAGAGGAAGAGGAAATGGCTGGCTGGGAATATATTGATCTAATATTTACTTCAGTGTTAGGTGTCAGGGACTTGTCAAATCCAGGTTTCTCCTGCAGGAAGTGTACAGTATGAGATGTTAGGTACTTGGGTGGGAAGGTGACTCCCAAGAAGTAGAAGGAAAGAGAGGAGGAGGTGGCTAAGCCTGGACAGGGTTCCCAGTCCTGAAGTCTTGTCTTGCTGGAACAATTCCATGAACCTCTCCTAGCCTCAGTTACCTCACTTTGAAATGCCAACCCAACTTAATGAATATTGGCCAAACTTGAATTGCTATTTCATCCATTTTATTTTTAAATATATTTTTCCATAATTTGCCTCATCCCAGAGGAGATTTGAGGTGATATTTATTTATTTATTTATTTATTTATTTATTGTTTTAAAATGCTTATTTTTGAGAGTAAAAGACAGGGCATGAGTGGGGGAGGGGCAGAGAGAGAGAGAGGGAGACACACACACACACAGGATCTGAAGCAGGCTCCAGGCTCCAAACGTCAGCACAGAACCTGATGTGGGGCTCAAATTCACGAACTCTTGAGATCATTATCTGAGCCAAAGTTGGACACTTAACCAACTGAGCCATCCAGGTGCCCCTGAGGTGACTTTTAAAAATACACATTTTGGGGCACTTGGGTGACTTAGTCGGTTAAGCGTTGGACTCTTGATCTTGGCTCAGGTCATGATCTCACAGTTCATGAGACAGAGATCCAAGTCGGGCTCTGTGCTTAATAGCAAAGAACCTGCTTGGGATTCTCTCTCTCCCTCTCTCTCTCTCTCTCTTCCACTCCTCTCCCTCTCTCTCTCAAAATACATAAATATAATAAAAAAAAATAAAACTAATACAAAATGAAAATAAAGGCCCACAAACCAGGTTGCAGAGAGAATCAGAGTAAAACAGTGAATGACCGCCAGATCATTTCAGTAACCTGTAAAACCTGTGAAAAGGTCCTGTGTAGATGAATCCCATTTTCACAGAACCCTTAGCATATAATACTTGCCTGTAGTAGAGGTTAGAAAATATATCTTAACCAGAGCTACAGGTAATATTTCTATTTCACAAATGAAACTGAGGTTAAGTCCTGCCCTGGTCCCAGTATATAATGTGCATGGGTGAAGGGGAGGGAGGAAAAATCCTTTGTAACTTATACTGAAGTATGAAGTTTGGGACCCCTGTGTGTTTGTGTTTGTCAAAAGACCACAAGCTGCCTCTGCTTTCTCCGTCCCCCAAGGGGTTACAGACCTGACCATTTGGGTGAAATGACCATTCAGGAGAGGGAAGGCAAAGAAGAATAAACCCCAATCAGTATTTCAATGAGTTATCCTGTCACACTAAAATAAATATTGAGTGCTTATTATCTGCCACCTAGTGTGCTAAGCAGTTCACATTTTGTATATTTTACATTTAAATTTAGTTTAAATTTCACATTTAAGTACAGTTTAAATTATATATTGGAGGGTAGGAAGCTTACGAGATAAGGGCACACTCGGGTAAGAAAGGGTGGGAGTCCCACCTCCCTCAGCCGCTTGCTGCACAGCCTTGGTGATTGCTGTGTTCCTCCACTTGTGAGCACAGTTTCCTCCATCCGCCTCTTGGGTCGTTGTAATGAATCAGTAAGCTTAAAGCATGTTAAATGTTCTGCCCAGTGTTGGCACAAACTAAGCAACAACAGCATAAACAACGGCAGCAAACGTTTAGTGACGGATCAGGACCGAAGGCGCATCCAAAACCTGAAACACGACCCCCCACGTCGGACCCCAGTGGCAGGGCTCTGGGTTTAGTCAGGGCGGTAACGGCCGCCCCCACTCCCACCGCTGGCGCGGCTCCTCGGCGCGGGCTCCTCGGCGCGGGCAGAACCGCGGTGGGAAGCCGCAGGCTGCGTGCGGGGAGGCGCGCCGCCTAATGCAGTTGTCAGTTAATTAGGGGAGAAGGTTAGGTCATTAACGGCGGGATCGATGCAAAGGGAATTAAGAGGCTCTGGCAGCGTCGCCGCCGCGCTCTCTGCGCGGGCCCGGGGCCGCATTCAACAAAAATTCGATACGCATTAGCAGAGGATCGGAGGCCGCCCGGGTGGCGAGACCGCCGAGCGCACGAGCTGCTCCTGGGTCAGGCGGCCAGGGCGGGACGCGGTGCCCTGCTGGGAAGAGCCGGTGCCTGGGCGGGCACCACTGCCTGCGCGCGCCGCCCGGGAGTCTCTGGGAGGTGCGGGGTGCAAGGCGAGGGAGGCTGGAGGTCCTCGCAGGCGAGCATGGCCGCCTGATCCTGGGGAGGCTGCGGGTACAATGACGGGTTAACGTTTAAACATTCCAAAGAGCTCCTCCCGCGGTTCCCCAACTCACTCTACCACTGCCCCTCACCGGCGCCCCTGCCACTCATCCTTCAGACCCAGTGACCTTAGTCACAGGGAAGCTGCCCTGACCTCCCCAGACTAGGCCAGGCCACCCTGTAACCCTCCCACCCAGTACTTATCTCTCCATAGCATTTATCACAGTGTTGTTACATGTGTGAGATCTGTACAACTTTCTGGCCAATGCCTTTCTCCTGACCAGATTGCAAAATCCAGGAAAGTGAGGCAATGTACATCTGTTTTGTTTACCTGCGCCCACAAAGCCTGGAACATGGCCGGTGCTCAGTAAATATTTGCAGGAAGAATGAATCCCCTCAGCAACCCAGTGAGTTAATTGGTAGGATGAGGAAATGATGGCTCAAATAAATGAAGTGACCTGCCCAACATCACAGCCATCTTCCAGCCTCCAAGCCCTTTCCTTGAACAAATGTTCTCATCTGTCTGAATATTAGCTTTTCCATCCAGGGAAAAATAATTTATAGCTGCCTTCATACTATGTGCCAGGGAGTGTGCTAATATTTATTTGTATTTGCTCCTTTAATTCTTACAACAACCCTGTGAAATACAAATCATTGGTTATAAAGGAGGAATTTGAAACTAGCAAGGGCTGGGCCCATCATTTGCCTGTTTGCCCTCAGATCCATCACCCCCTTTCTGATACTGTTTTTCATGGGTGGGCCACCCCCACACTTCTACCTCCATTCCACCTCCCGTCAGGCTGGATTTCCCAGGCTCCTTTGTCAGCTGGATTTTGGCTGATTTTGGCCAATGGTAGCCACTGTACAAGATTGGAGAGCTGAGGATAGGAGGACCCAGAATACCCCTATCCTTGACAGCTTCTGGGCTCCATGTCCTTCCTTTGGCCTCCAGACTAGATGGTAGTGGTTTCTTGCTCTTGCTAATCTCTGGGTTACCTCACTTACCTCGTATGGCTTTAAAGTTCTTCTGTCACTTCTGCCATCTGAGTGGCCACAGTGTTAAACTCTCTATATTAAATTTCCTCTGTTTGAAATAGTTCGAGTAAATTAATTTTCCTGTAAGAGCTATGATTTGAATCCAGATCTGTCCGACCATGAAGATGTGCTTAAAGCTTTCCCCAGGAGATCAGAGCAGGCAAAGCAGTGCAAGAGTGATAACCATTTAACCACCCTGCCCAGAGAGCTCTTTCTAGGTCCCTTCTGTGAGAGAAATTAAAGATAATGGTCCACTCATAAAACCTATTCATTATTTATTTTTTGGTTTAAGAAATTCTACTTTCCATAGCTAAAATATTGTTTATACCTAGAAATGAAGATATTAATAGCATCTACCCACTAGAGTTATGAAGATTTAACGAACTAATGTATGCCAAATACCTCGCATGTGGTGGATGTCCCATGACAACTCCTTCCCCCACTCCTTTAAAACCTAAAAGAATTTTTAGTACCTACGGTTTTTTTTCAGCTTGGTAATCCTGGAGTGTGGAGGACAGGGGCTCTGTCCTTGATTTCGTAGTATTGTCCTTATCCATCGTGCTGTAGATTCACCTTGCCCATTAGACCAGTGAGTGAGAAGTAGTAATCAGAGGGCTCACCCAGCAGCAGAAGATGTGTGCAGTGATTGTTAGTTCTGAGTGAATGCTCCTAAATCAATTGTACTGCCCCAGAGACTTGGTTGGCAATGAATGAGAGTGTGAGGTGCTTTTGACACACACATCCAGGATCTGATTTGAGCAAAGATGTCTGCTCAACAGTCCCGAGGGCAATTTTCTCCTGATTGATTTGCAACTTTCAATCTTAATGGAAAAGAAGCCAAGTGTAAGGGAGGTAGTTTTTCTCCTGAACCAGAAATCCTTCTTGTACTTTTCTTTCTGAACTTGGGGTGGGGGGTGGTGCCATCTCCTATTACCTGCCAAGAGGCTACAGAGGCCAAAGTTCGCCAGAGAAGGGTATTTAAGGTGCATTGGTAGTTGGGGGAGAGGAGCTTCTTAACCTACACAATCCCATTGACTTGGGAGAACCCGGAGACCAGAAACTACTCTTGATGATAGAACAACTGCAGATAGCAGGTCAGGTCTCCAGCAACCATATTCTGGAGCCTGGTCCTGTGGTGTCCTGTCTGTACCCTGGACAAGGAACTTCATTTGAGTCTGCCCTGACCATTGCACAAATTGCTGGGGGCTCATTTGGAGTCATCGATGTAAATGCCATTTGAGGAAGTTTGCAGATTACAAACATATTTGAGGTTATGGTTTTAAGCTGTTCAGCTGAATATTGCTTTTTACAATAGCATAGGCCTGTACCCCTAGAAATAAATAGCACAGGATTTGGAGTCAGGTAAACCCTGGTTGCAGTCCTACTCATTGTGACTAAACATTTCTGAGCTCCTCCTTCCTTCCTCTTCTGTTAAAACAGGATTGATAATGAGAAGTATTTAGATGAGAAGGGTGAAGAGGAGTCCTCCATGGAATTACAACTTCAAAATGGCCACAAGGGGGCGGCTGGTTCAGCCAGTGGAGCATGTGACTCTTGCTCTTCCAGGTAGTGAGTTCGAGCTCCACGTTGGGTGTAGAGATTACTTAAAATCTTGGGGGGAAAAAAAAATGGCCACAGGAAGAAACACAAGCAAATTCTGAAATTTTCAAAAGTTTTAAGTCATAAGCTTAGTTGAGAAGTGCTAACATGTTATGGGCTGAATTGTATCTCCCCAAAATTCATGTGTTGAAGCACTAACCCTCGGTACCTCAGAAGTACCTTATTAGAAGACAGGGCCATTGCAGATGTGGTTAGTTCAGATGAGGTGCTGCTGGAGTAGGGTGGGCCTCTAATCCAATATATCTGATAACCATACAAAGGGGGGAAAATTAGACATTGACAAGCACAAAGGGAGAATGTCATGTGAAAATGAAGGCAGAGGTCACAATGGTGCTTCTACAAGTCAGGGAATGCCAAAGATTGCCAGCACATCACCATCTAGGAGAGAGGCCTGGAATAGATTCTCTCTAACAGCCCCTAATAGGAACCGACCCTACTGACACCTTGATTTTGGACTTCTAGCCTCCAGAACTGTGAGACAATACATTTCTGCTGTTTAAGCCACCCAGTGTTTGGTACTTTGTCACAGCAACCCTAGCAAACTAACATATGAAGCACACAAATCCAAAAATGCCTCCCTTCTGTCTCTCTAGCAGTAATTCATACCCATGCCCTGATTTTTAGATCTATGTGTACAGGCCTCAAACCATTTCTGTTTTAACAGCTGGTGTCAGGCATGCTTCTAAGCAGCAGGCAGAATGGGGAAACCCTTGACCTGTTAGTGCCAAGGAGTCCAATCAACTACACCCATGTAATTAAACAGGAACACAAAGAAATTCCTGCTTCGGTCTGAAGAGTTTAAAAAAAGTTTAGGGAAAAAAAAGTTTGTAATTATTTAGCTGTTTTACACTAACGTTATAAGAATGAGTAATAATAATTGCTTGGGGCACCTGGGTGGCTCAGTCAGTTAAGTGACCAACTCTTGATCTCAGGTCAGGTGGTGATCCCAGGGTTGTGAGATGGAGCCCCGTGTCAGGCTCCACACTGAGTGCAGAGACTGCTTAAGATTCTCTCTCTCCCACTCCTCTTTCCCCTCCCCACTCTCACATGCATGCGCGCATGCTCTCTCTTTCAAAAAAAAAAAAAAATTGCTGAACATTGATTATTATGTGTCAGAGAATTTGCTAAGTGCTTTGTATATTATTTAATCCCCTCAAAAACCTTAGAGATAAGAACCGTTGTTATTTACATGTTATGAGACTCAGAGAATTAGCTTGTCCCTAAACACGCAGTGAGTCAGTAGTAGGACAGACCTCTGACCTAAGGTGGCCTCAGCCCAGAGTCCAAGTTCTTTGTTACAATGCTGCTCTTTCTCCCAGCCTAGCACATAGTGAAAGTTCATGGAATATTAGTTGTCTCCCTTTGTCTGACTTAGTCTTATAATTGATTTAAAAGCTACTGCTTGTTCCGCCTGCTTTTTCAAGCTCAAAACGAAAGAAAAGTGACTGGCACATAGTAAGTGCTCAGTAAGTGTTAGCTGTTATTACTATTAATATTGCATTGTATATGTTCCTCTCCAGCAAGGAAGGTGAATCCCTAGTCTATTGCTAATAGTAGGTACTTAGAAGTGTTCTTGAATGAACAAGGCCAATGAGGTAGGGGCCTGGAAAGTAAAGTTGATCTAGGGAAAAATGATAAGTGAGGGTGGGGAGTTAGGGCTGAGGGAGGGAGCGAGGGACAGAGAAAGCAGTTGGCAGAAGGCCAGACTCCACTTTGCCTTTGGTGAGGCTGTCCCTGGGGGTTTGGAGTTGGGGGGAGGGCAGTGTAGCCCCTCTGCTCCTGATTGGTCAGTTCACCTAGCTTTATCCTTTATTCCTTCCCTTTTGGGGTGATGGGGAGGCTGCAGCTTGTGGTTACATAAAGCTTCCAGGAATTCTTCCAGGAAGAGGACAAGTTCATGAAGTGCTGGCAAATTCTGGGGGTGAAGAAGTCTGTGAGCAAGAGTGATTGGTGTACCTGCAATCAGTGCAAGGGTGAGGCAGGAAGGCATGGGAATTAGGTGGTTTGAGTTATAAATCCCAGCTTTCCTGTTTCAGCAGCTGTGTGACCTTGGGCAGGTAATTTGCCTGAGTCTGGTTTCCTCTTCTGTAATAAGAATGAAATGGTATCTACTATACAGGCATTTAAATGCTAAGTATAGCTGAGGTGCCTCGGTGGCTCAGTTGGTTCAGCATCGACTCTTGGTTTTGGCTCAGGTCACAAACCCACGAACTGTGAGATCGAGCCCCCTTATCGGGTTCCACACTATCAGTGCAGAAACTGCTTGGGATTCTCTCTCTTCTGCTCTCTCTACCCCTCCTGCTCTCTTTCTCTAAATAAATAAATAAATAAATAAATAAATATTTTAAAAAATGCTTAATATAATGCCTCATAAATAATTGCTGTTATTGTTATAATTATAATTATTATTTTATTTTTTTTGAGACAGAGAGAGACAGAGCTTGAGCAGGGGAGGGGCAGAGAGAGAGGGAGACACAGAATCCAAAGCGGGCTACAGGCTTTCAGCTGTCACCACAGAGCCCGATGTGGGGTTCAAACTCACGGACTGCGAAATCATGACCTGAGCTGAAGTAGGATGCTTAATTGACTGAGCCACCCAGGCACCCTGTTGTTGTTATTATTTTAAGTGTTAGGCTTTGATGTCCTCTCTACCTGAATACATGGATTCACCAGTATCCTCCTCTTTCTCTTGTTCTCTCAGTCCTGGAAATTTGAGCAAAGTATTTCCGAATGCCTCTTGATATCTCCATTTTCTCCTGGACCTTCCAGTGGGGCCAGGCCTTTGCACACTTTTGTGTGGCCCCAGGATATTTGCCTTCATGACTCTGGGATGGTCCCTGCCCCCAACAGCCCAGGAATGATTGAAAAAAGCCTTATCTGAGTCACTTTCCATTATGGGATTAAATCAGACTTGCTTTGGGGCCTTCTGGCTGCTACCCCAGGCTGGATGCCAACAGCTCCCGGTTATTGCCTTTGGTCCAATCTGAGGTCATCACACCTCTATGGACCCAAGGGGCCTTCAGAGGAGAGCTTGTGGCAGCCATTTGGGATTAGTTTCAGTTAACGATCATGGCTAAGCATGGAGGCCACAAGCAGGCCACATGCACTAGGCACCATGGTGGAGCAAATAGGAGATTGGACACTTACCCAGCCAGCTCCAGTCTGAGTCAACAAATGATAGGCTCCTTCAGGGCAAAAGACGGGATGTCAGAGATTAGCAAGGAGAGTAGTGGGGCAAAATAATAATTGTGTACTTGCAGGCAAGTTGCTAAATTTCTCTGAGCCTGAGGTTCTTCAACTCCCAACTTGGAACACTAACATTTACTACAAAGGTTAATGTAAATGGAAACATACTAGTTAAAAGGACAAGATCTTAGGGGTAAGTCTTGGTTTGGATCCTGGCTTGGTCACCCACTGGCCTTGTGCCATTGCTGTTAACTTCTCAGAGCCTCAATTTCCTCATAGCTGTGAAGGAGGAAATAACACTTCCTTCCCAGAGATGTGAGAATTAGAGAAAACTAGGCTTCACGGTTAGCTTTGACTTGGGTGAGTGTGCAGACCCCCAATGCTGCTTAGTGAATGGGCACTCGTGGTTTTTCTTCTTTTTAGGGCAGTGTAGAAGGGGAGTGGGTTTAGCCCTCTTGTCTGCCTTCCCAAATTAGAAAGACAGGAGAGAAGTTGCATTTCTCTTGCTAAGGCCTATTGTGCAGGTCTCTGTGTGTGCCCTGGCCAAAGCCTGGACTGAACCAGATGCTACCTCAGCATGAGGTCACCTCTGTGGAGATGTGTTTTTACTGAACTTGGGTCAACTTGGGACCTTAGAGTAGACAGGTGCAAGCTGTGAGCTACCTGGAAGGCCATCCAAAGACGAGGGAAGCTTCAATGCTCAGAGCCAGGCTGCTCCAGTAAAGGCTCAGTCTGAAGCCTGAGGTGCCAACTCAGGACTCAGCTTGTACTTCATTCTTTCTGCCCAGGTCTTTCACCTTCCTGGCTCCCTTCTTCTCCCCGACCTCTTGTTATTTGCCACCACTTATAAATGTATTGTGGTTGATTATTTCCTGTCCTGGACCCACTTGGTAATCTGGCATGTGTGAAAGGACGCCAGACCCTTATGCCTGTTGAAAATGCAAGTCTTTGGGGCTCCTGGGTGACTCGGCTGAGCATCCGACTTCAGCTCAGGTCATGATCTTGAAGTTAGTGAGTTCAAGCTCCATATAGGGCTCGCTGCTGTCAGCCTGTCAGTGCAGAGGCTGCGTCGGATCCTTTGTCCCCCTCTCTCTGCCCTTCCCCCACTTGCGCTCTCTCAAAAATCAGTAAATCTTAAAAAAAAAAAATGCAACACTTTTTGTGTACCTACCGTATGCCTGCAATGATCTCATCTCATTCTCAAAACAACCCTACAAGCAAGCTTCTCTTTGTTCTTTAAAGTTTATTTTATTTATTTTGAGAGAGAGAGAGAGAGAGCAGAGAATGGGCAGAGAGAGAGAGAGGGAGAGAGAGAGAGGGAGAGAGAGAAGCCCAAGCAGGCTCTGCACCATCAGCGCAGATCCTGATGTGGGGCTCAAACTCAGGAACCATGAGATGATGACCTGAGCCGAAGTCAGATGCTTAAACCCAGGCTCCACCCCAGCAAGTTTCTCTTAATATCCTCCCACTCAAGGTAAGGGAAGTGTCCTTCTAAAGAGATAAAACAAATTGCTCATAGTTACTTGTCTAGGAAATGACTGGAGCAGGATTTGTCCAAAGACCACATGACTTCAAAGCCCATGACATTTCCATTCCAACTCCAGATAAGAGCATTCCCAGTTCTGAGATGCACCTTCTACACTCATGGACCCTGGGCAAGTGTAAGAACTGTGCTGTTTTCTCAGGGAGGGTTCAAAGCCCACCAGAGTGGCCACTGTGGCCTTTAGAAACAATGGAGTGGTAGATGGTCCTCTGATGTCTACCTCAGAGGACAGGAATCGGGCACTGAGCTTGTGGGAGGTGGTATGCTGAGGGCAGAGACTGGTCTATCCAAGTTTTAAAGGGAATGCAGAGGTTCCTGGAGAACATAAGCAATCAAAGACAAAAATGGGGGAGGCAGGTTACTTTGAAGTAGTGCCAGTAGGTGCCCCATGCTATGACACTGGTTAGGCACGTGGGCCTTGGAGCCTGGCAGACCTGGGTTTGAGTGCCACACTGGCAACTGTTTCTGTGGCTGACCTTAGGCAAGGCATTTAAAATCTCCAAGCCTCAGTTTTTTCATCTGTAAAATGGGGATGATGGCAGTACTTTGTTGTGAGGATCAAATGAATACCATGCACATAAAGCAGTTAGCTTAATTCCTGGACCTCAGTCAATGTTAAAAAATGGTATTATTAGTAATAAAATTGGGTTAAGAGTAGACACCTTTCAGAAATGTTGTATATCTTGATCAGGGTGGTGGTTATATGAATGTGCACATATGTAAAAAAAAAAAATCATTGAAATGAAATGTCAACCTAAGATCAAGAAACCAGTTCAAAGGAAAAACTTGGGATAAAAGAATTGCAACTCAGAGTACACAGACTTATGTGGAAACCCAAATAGTGTCCTGATTCTAGGAGATGGACTCAAGGTTTTTATAGGGGAGAAAAGAAAGATTAGGTAAGTTGTTTTTAAGAAGAGTTGATTGGTGCTGATAAGGAGGACTAGGTTTTACTTCATTGATTGGTCAGGTGAAGTAGTCACTGGGCAAAAGTCAGTATCAGTCTTTTCAAACAGGATTTTCTTGTCCCTGCTGACTTCTGAGAATATTGGTGGTTTGGTCCAGTTCAAAGGTTTAGAAAGCAGGACATGCAAGACGTTTCTCAAATGGCTTCTCTAGCTTTGTTTTAAAAATGTTTCCCCTTACATCATTGGTTCACAGTACTGCACTTTTCACATGTGAAAATATGTACTTTTGTGTGTATCTTATACCTCAACAACAACAACAACAAAAGCAAGAACAAGAAAAACAAAAGGAAGCTCTTGTGAGCCAGAGTTGAAGTGAAAGTTAAAAAAAAAATGTTTTTTAAAGTTTATTTTTGAGAGAGAGACAGGGAGCTTATGAGTGTGTTGGGGGGAGGGGCAGAGAGAAGGGTAGAGCAAGAATCCCAAACAGGCTCTGCATTGTCAGCACAGAGCCCAACCATACGGGGCTCGATCCCAAGAACCGTGAGATCATGACCTGAGACGAAATCAAGAGCAGGATGTCTAGCTGACTGAGCCACCCAGGTGCCCAAACCATTCAAAACATTTTTATTTTTATTTTTATTTTTTTTTTTTAATTTTTTTTCAATGTTTATTTATTTTTGGGACAGAGAGAGACAGAGCATGAACGGGGGAGGGGCAGAGAGAGAGGGAGACACAGAATCAGAAACAGGCTCCAGGCTCTGAGCCATCAGCCTAGAGCCCGACGCGGGGCTCGAACTCACGGACCACGAGATCGTGACCTGGCTGAAGTCGGACGCTTAACTGACTGCGCCACCCAGGCGCCCCTCAAAACATTTTTAAAAACTTTGCAGCCTAAAATGTAGAGAAAAATATATTATGGAGGGATGGATGTCAGGCAGTTAATAAACACATACGGTTTTCCTCCCTGGATTTTGTTGTGCTTCTGGGATTTGTCAGTGTTTTAAAATGTATCATTTTTTATGACTTCTTTTGTTATTCTAAGTGAATATTCATAGTTAAGAAAATGTAGGGATGCCTGGGTAGCTCAGCCGGTTGAGCATCCACCTTCGGCTTAGGTCATGATCTCATGGTTCAAGCCCCACGTTGAGCTTTGCACTGACAGCCAACTTCCGGTTCTATCTTCCTCTCTCTCTGCCCCTCCCCTGCTCATGCTCTGTCTCTCAAAAAAATAAATAAACTTAAAAAAAATTTTTTTAATGTAAACCCCACCCCTGTTTGGTAGGGCCTAGCAGTGGGACCCTCTTCCCAACAGGAGAAAAGTCAGGAGTTGCCAGGTTGGATAAGAACAGAGCCACATCCAGAGCACCTTTCTCCCCAGCTGGAAGCAATGAGTGGCCTAGATGTGGGGTCTTGTCCTTGTCCTTGGGAAAGCCTGCCTAATGGGAATGTGCTGTGATCAGGCTCAGTCTGATGCTCCTGCTGGATTATCTCCCTCAGAGATAAAGAGAATGAGCAACACAATGATGTCAGTCCCATCAATACTCCCTCTTCCCTACAGTTCTCAGCAGTGACCTTGGAGGTGAGGCATCCTTAGGGGGGACCTTCCTGAGTCATAGGGATAAAGGACACCAGAAGGGGGGTATCCAGGCTGTGAGCCCCTGATGAGCAGGTCTGGTATCAAGGCATCCCATTACATCCTGGGGCTATTACCTTGGGGAAATGGAATTAGACAAGCCTGCCTTTCCATTATGCAAAGAAAGGGCTTTTCAAGTAAATTTCCATTTAAGTATGAGCTTAGATCAGTGAAGGTACAGCCATAATAGCTTAGATGGTCATCACAGCTATTAAAAATACATTTTTTTCCTTTGTGCTCAGGCTGCCTTGTCATATTCATATTGTTCATCCCCAGAAGTCTGTGACTCAACCTTTCCCAAGCTCCTGGGAGCCAGGTTAATGTCCATCTATATTTTCAACTTTTTAATTCTTCAACATACATGATATATGAAATGTATATGCTTGACACAGCCGGTGAGTGTATCCAGAATATTACAAAAAGTAGATCTGGGGATGGAGATGGGCAGTGGGTAGTAAATAAAGCATTCCACTCATTGGTGGTCATTGCTTACAGTGTTGGGCTCCCCTCTCTCTTTACACCATCTTATGCTGCCCATTCTCTGCTGAGGTCCTCAGACATACAGAGTTCATCTTTTTTTTAAGTTAATTAATTATTTATTTATTTTAGAGAGAGAGCAAGAGTGAGTGGGGGAGGGACGGGGGGGGGGGGGGAGGCGGTGGCCAGAAGATCCAAAGCAGACCCTGTGCTGACAGGGTGATAGCAGCATACCTGATGTGGGGCTTGAACTCACAAACCCTGAGATCATGACCCGAGCCGAAGTCAGACACTCAACTGACTGAGCCACGCAGGCACCCCCCAGAGTTCATATTTAGCTCCAGGCCTTCAAACTGTTGTCTATGCTGCCTGGATACTCTTTTCCCATTCTCTACCATGCTGACTCTCACTCCAGGTCTCAGTTTGCACCTAATGTTTTCAAGGAAACCACCCAACTCACTCCCACCCCCAGACCAGGGTAGGGCTTTGAATTGGTTTTCTCTGTCTGGGTAACAAACCACCCTCAATCATGTATTTGCTCGTGCTTCTGTGATTTTGACTGGGCTCAGTCTTGCCTGGGGTGACCTCTGCAGCTGCCATCAGTTGTTGGGTTGACTAGGTGCTAGCTCTTTCTGGATAGCCTCTCTCATATGTCAGGAGCCTTAGCCAGAATGATGGGAACAGCTAGGACAGGTGGAATGTCTGAGACAGCCAGTAGGCTAACCTCAGGCTTCCTTACATCGTGATTTTCTGGCAGCAAAACAGTGGCAGTGGAAACTACAAGGCCCCTTGAGGCCAAGGCTCAGAAGTCACGTAACAGTGTCACTTCCACAGCATTCTATTGGTTAAAGAAAGTCACAAGGCCAGCACAAATTCAAAGGCAGGGAAATAGTGTAACTAATCTCTTGATATAAAGTCACACTGCAAAAGGGCCCATCTCCAGGGATAGTTAGCACACATATAGCTCCCTAAGCTTTTCTTTCACAGCTCTTATCATAACTGTTATTAAATAATTCCTTGTATGGGGGTGCCTGGGTGGCTCACTAAGTTAAAAGTCCCAACTCTTGATTTTGGCTGAGGTCACAATCTCACTGACAGCAGGGAGCCTGCTTGGGATTCATTCTGTCTCTCTCTCTCTCTCCTCTCTCTCTCTCTCTCTCTCTCTCTCTCTCTCTCTCTCTCTCTCTCTCCCTCTTCCTCTCACTCTCAATCCCTCTCAAAATAAATAAATAAGCATTAAAAAGAGTGCTAGACAAATTCCATGAATGTGGGGATTGACTGTCTCATTCATTACTCTCCCAGAGCTTGGCACACAGTGAGAGCTAGGTAGGTTGTTGTAAATGAATACATGGGTGGATGAATGAATGAATAAATGGAAGATAAAGTTCTTAGAATTCTAAAGATGCAGCATAAGGCTTTGGAGATAGTCCTAGGTTTGAATCCCAATTCTATCACTTCCTAGCTGTTTGACCTTAGGCAAGTTGCTTAATCTCTCTGAGCCTCAGGTTTTTTTTTTTTTTCTTTAAAGTAGGGATAAAAAGTAACTCCGCCTCACAGTACAATCATAACTCTGAGGGCTTCAACTCCACATTTATTCTCCCCCCTTTTCTTTGAGACCCTCTTGACTTTTCTTACTCATTAAGTGAGGGCTGTTAGTTACCTTATTTTAAGAGCCTCACCCGAACTTTAAAGCATTAGAAACTGGATTTTCAGGGCAGAGTACATTCCCCCAAGGTCACCAGGAGTCCATTATATATAGACCCCTGTTCTTACATGACTATTGGTTGTGAACCAGTGGTTCTCAACTAAGGGTGATTTGGATCCCCCTTCCCCAGTTCATTTGGCAATGTTTGAGATAGTTTTGGTTGTCACAGCTGGGGGATAGTGGCATGCTACTAGCATCTAGTGGGTGAAATCCAGAGACACTAAACATCTTACAATGCACAGGACAGCCCTCCCCCAGCCCCAGCAAAGAATTGTCTGTCCCATAATGTTGATAGGGTCAAAACTCTGCTGGAACTGACTGTTCTTTCAATCCTCACCGGGTTTAGATGTAATAAATTCTTCTTGGCAGTAGTTAGCCCTCACCCTTCTTTAGCCTCTGGTGTCTGGTGATAGCCACAGTCCTCCTATCCCCGGACCTCACAGCTGTGAGCAACAGCTTTTTCACATAAGCAGTTTGAAGAGAGGGTAGGGAGGAAATGGCTCCATCTGTTGGCCAGAGCCCACATTATAGCAGGGAACATTGGATTTTTCCAGCAGAGGCCTCAGGTATGTCATATTTCACTGTACTACACATCCCAAGGGCAGCTGGAGAATGGTAAGTGGGATAGCAAGTGACTGGATAAAGTTGTCACTGAAGCTGCCTGTGTGACAAGCTTGGGGTTAGGGCATAGCGGATTGTATTTAGGGCCTCATTGTATTTAACAACTTCTTATTCTTCTTGGAGTGCTTTCTTCCTTATTCTTTCTTCTTGTATTATATTTAATTTATTTTATTATTTATCATTTTTTTCTCTGACAATAACTCTGTGGTGTAATGGAAATACACACGAACTTGAGAATCAGAGAGACGTGAGTTCAAATTGCAAGTAATTAAACCTCTTCAGCTATAAAATGGAAGGCAATGATATTGATGGTCAGTAGTCAATCACACAGGGCTATTGTGAGAATGAGAAGAAATTACATATAAACTACCCAATAATCATGGGGCGCCTGGGTGGCTCAGTTTGTTAAGCGTCCGACTTCAGCTCAGGTCATGATCTCACAGTTTGTGAGTTCGAGCCCTACATTGGGCTCTGTGCTGACAGCTCAGAGCCTGGAGCCTGCTTTGGATTCTGTGTCTCCCTCTCTCTCTCTGCCCCTCCCCCACTCATGCTCTGTCTCTCTCTCTCTCAGAAATAAAATAAATATTAAAAAAATTAAAACAGAAAACAAAAAAAAACCCTACCCAATAATTAGCTAAAATACATTAAAATCTTTCTCTCCCTCTCTCCTTTTCTTCTTCACTGACAGAGTAAAGTTTCTTCCCAGGAGGGGCATTAAAAACAGTTGTGTGGGGCGCCTAGGTGGCTCAGTTGGTTTAGCCTCTGACTTCAGCTCAGGTTATGATCTCACTGTTCCTGGGTTCAAGCCCTGCATCAGGCTCTATGCTGACAGCTCAGAGCCTGGAGCCTGCTTCAGATTCTGTGTCTTCCTCTCTCCCTGTCCCTCTCCTGCTCATGCTGTCTCTCTCTCTGAAATAAACATTAAAAAAGTTAAAAAAAAAAAAAAAAGAGGAGGCATCTGACAAGTGAAAATACAATCTCTGACTGTAGTACAGAGATCGAACTCTGGGCTCCTCTCACTTCATCTCCCCTTCAAGGTATCCATCAAATATTATGCCAAGGGGAATAGTCCTTGTTGGAAAGTAGGTGAGGTAATGAGAGACTTAGGTCTCTCACTTTGGATGGAACCTGGTTGCTGGAGGGGGCTCATAGACTTCCAATGGGAGTGGAGCTGTGCATCCCAGCCATAACTTTGACTTAATTCTTCATTACTTTTGCTACCTTTTCATTCACTTACTGTTAAAAAACAAGGAGGTTGTTTTCTCTCCCCTGACTTTTGCAGAGGCAGTCTGAATTCCAGTCTCCAATCAGAAATTATCAGATGCAGAAGGAATCTTGGAAGTCATCTTACACAACGCTATCATTTTACAAGGGGGAAAACTGAAGCCCAGTGGGGAGGAGTGGGAAAGGGGAGATTTTCTCAGATATGTTTAGATCGAGTGGATTTCAGCTCTTCTGGATCTCCAATCTGGGCTGTCTCTAGGTGACAGCCATCAAAGGGGAAGAGGTTTGATCTAGCAATGCGGAGTCTTGCTTTCTTTACCTCTGCATGGCTGAATGACCCCTAACCCATGCTGTGTGTCCTCTCATAGAAATGGCAGTGCCTACTAGGTGTACCTATCTCTCATTGCCATAACAAGTCTCTAAAGTAGGTCTTGTTATCATTTAAAAAAAGAGATAGGTCTACTTCATGGGATTCAATAAGATAACATTTGAAAATGATTTGTAAATGGTAAACCATACACATAAGATGATTTAATAATTTCTTATCATTATGGAATGTAGTGGAAGAATGTGAGTTTTAGTTAGACAGAACTTGTTGCCTCACATATGTTGCCTGGGCCTCTATTTCCGCTCTGTAAAATAGGGGTAATGATACTTGCTTCACAGGGTTGTCACAAAGATTGGTGATCAGATATGTAAAGAGACTAGCCAAGTGTTCAAGAATACCTTACATTTGGGGCCCCTGGCTGGCTCAGTCAGTGGATCATGCAACTCTTGATCTCAGGGTTGTGAGTTCAAGTCCCACAATGAGTATAGAGATTACTTAAGAAAAAAAAAAACTTAAAAAAAAAAAAAGAATATTACATTTATATTACATTTATCCAAAACTTATTATGTTAAAGATTGCTCTAAATATATTATGGGGACTATCTCTTTCATTTCTTACCCCAAGTGAATAGCAGAAATTATTGTTATAATCCTTATTTGATGGCATGGAATAAATGATATAATAATAAATGATATTCCCCCCAAAAAGAACTCTTATTACTACCACCATTCTACCTCTGGAGAGAGGAGAAGAAAGGTGAAAAGATGCTTAATGTCAGTTTGGAGATGAAATACCTTTGAATTAGGCTGAGATTGGTGGTGTATAGAGGGGCAAGTTGGTGGAGTTCAGGGTGGGGGGAGTCACACAGGTGTTCCAGGCTCCACATCACTAAAGGTAATGACAGTGGCTTTCATTTTTTTGAACATTTCACAAATAAGATAATTATTTAAATATTTTCCTTTTGAAAAAAGGAACAGTTTTGAGTCTCGGTTAAATGAAAGAATGAGTGTGAGGTAGTTCCTGATGGTCAGATGAACATGAAATGATTTATTATGCACCTGTGCACTGGAAGTCTCCGAGGTGGTTTTTACTATTGTAGTGTTTTATTTTAAGTCATACAAATATTTAAAATGTACCCACAGTGGGTAATAATTAAAGACTCCAAAGCATAGGGGCGCCTGGGTGGCTCAGTTGGTTGAGCATCTGACTCTTGATTTTGGCTCAGGTTATGATCTCGTGGTCGTGGGATGGAGCCCATTGTCAGCCTCCACACTGAGTATGGAGCTTGCTTGAGATTCTCTCTCTCTGCCCCTTTCCCCTGCTTGAACTCTCTCTCTATAAAATAAAATGTAAAAATATTTAAAATTTTTAAATGTTTTATTTATTTATTTTTGAGAGAGAGAGAGAGAGTGAGAGAGAGAGAGAACGAGCAGGGGAGGTGCAGAGAGAGAGAGGGAGAGAGAGAAAGAATCTCAATCAGGCTCTGTGCTGCCAGCACAAAGCCCGACCTGGGGCTCAAACTCATGAGCCATGAGATCACGACCTGAGCTGAAGTCAGACACTTCACTGACTGAGCCACCCAGGTGCCTCTAAAAATATTTTTAAAAAAGGACTTTGAAGCATAAGCCACCTTGATGCTGAAATACTAGTTAATGGTTATAAGGGCACATAGGTGGCTCAGTTGGTTGAGCATGTAACTCTTGATTTCAGCTCATATCATGATCCCTGGGTCATGGGATTGAGCCCCATGTCAAGCTCCACACTCAGCAGGGAGCCCGATTAAGATACTCTCTCTCTCTCTCTCTCTCCCTCTGCCCCCCTCTTCTGTTCATGCTCTCTCTCTAAAATAAAATAAAAAGTAAAAATTTAAAAAAATTTAAAAATTATGGTTATAAAAATTATGATTATAAGATACAGGTCCAACACAGAGACTGGTTATATATGTTTATGATACATACATATAATGGATTACCATTCAACTTTGAAGAGCATGATGGGGAAAAATATTTATTAACGATGGGGTAATGCTCATAGTGAATTATGTAACAAATGTGGACAATAAGATAGTATGAAGCTATGTACACAGGTGGATTAAAATATTCAGAAACCAGTTATTTCTTTTGTATGGGACTTATATGGTAATGTTCTATTTATTCATTCATTTAACAGACTTCATGTTTTTAGTACAGTTTTTAGGTTTATAGCAAAGTTGAGCAGAAGTTACAGAGATTTCCTGTATGCTCCTTGCCTCATATGTGCAGAGCTTCTCTCTTATCAATATTCCCCACCAGAGTGGTATACAGTTGGTGAACCTACCATGACACATCCTTACCACCCAAAGTCTAGGGTTTACATTAGGATTCACTCTGGGTGTTGTACATGGGTTTAGACAAGTGTATAATGACAAGTATTCAGCTTTACGGTATCATACAGAGTTGTTTCACTGTCCTAAAAATCCTCTGTGTTATGCCTATTCATTCTACTCTCACCCAACCGGTAGAAGCCACTGATTTTTACTGTGGTTATAGTTTTGTCATTTCCAGAATGTCATATAGTTGGAATTATGCAATGTCTAGTCTTTTCAGATTGGCTTCTTTCACTTAGTAAAATGCATTGAAATTTTCTCTGTGTCTTTTCATGGCTTAATAGCTCATTTATTTTTTTTAAGTTTATTTTTATTTATTTAAGAGAATTTTTTAATGTTTATATATTTTTGAGAGAGAGAGAGAGAGAGAGAGAGAGAGAGAGAGAGAGAGAGAGAACACAAGTGGGGTAGGGGCAGAGAGAGACACACACACAGAATTCGAAGCAGGCGCCAGGCTCTGAGCTGTCAGCACGGAAGGGAAGTTGATGTGGGGTTTGAAGTCACCAACTGTGAGATCATTATCTGAGCCAAAATCAAGAGTGGGACACTTCATCAACTGAGCCACCAGGCTCCCCAGATACCTCATTTCTTTTTAGTGCTGAATAGCATTCCATTGTTTGGATGTACCAGTTTATTCATCCATTCACCTACCAAAGGACATCTTGATTGTTGTCAAGTTGTGGAAATTTTGAATAAAACTGCTATAAACAAGTTTTTGTGTAATATAAGTTTTCCACTCCCTTGGTTGCATGATTGCTCTGGATTGTATATTAAATGTAAAGTTTTGTAAGAAACTGCCATACTGTCTTCCACAGTATTTTTACATTTCACATGCCTAGCAGCACTGAATGAGAATTCTTATTGTTCCACATCCTTGCCAGCATTTGGTGTTGTCAGTGTTCTGGATTTTGGTCATTCTAATATAGGTATGTAGTAGAATATTTATTATTCTTCATGATTATTGTATTCTTCAAGTTTTCTACATTGAAGATATGTTATTATTTTTTTAATGTTTATTTATTTTTGAGAGAGAAAAAGAGTGTAAGCAGGGGAGAGGCAGAGAGTGAGGGAGACACAGAATCTGAAGCAGGCTCCAGGCTCTGAGCTGTCAGCACAGAGCCCAACATGGGGCTCTAACCCACAAATCGTGAGATCATGATCTGAGCCAAAGTCAGATGCTTAACTGACTGAGCCACCCAGGCGCACCAACCATACATTATTTTTGTAATAGAAAAAATGCATTATAAAATAGAAAGCTACAAAGTCTATGTCATAGGAAGGATTGGGGAGGAGGGATGGTAGAGGTATAAATATTATATAATATTACATTAAAAAACAATACAAAGTAATGATACAACTAGAATGACTCTGGTTTTAAATATTTAAAAAAAAAATTGGGGTGACTGGGTGGCTTAGTTCATTGAGCGTCTGACTCTTGATTTTGGCCAGGTCATGAGTCATGATCCCAGAGTTTTGGGATGGTGCTCTGAGTTGGGCTCCATGCTGAGCATGGAGACTACTTGGGATTCTCTCTCTTTCTCTCTCTTTCCTTCTCCCTTTCCCTCCTTCTCCCTCCCTCTGTCCCTCCTCTCCTTCATGCTCTCTTTCTCTCTCTCTCTCTCAAATTGAAAAAAATGCATGACAATTCTATCCAATTTAGCTTTTCATTGGGACAAGAGACTGGTTACACCCAAAATGTGTTGTTTGTGGAGAAGTGCTTGCCAAAGGCATCTTGAAATCTTTTTTCTTTTCTTTTTTTTTTTAATGTTTATTCATTTTTGAGGCAGGGGGCAGGGAGAAACCCAGCGAGAAACCTGATGAAACCTGATGCAGGGCTCCATCCTGTGTCTAAAAGATCATCATCCGAGCTGATATCAAGAGGCTGACACTCAACCAACTGAACCACTCAGGTGCCCCCCCCCCAAACTTCTCTGTTTTCTTATTATTTAAAAGCAAGACATAGGGAAATCTGGGTGGCTCACTTGGTTCAGCGTCTGACTCTTGTTTTCAGCTCAGGTCATTATTCCAGGGTCTTGGGATTGAGCCCCGCATCGGAATCTGTGCTGAGTGTGGAACTTGCTTGGGATTCTCTCTCTCTCTCTCTCTCTCTCTCTCGCTCTCGCTCTCTCTCTCTCTCTCAAATGAAAACAAAAAATGGGGGCACTTGGGTGGCTCAGTCGGTTAAGTGTCTGACTTCGGCTTGAGTCATGATCTCATGTGCTGACAACTCAGAGCCTGGAGCCTGCTTCGGATTCTGTGTCTCCCTCCTTCTCTCCCTCCCCCACTCATGCTCTGTGTGTGTCTCTCTCTCAAAAAATGAATAAACATTAAAAAATTTAAAATAATATTTAAGAATTAAAAAAATTAAAAACAAGGCATAAAAAATTATAAAATCAAATACAATTGTAAAAAATGTGATATTTTAAGGGGAAAAGTTAAGAATTCTAAACAAGTCATAAAAGTATTATTTGACTACCTATAAATCCATAAACAATTACATTTCATCCTATAAGTCAGTATATATTCAATTTATATTCAATATATATAACACGGGTATGATATAATGTAATTTTTGTATTTGCTAACAAATCATGCTTTTTTTCTTATTATAAATTCTTTTTATATTCTTATTTATATTTATTTATTATTTGTTATTTATATAATTTATATATTTATATTTATTTTATTTTATTTATATTCTATATTTATATTTATATAAAAGAATTTATATTAAATTCTTTTTCTTATTATAAATTTAAAACAAGTATAAAGTGTGCATCATTTGTGTAACAAGAAAAAAGTAGAATTCTGCCAATATATTGTATATCATGGTGCAATAAAGTTGACTCTAATACAATTTAAATTTTTTTTTTTTTAATGTTTTTATTTTTGATGGGGCGCCTGGGTGGCGCAGTCGGTTAAGCGTCCGACTTCAGCCAGGTCACGATCTCGCGGTCTGTGAGTTCGAGCCCCGCGTCAGGCTCTGGGCTGATGGCTCGGAGCCTGGAGCCTGTTTCCGATTCTGTGTCTCCCTCTCTCTCTGCCCCTCCCCCGTTCATGCTCTGTCTCTCTCTGTCCCAAAAATAAATAAACGTTGGAAAAAAAAATTAAAAAAAAAGTTTTTATTTTTGAGAGAGAGAGAAAGAGATAGAAAACATGAGCAGGGGAAGGGCAGAAGGAGAGGAACAGAGGATCCCAAGCAGGCTCCGCACTAACAGCAGAGAGCCAAACATGGGGCTCTAACCCAGGAGCAGGGAGATCACCACCCCAAGCCCAACTCTGGCGCTTAACCAACTGAGCCATCGAGGCGCCTCTATAATACAATTTTAAAAATATGTATTAATCTAAAACAACATGCTTTACTTAAAAGTAGTTCTATATAACAGCCAAGGAATGACAAACGATTCGAAAAATTCTCAAGCTGGTAAAAGTATTTATTAATATGCAAGGGTTAAAAACAAAAAACGTTGAAAATGTTCATGTAATGTTTAAGAACGTTAGGGTTAGATCTGGCTCATAATCTAGACTCCTTCCTTGGAAGAGTGATAGAAACTCCCTGAGGTTTCATTTTACCTGTAAAATTGGGATGATACGAATATCACAGAGCTGTTTTAAAGGTCAAACCAGATTATATCTGTAAAAGTACATAACCTGTTACAGGATAAATCCCCAATAAATGTTAACTATCCTCCCCCCGCCCCCCGCCATGGGGTGGAAAATGAGGAAGGAAGGAATCTCCACCTGTGGCCATACATCTTCCTAAGTAAGAACAAAAATCCAGAGGATAGCAGGCATCCTTGCTAGACACATACACCATTTCGTTGTCCAGCGGCACAGAATCTGCTGACAAACTACGCTCTCCCTTCCAACCACATTACCCCTAAGATTCAGGGTACTTTCCCTTCTGCGCCCTTTCTTGCTCGTACTCCCAGCCCCAGCTTCCCAATCCACCTATTCCAGTCACTAGCTCTTTGCCCCGCTTCTTTTTTTTTTCCTCCCTCTATCCCTTCTAGTGCTAAATTTCCCGCCCTAGTAGCTCTTGACCAATCGGAGATGGGATTGTGTCTTCTTTCCCGGCCTTTTGGTGACGTTGAGAGAAGTAACATTTCTGATTGGATTTTCTGGAGCAGAAGTCCACCAATAACTGGCAGACTTTTTTGGCGCAGACGGACCGCTAGTATTATCGCTGGTGATTGGTTGGAGTGGCGAGTCAGTAAAATGGCTGCGAGTCCCTCTGTAGTCCCTATGGCTGCTCCGGTGATGCCGGTGCTGTCATCGAGCAGCGATTTCTCAAATTTGCGAGAAATAAAGAAGCAGCTACTACTCATCGCGGGCCTTACCCGGGAGCGGGGTCTACTGCACAGTAGTAAATGGTGAGACGTCAGGGTCGGAAGAGACTGGGTTTGGATCCTTGGCCTTTGGGGCTTGTTGGAATTAATTCAGTTTGGGTGTTCCAGGTCCGCGGAGTTGGCCTTCTCGCTCCCTGCCTTGCCTCTGGCCGAGCTGCAGCCGCCGCCGCCTATTACAGAGGTAAGCACTTCCATCACTGTGAGCGCTTCCCACCAACCCGAAGGGTTATGGTGTATCCCGTCCTGCTTAGCAGGAATGTTTGTAGAGAGAATTAAAGCTTTTAAAGAGCTGGATGTTTTCAGCGATTTTTATCTGTGTGGTTTTGTTGATCTTTGTAAAGATTTGGTGGTGCTTTACTTAAGCTGGAGAGAATTAGTAAACAATCCTTGCTTAAGATTTCAGCCTTTTAAGTTTGATAGCCTAGCCTAGACAATGTTCTTAACGATGAGAAGAATCAAAGGTTTTAACAACAATGTAAAACTGGTTTTGGATTCAGATAGCTCTGGGTTCAAATCTCAGCTACACTAGGGACTTTTGGCAACTTTCATCTGTGAAATGCGGATAATAATAGTATCTACCTTAAGTGGATATTGCTAGAATTATATAAGGTAGGAATATATTTTATGTTTGATCTACAGAAGGTATTTTTACATAGTCTGTGTGGTTTGAATAATTGTCACAATCCATTTTGTTTCTCCTGAAGATGCCATTTCTTGATTCCCCTCCCCTCCACACACTTTTTTTTATTTAATTTTTTTTTTAAATTTACATCCAAATTAGTTAGCATATAGTGCAACAATGATTTCAAGAGTAGATTCCTTAGTGCCCTTTACCCATTTAGCCCATCCCCCCTCCCACAACCCCTCCAGTAACCCACAGTTTGTTCTCCATATTTATGAGTCTCTTCTGTTTTGTCCCCCTCCCTGTTTTTATATTATTTTTGTTTTCCCTTATGTTCATCTGTTTTATCTCTTAAAGTCCTCATATGAGTGAAGTCATATGATTTTTGTCTTTCTCTAATTTCACTTAGGATAATGCCCTCCAATTCCATCCACCTAGTGGCAAATGGCAAGATTTCATTCTTTTTGATTGCCGAGTAATACTCCACTGTGCATATATACCACATCTTCTTTATCCATTCATCCATCGATAGACATTTGGGCTCTTTCCATACTTTGGCTATTGTTGATAGTGCTGCTATAAACACAGGGGGTGCGCGTGTCCATTTGAAACAGCACACCTGTATCCCGTGGGTAAATGCCTACTAGTGCAATTGCTGAGTCGTAGGGTAGTTCTATTTTAGTTTTTTGAGGAACCTCCATATTGTTTTCCAGAGTGGCTGCACCAGCTTGCATTCCCACACACACACTCTTAAAAATAGTGAAGGTTTCTGACGTCAGAAGGTATAATGCATGTGAGAGGAGGTGGGTGAAGAAATAAGGAATTGATGAAGACATGTGAAAAAGGCCACTAGACTCCTAAGTTGAATGGATACATTTAGGATTTATTAATTCAATGAAGAAAACACTGAACATCTTTTGGTTCCAGTTTTGTTCAAGTAATATTTGGGCCAAGAAGGATGAGGAAAATGTAGCAAATGAAGATTTAATCAACTTACCCCTAGAATTTGGGAGATTGTATGCTTTATTAACTTAAATGTGCATCATTTCATTTATATACAGAATTATGACTGTGTTCTATACTTTTTGCAATACTAACATGTCAAAACTTTTTTGAAGTATAAATAAAAGTAATTGCACAGTATGTTGCATTTCTGTACATTTTTGAAAGCATGGAAAAGGAAGCAAATGTCAGATATTAATGCTAGACATTTTCCATGACTTTTCCACTTTTTCCTCATCAAATGTGTATTATTTGCTCCATTTTACCCATGAAAAAATGAGTTCTCAGAGAAACTAAGTAACTTCCCTACTAATGTCATGAAACCAGGAAATCAAGGAATCAGAATTTGAATCCAGTTCCCTAACACTAAAGCCTGTGCACCTTCGCACCTCATTTAAAGAACTAGTACAACTTTCTGAGTGTCTTGGTTCAGTTTTTAAAATTTTTAGTTTTTCCCAACTTTTTATTTTGAAAAAAGTTCAATGACCTTAGTGTGTAATAAGACAAATATACAAAAGTAATTTACATTTCTATGTATACGTAAATATGTATACATATCTACACACACGTATATGCTAGGTTTTGGGGAGGAAGAAAATACTTTTTCTTACATCTTGAAATTAATGAATATGCTTCTTGAATTTGAATTTTTGTTGTCTTGTTTCCAACCACTTATAAAAACTTGTCTCTCTTCTAGGAGGATGCCCAGGATATGGATGCTTATACCCTGGCCAAAGCCTACTTTGATGTTAAAGAGTATGATCGGGCAGCACATTTCCTGCATGGCTGCAATAGCAAAAAAGCCTATTTTCTATACATGTATTCTAGATATCTGGTGAGGGCCATTTTAAGATGTCATCTGCCTTCCATGAGGCATCCATATGTAGAACGAAAGGGGAAAAGTTTAATCTTTTAAATAGTTGAGCAGTAGTTTACTTGCTAAATATACTTTATAAATACTTAACAGTAATAAAGAGGATGTCATAAATAAAGTTAAAAAGTGGCAATATAGAAGAAAACATTAAAAATATTTTTTATTACATTTTATTTATTTTTGATAGAGAGACAGCACAAGTGGGGGGGGGGGGGGCAGAGAGAGACGGAGACACAGAATCTGAAGCAGGCCCTAGGCTCGAAGCTGTCAGCATAGAGCCCGATGTGGGGCTCAAACTCACAAACCGCGAGATCATGACCTGAGCCGAAGTCGGACGTCCAACCGACTGAGCCACCCAGGCGCCCGGAAAATATTAAAAATATTGATAGGAGTCCATGGCTGGCTCAGTTGGTGGAGCATGTGACTCTTGATCTCAGGGTTGTGAGTTTGAGCCCACCTAGATTGGGTGTAGAGATTACTTAAAAAAATAAAATCCTTAAAAAAATTGATAATATTCATTACTGATAAAATAGGCACTAGGCTCCCTATTTTTATTTTTTTATTTATTAATTTTTTTTTTTAATTAAAAAAATTTTTTTTCAACGTTTATTTATTTTTGGGACAGAGAGACAGAGCATGAACGGGGGAGGGGCAGAGAGAGAGGGAGACACAGAATCAGAAACAGGCTCCAGGCTCTGAGCCATCAGCCCAGAGCCTGACGCGGGGCTCGAACTCACGGACCGCGAGATCGTGAGTGACCTGGCTGAAGTCGGACGCTTAACTGACTGCGCCACCCAGGCGCCCCTTTTTTTTTTTAATTTTTAAAAAACTTTGGGGCACCTGGGTGGCTCAGTTGGTTAAGCTGCCAACTTCAGCTCAGGTCATGATCTTGAGGCCTGTTGGGTTTGAGCCCCATGTCAGGCTCTCTGCTGACAGCTCGGAGCCTGGAGCCTGCTTCAGATTCTGTGTCTCCCTCTCTCTCTGCTCCTCCCCTGCTTGCATTCTGTCTCTGTCTTTCAAAAATAATAAACATTAAAAAAATTTTTTTTTTAAATTTTAAATCTTATTTATTTTTGAGAGAAAGAGGAACAGAGAAAGAGAGAAGCACTGAATCGGAAGCAGGCTCCAGACTTTGAGCTGTCAGCCCAGAGCCCAACGCAGGGCTCGAACCCACACACTGCCAGTTCATGACCTGAGCCGAAGCTGGATGCTCAACCGACTGTGCCATTCAGGCACCCCTTAAATTTTTTAATTTTTAAAAATTTATTTTGAGAGAGAGCATAAGCAGGAGAGGAGCAGAGAGAGGAGAGAGAGAATCCCAATGCAAGCCCAACACGGGGCTCAATATGTGCACAATGATATATGAAAAGGGCTATTTATTAAAGTATTTTTTGTAATAGCCATAAAATGTCAATAACCTAAATATTCATTAGTCAAGCGGCACCTGGGTGGCTCAGTCAATTGGGTATCAGACTTCGGCTCAGGTCACGATCTCACCATTCATGATTCGAGCCCCATGTCTGGCTCTGTGCTGATAGCACAGAGCCTGGAGCCTGCTTCAGGTTCTATGTCTGTGTCTTTCTCTGCCCCTCTCCCGCTTGCACTCTGTCTCTCAAAAATAAACATTAATATATATTCATTAGTCAAGAAATCCATTGTTAATTCTTGCCTGAAGTATTCTTTACTATGATATTGCAAAATAATGATTTTCCACTCCAGTATTCTCTCCACATTTGCTACTAGCCACTTGGCATTCTACTCTATGCAAGAGTTTTCCCTCACCATCCCCATTTATTTACCATCAGTATGAATTCAAGGATTCTTATATTTGTAATTGTTTGTAATTCATTACTGTGCTTATAAATTATGTCAATGCTCAAATTATTCCAGATTTGGACAGTGGGAGCCCCTGAATTATTGTTTAAAAGTAGTGACCAGTAGTAGTTGACATTTTGGTTGGACTTGGACCCTTTAGCTAGAATCAGACTCCTAGTTTTATTTTTATTTTATTTTGTTTTGTTTTGTTTTATTTTATTTTATTTTATTTTAATTTTTTTTTAATGTTTTTATTTATTTTTGAGAGACAGAGAGAGACAGAGAATGAGCAGGGGAAGAACAGAGAGAGAGGGAGACACAGAATCTGAAGCAGGCTCCAGGCTCTGGGCTGTCAGCACAGAGCCCAACGTGGGGCCCGAACCCACAAACGGCAAGATCTTGACCTGAGCCGAAGTCAGTTGCTTAACTGACTGAGCCACCCAGGCGCCACCAGACTGCTAGTTTTAGAATGAGTTTCAAAATAAACTGAGAAAAGACCAATTTGTTGATTTTTCTCTTACAGTCTGGAGAAAAGAAGAAGGATGATGAAACAGTTGATAGTCTAGGTATGGATCTCTTTATCTTACCTTTTGGATGAAAGCAGGGGTTGCATAATCAAATGCCAATATGAGCCAGGCAGGTAATATAAAGGTGTGAAGTAGACTTAGGAGGACTGTTGCAAATTGGGGAGCACAACTTGGTAACTTGTAACCTGCTTGTTACCCAGCCCTGCTGACAGCTCTCTTGAGGAAATGTGGGCCTAGTGTAGTCAAGGCTTTCTTCCCTTGGCCCTACCTCATTCTTTGGGAACTGAAACTGGAAATTCAGCTTTTTAGTTGAGACTTCTGCTTTTTAAACACTGATTATTATTTTAAAGTTTTAAAAACCTTTGTGGGCCTAGCAAAATACGACTGTAGACCAGTTATCAGTGGTAATTTCTGGAATAAAGTGGATTGTGTAAGGTATTGTTGGCCACTTCTGAGTATTTGCTGGAAGTTCCAGGTGTAACTTTGGTTGATGTCAAGGGGAATGTCTAGGTCCGTGAAATGAAGATTGGCAGTCTTTCCTTAGATCTGAGATTTGGTTCCTTTCCTAGGTCCCCTGGAGAAAGGACAAGTTAAAAATGAGGCACTTAGAGAATTGAGAGTGGAACTTAGCAAAAAACACCAGGCTCGGGAACTTGATGGATTTGGCCTTTATCTGTAAGTGGTAGAGTAATTTCGATCCTTCTATAACATTTTCTCCAGACTGGAAGGGATGTGTTATGAAACATTAACTTCTGTGATTGTCTCTTTCCTAGATATGGTGTGGTGCTTCGAAAACTGGACCTGGTGAAAGAGGCTATTGATGTGTTTGTGGAGGCTACTCATGTTTTGCCTTTGCACTGGGGAGCCTGGCTAGAACTCTGTAATTTAATTACGGACAAAGAGATGGTAAATTGAGAGGAGCTATGTGAAAGACCCTCTGCTCCAAGTCTTAATGTAATTCTGTAATGGGCTGGGAAGAGAGAGGTTTGCTAAACCTTTGTAGTTACATCTTTGCTTCTTCTCTAGTCTCTTTCATTGCTGGAATTTCGGTCTTTGTTTGAAAGACTCATGTCTGGCTCTTGTTTGGTGGTTGCTGTCGGATATGTGTCTAGTTATGTTAGAATATCTTTTCATTATTTCGTGATTCACATTCACATTTTACTGTGACTTGCTTTATAGACTAAATGCTATTATACTTGTTTTTCCTCATTCCAAAGATGCCATAGGAAAGGTTTCTCTGATATCAAGGATTGTATTAAAAACATTTTTAAGGTCTCCGCTGAGCTGTCCTAGGACTTTGTAGAGATTTAGAAATTTGTTATTTAATGAATTAAAGTATATGAAATTGCTTTATAAACTGCAATCATTTTATTAATTGTTATTATAGGACATTGTCTATAGAGTTTATTTTGCCATTCTGCAGTAGTTAATGGAATTGATAATACACTTGCTTTTGTTGGCTCTAAAGAACTGAAGGCTGTTCGATTTCCCCCAATAATGATACGTGCTACTAAATCTGGGTCTGAAGTCTTATCTTGACTTACTCCTTATTATCTCTAACTGCCTAATAGACTTTCATTAAAAGTTTGTTTTTTCTCTGAACTCAAAATATGCAAAACCAAGTTTCTGATCTTGCCTACCAAATTCTTTCTTCCTCCCAGCTTGATAGACTCCCTTGATACCATCACTATTTCTCAAGATACCCAGTCTTGATGCCTCATCAGTAGATTTGTTCTTCTCTTTCTCTTATCTCCTTTTATCTAGTCAGTCACCAGACATTGCCATGGTCTCCTTCTTGCATGCATCTCTTTTGGTTTTCTTTGCCATCTTGGTTTTCATCTCAGATTTGGATTACTTATAAGTAATAGTTACTTTTCTACCTAGTTTTTCCATTTGTACACTCCCATTCCTATGCTGTCGTGCATACTGTTTTCACACTTACTCTTAAAACACCCATGTCATTGTGTCGTTCTCTTGCCAAAAATTTCAGTGGTTTCCTATTGGATCCCACTTCCTGTTTCACCATAGGACCTGCCCTACCCATTTAGTCTTATTTTTTTCACTATTTTTGAACACATAGCCTCCTCTCAAACTAAGCTAGTTTCCTCATCCTATTCAGTCACACTCAGGATTGTTTTGCCTCTATTGATGTTGTTGCCCTGCCTAGAGTGTTATCTTTTTTTCTTCTTCCTCTCTCTTTTTTTCTCTTCAAGTTCTACCTATCCTATAAGATTCACCTGAAATACTAGGCTTTTCTCTGAAGTCTTCCTTAATTTGGTCATTCCTCCCTATTGTGCTTGTAAGTCCTGTTCACTTAATTGAACTGCCCTCTGTTTGTTATGTGCTCTCCTAAAGTTTTGGTGATAAATTTCTTTAGACAAAAAGACAGTTCCTTGATGTTCATTTGAGAGAGAGGTCAAAGTATATTAAGTGTGTCCCTCTCTCTCCTGCTGGCAGCTGAAGTTCCTGTCTTTGCCAGACACCTGGATGAAAGAGTTTTTTCTGGCTCATATATACACAGAGTTGCAGTTGATAGAGGAGGCCCTGCAAAAATATCAGAATCTCATTGATGTGGGCTTCTCTAAGAGCTCATATATTGTTTCCCAAATTGCAGTTGCCTATCACAATATCAGAGGTGAGTGAATAAGGACAATGAAATACCATCAAATCCTGAATGTAGCACTATGTTGTTTTCTAAACTTTGTTACCTTTTTTTCCTGTAGATATTGACAAAGCCCTCTCTATTTTTAATGAACTAAGGAAACAAGACCCATACAGGATTGAAAATATGGACACATTCTCCAACCTTCTTTATGTCAGGGTGAGCTGCTTCCTTTGCTTAGAATTGATCAAGCTCTTTTGTGCTTTAATCTCTTGGGTTGGATTGTCACAAGTTGCATTAGCTAGGGGGTTCCTTAACTCATGCTTAGATTGTCTTTCCGTTTTCTTCTAGAGCATGAAATCAGAGTTGAGTTACCTGGCTCACAACCTCTGTGAGATTGATAAATATCGTGTGGAAACATGCTGTGTAATTGGTAAGAGTCACTACTTTTTTTCTTTTAAGATTTATTTTTACTGTAAGTAATACAGATGTAAAAAATAACAATTAAAAGTGTCAAAGAGGGGTGCCTGGGTAGCTCAGTTGGTCAAGCATCCGACTATGGCTCAGGTCATGAGCTTCCAGTTTGTGGGTTTGAGCCCCAAATCGGGCACTCTGCTGTCAGCACAGAGCCCACTTCGGATCCTCTATCTCCCTCTCTCTCTGCCCCTCCTCCGCTTGCACTCTCTCTCTGAAAAATAAATAAACATTTAAAAGTGTCAAAGATAACAAAATATATACTATAGAATGTAAAAGCACAGTGTAATCCCACCCCCTAGATTATTTGGTGAGCATGACTCCAGAATGTTTTTCTATGTGAATACATGTGAATGCTAAAAATGTGTGTGTGGGTGCATGCGTATGTATAACTTGCTTGCAAAAACTGTATCATTATACACACTGCTCTGTAACTTTTCCTTTTTAAAAATATTAACAGTAAGCTTTCTCATTTTTTTATTTAGTACATGAAGATTTGTATTATTTTTGATGGCTATTCAGTATTTTATTTCATAGATGTACCATTTTTATTTTTATTTAACCATTTTCTATTGTATAAGTTGTGGCCACTATTTATTAATATAAAAATAGTTTCAGGAAACATCTTTGTATGTGTACATTTATTTTTTCATGTTTATTCAACTATCATCCATGTGATCCATTCCTAGCAGTGAAGGTTGGATCAAAAGTGTGTATATTTTAACCTTAATATTACTAAAAAGCTTATAAGAATTTCCAATCCTAGAGGCATCTATGTGGCTTAATCGGTTAAGCATCTGACTCTTGATTTTGGCTCAGGTCATGATCTCACAGTTGTAAGACTGAGCCCTGCATTGGGCTCTCAATGAGTGTGGAGCCTGCTTAAAGTTCTCTCTCTTCTCTGACCGTCTCACCTGCTCATGCTGTCTCTCTCTCTAAAGTAAAACAAACAAACAAACAAACAAAAAAAGAATTTCCAATCCTATGAAAACAAATCAGAAAACCTCTTTCTTCGTATAGGGGTATTTCAATCTCTGTACTTTTGACATTTTGGACTGATAATTTTTGTGTGTGTGTTGGGGGCCGTCCTGTACATTGAGGGTGTTAGCAGTATCGCTAGCCTCTACCCACTAGATGGCAATAACCCTCTTCCTCCGGTAGTGACAACCAAAAATGTTTGCAGATATTGCCAACTCTTGGGGTCATAATCATCTGTGGTGAATCATCCGTGGTTGAGAACCATGCCCTATGTACTCCACCACACTTATTGTGACCTTATCATCAATTGACATAAACATATCAGTGGCCACATTTGGATAAAAGTAAGCTTGGTTGTTTGTGACAGAAAGCCCAGGTTCCCTGGAAATGAAAGGGAAATCCCCCTTCCTGGGTGTTTGGTGACCTGGCGTTGAGATCGTACATTCATATCTTTCTAGGTCAGGAAGTTGTTAGTAAACTGATAGAATTTCTATCCATTAATTTAATATTATTAGCCCTTGAGTAAGTTGTAGTTCATTGTGGGAAATAAGCGTTAAAAAATATAATAGGCCCTAGGGTGCTTGGGTGGCTCGGTTGGTTGAGCATCCAACTTCAGGTCAGGTCATGATTTCATGGTTTATGAGTTCGAGCTTCACATCTGGCTCACTGCTGTCAGTGCAGAGCCCCCTTTGGATACCCTGTCTCCCTCTCTTTCTGCCCCTCCCCTGTTTGTGCTCTTTCTCGCTCAAAAATAAATAAAACATTAACAAAAAATGTAATAGGTCCTGGGGTGCCTGGGGGGCTCAGTCATTTGAGCTTCTGACTCTGGATTTTAGCTCAGGTCATGATCTCACAGTTTGTGAGATTGAGCCCCATGTGAGGCTCTGTGCTGACAGTACAGAACCCGCTTGGGATCTTCTCTCTCCCTCCCTCTCTCGAATGCCCCTCCTCCGCTCATGCATGTGCTGGCTCTCTCTCCCCCTACCCAAACAAATAAACATTTAAAAAAATATAATAGGTTCTTTTTTTTTTTTTAATTTTTTTTAATGTTTATTTTTGAGACAGAGGGAAACAGAGTGCAAGTGGGGGAGGGGCAGAGAGAGAGGGAGACATAGAATCTGAAACAGGCTCCAGGACTCTGAGCTGTCAGCACAGAGCCCGATGCGGGGCTCGAACCCACGAACCGTGAGATCATGACCTGAGCCGAAGTCAGACGCTTAACCGACTGAGCCACCCAGGCGCCCCAAAATGTAATAGGTTCTATTGGAACATAGGTGAGAATAAGAATAAATGATCTTTTCAATATCAGAACATTATAAAGAAAATATAAAGTCCATTAGGGTGAGGGCATAATCCCATTTTATTCAGAAAACATCTTTTGAACATCTTTTTTTTTTTTTTTTTTTTTTTAAGTTTATGTATTTATTTTGAGGGAGGGAGAGAGCAAAAGCTGGGGAGGGGCAAAGAGAAGGAGAGGCAGAATCCCAAGCAGGCTCCATACCATCAGCACAGAGCCAGTGCAGGGGTCAAACTCAAAAACCCTGAGATCATGACCTGAACCAAGATCAAGAGTTGGATGCTTAACCAACTGTGCCGACCAGGTGCCTCATCTTTTGAGCATCTTCTGAGTACCAGACCCTGTGCTTTCTTTTGCAGTACCTACCCTTATTGCCCATCGAGGAAGACTAGTAAAAAAAAATAACTATAATGCAGTGGGTTGAGTGTTATGATTGAGGTAAACCTAAGATGCTAAGAGAGTACATCAGTATCTAATCTAGCCTGTGATTATTAGGGAAGTCTTCCTGAGATGGTGATGCTTGAAGGCTGGGCAGAAGTAAAACAGTTCAGTAAGAGAGTAAAAGGATTGACCTCGGAAGGGCATTCCCTGTATAGCACCAAAGTATGAAACAGGCATTCTCCCTGAAGTAGCTCAGCATCTGGAAGCATGGTGTGGGAATGTTCAAAAAGGGGCCCTATCTTGAAGAGGCTTTTATGCCTTGCTGAACATTAGGATTTTATTATGAAGGCAGTAGGAGTCTTCTGAAGGAATGTAAACCAGAGTGATGAATGTTCTCAGATTTTCAGATTTTTGAAATAATCCAGTCTAGGGATGATGAGAGCCTACACTGAAGTATTGGCAGCAGGGATGGAGAGAGGCTGTTGGACTTAAAAGGTATTTAAGAAGTAGAACAAATAGGGGGCACCTGGGTGGCTCAGTTGGTTAAGTGTCCGACTTCGGCTCAGGTAATAATCTCATGGTTTGTGAGTTCAAGCCCCACATCAGGCTCTGTGTTCACAGCTCAGAGCCTGGATCCTGCTTCAGATTCTGTGTCTCCTTCTCTCTCTGCCCCTTCCCCACTCACACTCTGTCTCTGTCTCTCAAAAATAAATAAACGTTGAAAAAAAAAAAAAAAGAAGTAGAACAAATAGGAATTGGTGACTGGGCAACCAGTTGGATAACAGTGCTCTATACATGAAGAAAGGAAATAGAGGTGGGGGAGAGAAGGAATGAATAATCCTTTTTTAAACCTCCACACTTAATGCCAGTTAAAATCAAAAGAGACTTACATATGAAGAGCAATGATTTAGGAGTTTCTTGTTTGTTTGTTTTGATTTTATAGTAGCTTTTATTATTTTTTATTTAATTTTTAAAAATTTTTTTATTTTTAAGTTTACATCTAAGTTAGTTAACATATAGTGCTATAATGATTTCAGGAGTAGATTCCAGTGATTCATCCTCTATGTGTAACATCCAGTGCTCTTCCCAACAAGTGTCTTCCTTAATGCCCCTTACCCATTTAGCCTACCCCCTGCCCCCCACAACCCCTCTGGCAACCTTCAGTTTGTTCTCTATACTTAAAAGTCTCTTATGCTTTGTCCCCTCCCTGTTTTCATATTCTTTTTGCTTCCTTTCTCTTGTGATCCTCTGTTTTGTAACTTAAATTCCACATATGAGTGAAGTCTTATATTTATCTTTCTCTGACTAATTTTCGTTTAGCATAATACCCTCTAGTTCCATCCACGTTGTTGCAAATGCCAAGATTTCATTCTTTTTGACTGCCGAGTAATACTCCATTGTATTTATATACCACATCTTCTTTATCCATTCATTCGTCAATGGACATTTGGACTCTTTCCATACTTTGGCTACTGTTGATAGTGCTGCTATTAACTTTGGGGCACATGTGCCCCTTCGAAATAGCACACTGTGTCCCTTGGATAAATACCTAGTAGTGCAATTGCTGGGTTGTAGGGTAATTCTATTTTTAACCTTTTGAGGAAACTCCATACTGTTTTCCAGAGTGCCTGCACCAGTTTGCATTTACAAGAGTTACTTGTTTTTTTATTAATCATTTGAGGTGAACTCCTTAATGAACTTTTTTTTTTTTTTTCCCTCAGTATATGTGTTAAATGCCCAGCACAGTGCCTGACATATGGTCAGTAAATGTTTGTTGAATTCAGCCCACCTACTTTAAGAATGAAAAATAAGGAATATTAGTTTATGATAAAGAAAAATATCCTTCAGCTTTCATATTATAGCCAATTCAGAGGAAGTAAAAGTAGAAAAAAGGGTAGAGAGAAAAAAAAAACCTGAGGACCTGAGAGAAAATGAACGCTCTTATGAATAGAATGGTCTCAAGGATCTCCTGTTGGTTTAGTCCTTGCATCTGCTTTGATGTTTCGATGTGAATTGTTTCCTTCTTTGTCTTTTCTGGAGTCCCAATGTCTGACAGGCAGCATTTTATGTACTATGTGAAACAGCTTATACTACAATATAGCATAGTTAAGTTTGGACTCTGGAACCAGACTACCCAAGTTTAAATCTCGGTTCTACTACTAACTAGTTGTGTGACTTTGGGCCTAACCTGTCTCTGCTATAGTTTTCTCATTTCACAAAGCAATAATAATGGATCCTTCTCTCATGTAATTGTCATGAAGATTAGATAAATTAATGCCTACAAAGCACTTACAGCAATGTAGTTGCCCAGCACACTTGTAATCATTAGTATATTTTAGCTGCTCCAAATGAGATTTAAAAAACTCATGTACTTGATCTTTGCTCAAAACTTGGCCAATTCTGACTTCCTTAATATCTCTATCATTCTCACTCCTTTAGAAGCTAGGGCATATATAGGGCTATACCCTTCTTCCTGGGTGAGGATCAGTATTTTGGCCTAGAAATGTACTATGCTGATGTATATAGCTCTAATCTTCCCTTTCCCTACTCTCTCACTTATGACTATTTATTTTTTTTACTATTATAAACATTCTTCTTCATAGCTACATTACAAACAGGATTTGTGGGGATTTAAAATTATTATTGAAGTATAATGTTATATTAGTTCCAGGTGTATAACATAGAGATTCTACAATTCTGTGTATCATTGAATGCTCACCATGATAAGCTAGTCATGATACAAAGTTATTACAGATTTATTGACTGTATTCCCTATGCTGTACTTTGCATTCTGTGACTTACTTATTTTATAACTGGAAATGTGTACCTCTTAATCCCCTCTATCTATTCATTCATCTTTTTAAAAAAATAATTTATTCCTGAGGTTCCTAGGTGGCTCAGTCAGTTAAGCATCTGATTCTTTTTTTTTTTTTTTTCAACGTTTTATTTTATTTTTGGGACAGAGAGAGACAGAGCATGAACGGGGGAGGGGCAGAGAGAGAGGGAGACACAGAATCGGAAACAGGCTCCAGGCTCTGAGCCATCAGCCCAGAGCCCGACGCGGGGCTCGAACTCACGGACCGCAAGATCGTGACCTGGCTGAAGTCGGACGCTTAACCGACTGCACCACCCAGGCGCCCCTAAGCATCTGATTCTTGATCTCAGCTCAAGGTCATTATCTTATGATTCTTGAGATCAAGCCCCATTTGGGGCTTTGTGCTAACAGCGTGGAGCCTGCTTGGGTTTCTCTCTCCTTGCTCTCTGCCTCTCCCTTGCTCTCTCAAAAATAAATAAACTTTAAAAATAGCTTTATTGAAAAAAAAACCAGGCTTATTAAGGTATAATTTACATAAGTTTATACTTCAAGGAGTTTTTGTAAATTTATACAGTTGTGTAACCATAACCATAAATCCAGTTTAGAACATTCTGGCACCCCTGGAAGTTCCCTTGAGTCTGTTTGCAGTCAGTCCCTCTTGCATCCCCCAGCAGACACAGATTTGCCTTCTATCTCTATGTTTTGCCTTTTCTAGAAATTTTCATGTGAATGGTATCTTGCAGTTTTTAGTCTTGTTTGGCTTCTTTCACTTAGCTGTTTCTGAGATTCACCAGTGTTGTAGCATGTTTCAGTAGTTTTTTTTTTTTTAAGTTTATTTATTTATTTTGAGAGAGATCAGCACGTGCACAAATTGGGAGGGGCAGAGAGAGAGGAAGAGAGAAACCACCCAGATACCCCTCAGTAGTTCTTTTGAATGTTGAGTAGTACTCCATTGTTTGGATATGTATATTTTGTTTATCCATTTACCAGTTGACTTAAGATAAATGGGTTTTATACCCTTTCTGCAAATAAAATCTTCCACAGATTCCTAAAAGCTCTCACTTGCTCTTTTCAAGACCAACAATGATAGATCTGATTTGATTTTTATGGGAGAGAGGAGCTCAGCTCTACCTTTTTATCCCTTGAAGTACCTCTTTAGAAACCTGGGAATGTAGTTGGAAAACTACCAAACTGTAGAAATTTCCCATCCTTTGTTAAGAAAATATGTATAAGTGCTATATCCAGATGAAATAAACTGAAGAAAAACTTGAAGTGTTAGGGAACTTTTTTTTTTTTAAACCAATATGTGTGATAGATGAGTATATTTCCCAAGGGAATAATGATGTTCCCTTCATGTACATTTTGGCTTTTCTGCAAATACTTTGGGGGAATGAGTTATAGTTTCATGCCTGCTCTGTGGAATGCTATTTTAGGGAACTTTTATTTTTATCTCTCTAGTTACTTACATGTCTTTTGTTTTTCAATCAGGCAATTACTATAGTTTGCGTTCTCAGCATGAGAAGGCAGCCTTATATTTCCAGAGAGCGCTGAAATTGAATCCTCGGTATCTTGGGGCATGGACACTGATGGGACATGAGTACATGGAAATGAAGAACACATCTGCTGCTATTCAGGCATACAGGTGAGTTTCTGGTTGAGTGGTGAGGTGGAGGAGATTGATGTTAGGAGCCTCTCTTGAGCCTGCAAGTCTCTAACCTTGATTCTCTCCTCTTACCAATCTCTCTTTTGTTTCGTAGACATGCCATTGAGGTCAATAAACGGGACTACAGAGCCTGGTATGGGCTTGGACAGACCTATGAAATCCTCAAGATGCCATTTTACTGCCTTTATTATTACAGACGGGCCCATCAGCTTCGGTAAATCTGACCAGTTGATGATGTGTTTGTTATGAGACGGGCTAGTACTTTATCTTTTGATAGCTACTGAAGAATCACAGTGAATGAATGGTTTTCACTCTTAGAGACCTGGGTGTAAACTTGCCCTATGCTCCTTGGTCGTTTTTATGCAGTATATTCTGATGGGTTAGTTGGTAGTATAATTGTGAACACAAAATACTGTAATTATATGAAGTATTGGATTAAAGGCTAATCCCTGCATGGATTTGAATTAGTGGTTGTTGGTGGTGTGTCCTCAAGGTTGGACTTTAGTAACTTTTTAAAGTCTTTGCTCAGACTGCCTATTCCTCCTCTTTCTTAGGCCGAATGATTCTCGTATGCTGGTTGCTTTAGGAGAATGTTATGAGAAACTCAATCAACTAGTAGAAGCCAAAAAGGTATCTGAATTTGGGTCCTGGAGAATTTGAATGGAGATGTGCTGTTTGGATGAAGGGTTGGTTTCTCTGTGCTCTAATTTTCCTTCATGTTGATCTATCTACCTAGGAAAGTTTTAAGTATTTATAGGTGCATAGGCTAAAAAGCAAAGCACGGCTGACATTGTCAGTGGGATTATCAGTCTAGTACAAATGCTTTGTATTCTGCAAATCTGAACTTCTGGGAGGCTTGTAGGACTTGAGCCTTTATGTGGTAGGTCATGGCACATGGGACAATGGTCAAAAGTGATCAGTTTATTGTTTTGACAGTGTTATTGGAGAGCTTACGCCGTGGGAGATGTGGAGAAAATGGCTCTGGTGAAACTGGCCAAGTGAGTGAAAGGAATGAAATGCTGTTGTTATTTCTGCTGGCTTCTCTGGTACGGCTCATCCTGCACTCTCTAGAGCCCCCATCGTCCTCCTACATGAGTGTGCATCAGGGTGTGTGAATACTGGTCTGGAAGTTAAGCCATCTTGACTCAGGAGACTCCTCTCTAAAGGGGGAACTGCTTTCCTGTTAGGCAAGGGATCAAGAATGAATTGAAAGGAATGAAATTTTCATGTCAAAGCAGTCTAGGAAAACTACTTTAAGTACTGATCCTCCTCCAGACAAAGCCCAAGGAAATAAGGAATGACTCAGAAATAGCAGGCAAACAAGTCTTAAATGCCATCTTATTCCTGCCAGTTCTTTTCTGAATTCTTAGAAAAAAGTCTGAATTCCTTGGTGTCTTTTTAAAATTTTGCTCAGAGTATTATCAGAGAATTTTGCAAAGGTGTGTTGTCCACTATAAGTATTTACCTACTCTCCCTCCATCACCAGTAGGAGAGGAACGAGGCTGAGTTTTGATGAGGTATCCATCACATTGGGACACTAATATTATTCTGGGTCCCAGTGTGCCATTTATGTCAAACCTCGTAGTTTTCTCTGTATTGCCATTTTTTGGGTCTTAATCATGTGCTTTGCGTTTTACCATTAGCTTGCTCTGAGATCTGATTTGTACTTACAGACCTATTTATTTTGTAGGCTTCATGAACAGTTGACTGAGTCAGAACAAGCTGCCCAGTGTTACATCAAATATATCCAAGACATCTACTCCTGTGGGGTATGTTTCACGACCATGCGAACTGGGTTGCTGATCGTATTCTCATCGCCTTAGTCACTCTTGCTTTCCTTATCCAGGAAATAGTGGAGCACTTGGAGGAGAGCACTGCTTTCCGTTATTTGGCACAGTACTATTTTAAGTGCAAGCTGTGGGATGAAGCTTCAACTTGTGCCCAAAAGTGTTGTGCATTCAATGATGTGAGTAGCAGTTCTTTGCTCAAGGGTTTGGATTTTAGGTTCAAACATATGATATTTTAAGAGGCACCTGGGTGGCTCAGTCGGTTGAGCATTCAACTCTTGGTTTTGGCTCAGGTCATGATCTCACGGTTCACGAGTTTGAGCCCCACCTTGGGCTCTGCGTTGACAGTGTGGATCCTGCTTGGGGTTCTCTCTTCCTGTCTCTCTGCCCCTCCCCTGCCTTTGCTCTTTCTCTTAAAATAAATTTAAAAACAAACAAAACATATGATGGTTATGATCATCTGAGAGTGGAAGATGGGTAAGAAGGTAAGTGGAAAGGCTTCCTTGATCTGTGAAACTTTTACATCAGTATTTTAGAAGTGGTTTTTGAGAATAGCCTTGGATAGACTTTGAAACACTTTTCTGATTTTGTTTCAGACCCGGGAAGAAGGCAAGGCCTTGCTCCGGCAAATCCTACAGCTTCGGAACCAAGGGGAGACTCCCTCCACTGAGATGCCTGCTCCCTTTTTCCTCCCTGCTTCACTTTCTGCTAACAACACTCCCACACGCAGAGTTTCTCCACTCAACCTGTCTTCAGTCACACCGTAGTTGGCTGTTTTCAAGCCAGCACACTACTAGACCCATGTTAAGCCTTACTTCTGTGTAAGGAATGGCCACATCTGTTCTTCCAAGGACCTTAGTTGTCCGTTTGTACAGATGGAAACAGCTCCTTGGGGATGGTTTACAGAATCTGACAGAATAATCCTGGCAGGAACGGACATGGTCTTTTGCCGGTTAGAAGCACTTCTGTTTCCCTTCTGTTCAGAGAGTGGCTACGAATCTGGGCCTTCTTCCCAGACCTTTTCTCCCCATCTAAAAAACATCCCTTTAACAGCACTTTAGTACAGGCAAGGCTTACAGAAACCAAGTTTTAATGCTGCTGGGAGTGAGAGATTTCTTTAGGGAGGGATGGAAGGGAGAACAGTGTGCCACTCTACCGTCTGCAGGCAGTAGGGGCACTGGATACCCTAGGAAGGTGAGGGTACTGGATAGACATGACCTCATCATTCTGGATTTACTGAGCATGACTATGCTGTCAGAGGTAAGATTTAAACGGAAGCTACACATTTGTTCTTGCTCTGGGGGGACATTCTTCAGAAACATAATTTTAAGAACTCTTCATAGAAATTTTCATATTGGAATTAACTTACTAGAGTTGAATGAAAGAGGGGGCAAAAAGAATCTTACTTTGCATGGAACTGTTGATGGCAAAAGAGCCTATGGAGTTACCTATACTCTTACTAAAGCGAAGCAAGGAGTCAGGATTACAGATAATTTCATGGATGTTCAAGAGGTGTTAGGTTTTGTGACCGTATAGACAAGAATAAACCCATTTCAACCTGGTCTGTTGTAATAAATATTTTCGATGTAGTTATGTTCCCTACCCGCCCCCCCCCTGCCTATTTTCTCCCAACAGAATGGTTCCTTTCAGCCTTCACCTATTTAGACAAGGCAAAGGGAGTCATTCTTGCTGTGCTCTTGGAGGCTTTCAGGCTTGTGCATGTGTATTCAGTAGGAGGTAATATATGCTATGCTTGTAATGTCTGCTGTAATGAATTTGAACTGTAGATACCATGGATTATTCTGAGCTCAGGGCCCAGCCTTCCTTTACTGTTTCCAGAACAAGTTTGTTACCCATTCACCAACTAAAGTCTGACACTTCATTTTATATTAAGGAAGGTTTAGAATATCTAATGTCCCTTGAATTCATTTTTTACCAAGCTTTCTTAGCTGTACACTAGTTACATGTCTCTACTGCCATTCCTGTGCAAGGTTCCAAAGGGCCTGAATTTTTAATTTAAAAATTTTTTTCCCATTTTACAAGTTCTGTTTTAATGAATTTGTTAAATTTGGAATTCAAACAAAAAATGTGAATATGTTTATTTAATATAACTTTGTGTGTGCATAGAAACCATATAAGTAAAAAAGCAATGAGATTACATAGGTGATTATATTACAAAAGGGAAGAAAATAACTAGTACTTGTATATTGCATTCTGGATACAGTTCCAGGTACGTGGTAAAGCTTAAAAGAGACCTATTTCTCCAGCAGCTGACCCGCCTCAGAGCAACGACTGCTCTCTCCTTCCCCACAGCCTTAGTATTTTTTGCCAAAGGGCCCGGATTTGAGTAAAGGGGAGCGCCGTGAGCGAAGGATCCGCGCATAAGGGCTACAGTCTGTTGAGCTTTGGCAGGTGGGTGTTCTGGGAAGTAAGTTTCGAAGAAATGGTTTCTTCCCTGGGGGCTGTTGGTTTGGTTGCTGGTTTTCCTGGTTGGCACCAAGGCGTTTTTTGGTAGAAGCCTGGCCTTGGAGTTTTAGTACAGTATGATACTGCTCTGCGATGCATGCTGCCTTCTTCCGAAGGTCCAGTTTCACTAGCATCATGTTATTCTGCAGCTCAGCCAGGGTCTGATCCTAGAAAGATGAATAAAGTTACAGAAAACCTTTCTGTCTGGTGTATTATAGAAACAAAAGGGTAAGGTACTCACCATCTGTTATTAACAACTGTTTTTAAAAAGATTAATTCTTTAAGTTAGAGCTTTTAATGGAATAGGGGGTATTTTCCTTAAGACCCCAACAAATAGCACTGAAGAGGAAGACATTTTTTACCATGAGGTGGCATGAACTCGAATAAGTTTACTTAACCTCCAAGAACGTTAGTGCCTAGGTATCAAATCAAGATACACAGCTCCTTTTTATTTTTTAGTTTATTTACTTATTTTTGCTAATCTCTACACCCACTTGGGGTGCCTGGGCGGCTCAGTCCGTTACGGGTTCAACTTCGTGTCAGGTCATGATCTCAGTTTGTGGGTTTGAGGCCTACATTGGGCTCTGTGCTGCCGGCTCAGAGCCTGGATCCTGCTTCAGATTCTGTGTCTCCCTCTCTTTTGCCCCTCCCCTGCTTGCATTCTCTCTCTCTCAGAAAAATAAACATTAAAAACATTTTTTTTTTTTAATGTTTATTTTCGAGACAGAGAGAGACAGAGCATGAACAGGGGAGGGTCAGAGAGAGAGGGAGACACAGAATCTGAAACAGGCTCCAGGCTCTGAGCTGTCAGCACAGAGCCCGACGTGGGGCTCGAACTCACGGACCGCGAGATCGTGACCTGAGCTGAAGTCGGACGCCTAACCGACTGAGCCACCCAGGCGCCCCAAAAACATTTTTTTTTAATTAAAAGAATAAACTAAACTTATGACCTCGAGATCAAGAGTCTCATGCTTACTGCCTGAGCCAGCCAGGCACCCCTTAAAGTCTACACATTTTGGATGAAATACAATACTATTTATTTTCATCAGGTTGTTACAACAGAGAAAACACCTATAAATTACATAGCATAGTGCCTTGTACTTAGTGAATGGTTATTTTTATTTTGCAAAGAAAACAAACTCTCCTTATTCTAAAATCAGCCCCCAAATGTCTGCCTTTCTCATCTGCTTCTCATTCTTTTTTCTCACATATACTCTGGGGTGGGCTGATGTGAGAGAAGGAAATATATAGGGTGTCCTTACCTGTTTGATTAAGATATCATCACAAGTGGTCAAGGCTTGGCGAAGTTTTCCTGCCCCAGTGCTGTGGCAACAGGCTCTTTCTGCTGACTGGAGAGACTCACCAAGTTTCTGAAGCTCTGTCCGCAGCAGTCTTATATTCTGAAAAAAAATGAGTAGGAACCACACTGGCCAAGACCAACCAGGATAATGATCTGGAGGCATTCAACAGCCATTTGAGAGACGTAAAATTAGAAAGGCTAGTCAGTTAAATGAAGTAGCCACTCTCCAGGACAGCACAAAAACCCCCTGGTCCTCATGTAAGTCAGACTGGAAAGGAAATTGCTTTATGTAAGAGCCTTGGTAACAGAGAAAGGTATCAATTACCTTCTGTCCCTCCTCTAATTTCTTGTCCACATCAATGGTGAAGGGCTTGGCTGATGGTGGTGGTTCTAACATTTTCTGATACTTCTGTAGTTCTGAGAGAAGGAAAAAAGAAACTTAAAAATGTAGGCTTTCTAGCCTTCGACTTCCCTCTTAACTGAGTTAACAGTAGCTTGCAACAAATACAGAAAGTGAGGCAATGTGCAATCTAGAGTGAGAGGTTAGGGAGATACAGGTCCAAGTTGATGAAAGTATTTTGGAGTTGGAGTCAGAAGGCCCAAGTTTGAAAACCAGTTCTCTGAACCACTCTCATGCTTTGTGACCTCTCACCTTCAGTGGTGGAACGTAGCTCTGCTCTGCACTGTTCCAGTTTAGCTTTAACCTCCTGGAGCTGCTGGCTGGAGGCAGAAGCCGCCAACCTTTGTGACCGCCGAAGGGACAATTCAGACCCTGGTTGTTGATGGGCTATTGGCTGCTGTCTGGCTTCCTGCAAAAGAGCTTCTAGCTCTTCTATTTTCTCATCCCGCTCCTAAGAGGGAAGCAGAGAACACAATTCCATCCACAGTCAGACAAATCCTACAGGAACAGATGGCCAAATGGTGAATAAAACCTTCCCTGACACTTAATGCCTGTTAGCACTTATACCATTTTCTAGGCCAAACAAATCCTTAATCAATTCATAGACTGACACATATATAGTACCAAAGACACTAGAAAAAACTTGAGTTACATATTCCTGCTGTACCAGCATTTATAAAATCTATTTATCTCAGGCAACCCAGTGATGGGAATCAGTAGCTGGCTGGGGCTGGTTCAGGACAACTCACCTGAAGCTCTTCTTGGTAAAAACTTGTCAGTGACTCCTTGAGGATCTTTAGTTTCTCTTCATACATTTCCTCTAACAGTTCCTTTTGGGTATCCAAATGTTCACTTTCAGAGGAGAAAAATGGATAAAGAAGATGTGGTATCCATACACACACATGCATGCACACACACACAATATTCCTCAGCTATACAGAATGAAATCTTGCCGTTTACAGTGATGGATGGACAGAGAAAAGTCTTCGGTTAAGCAAAATCAGATGGGTACCTGAGTGGCTCAGTTGGTTGAGCATCTGACTGTGGCTCAGGTTGTGATTTCACTTTGTGCATTTGAGCCCTGCAATGGGCTCTGCACTGTTGGTGTGGAGCCTGCTTGGGATTTTTGCTCTCTCCTCTCTCTGACCCTCCCCACTCATGTTTTCTCTCTCAAAATAAATAGGAAGACAAAATACCATATGATTTCACTTATATGTGAAATCTAAAAACAAATGAACTTAAAAATACTATTAAACTTAAAATTATTTATTTTTTTTTTTTAATTTTTTTTTTCAACGTTTATTTATTTTTGGGACAGAGAGAGACAGAGCATGAACGGGGGAGGGGCAGAGAGAGAGGGAGACACAGAATTGGAAACAGGCTCCAGGCTCTGAGCCATCAGCCCAGAGCCCGACGCGGGGCTCGAACTCACGGAGCGCGAGATCGTGACCTGGCTGAAGTCGGACGCTTAACCGACTGCGCCACCCAGGCGCCCCAAAATTATTTATTTTTAAACTTAAGACTTTATTCCAGTCCTGTCACTTAAAGTTTTTTTAAACATTTATTTATTATTGAGAGACAGAGAGTGAACAGGGGAGGGGCAGAGAGAGAGGGAGACACACTATCAGAAGCAGGCTCCAGGCTCTGAGCTGTCAGCACTGAGCCCGATGTGGGTCTCAAACCCACAAACTGCAAGATCATGACCTGAGCAGAAGTTGGACGCTTAACTGACTGAGCCACCCTGGTGCCCCCAGTCTTGTCATTTTTGTTGTTGTTGTTTTGTTTTCTTGGAGAGCACAAACCAGTGAGGGGGGCAGAGGAAAGGAAGTGGGCTCTGCGCTGACAGCCTGACGGCAGCAAGCTGATGTGGGGCTCGAACTCACGAACCGTGAGATCGTGACCTGAGCTAAAGTCAGACGCTCAACCGAGCCACTCAGATACCCCTTTTTTAAATTTATTTTTGAGAGAGAAAGATGGTGCAGGTGACTGAGGGGCAGAGAGAGAATCCTACACAGGCTCTACAGTGTCAGCATGAGGCCTAAAGCAAGACTCGAGTTCACCCCATGCAGGTCTCAACTTTAAAACAAAAAACAGACTTTTAAATACAGGGAACAAACTGGAGGGCAGGGGGGTAGGGGAAATGGGTAAAATAGGTAAAAGCAATTCAAAGGTACAAACTTCCAGTTATAAAATAAATAAGTCACAGAGATGAAAAGTAAAACAGGGAATACGCTCAGTAATATTATAATAATGTATGGTTGACCAATGGGGACTCCACTTTCTTTTTTTTGAGACAGAGAGAGAGAAAGCATGGATGCATAAGTGGGAGACAGAGAGAGAGGGAGAGAGAGAGAGAATCTCAACCAAGCTCTGCGCTGGAGCTCACAAACTGTCAGATCATAACCTGAGCCAAAATCAAAAGTCATATGCTTACCCAACTGAGCTACCCAGGTGCCCTAGATGGTGACTACTATTGTGGTGAGCACTGAATAATGTACAGAAGTGTCAAATCCCTAGGTTGTACATGTGAAACTAATATAACATTGTGTGTCATTTATATTTCAATAAAACATTTTTTTAAAAAAAGAGAAGATAAGTGAGTGAAGATTCTGAGAAGCAAGCTTGGGAGACAGATCTTGAGGCACAAGATCTATGATAGTTTCTATTTCCCACCCTCTGGTCCTATTGACAGACCAAGAGGAGTCACTCAGCTGGTACCTGCACCACTGTTCCCGCTGCTGCATCTGCTCCACCATCTCATTGCAAATTTCATCACGAAGCTGAATCTCCAGCTGCAACTTTTCTTGCCGTTCTTTACAAAGCAGTGCTTTCATGGCTTCTACCACTTGTAGGAGCTCCTAGGAGAAACACAGAGGTGATCAGATGGAAGGCAGCATGGAAAATACATGGCCATAAAGCTGATACACCAAAGCTTTTTTGCATTCTCACCTCCTTGCCATACATGGAAATGTCAGCTTCATTTTCAGTGTCCTCATCAAGGCCTGGATCTGTCTTAACTCCTGTCTCTAAGCTGGGAGATGCCAGTAGACTGTGTTCCTTGATGAATGAATGTAGCAATGGGAATCCCAGTTGCACAGGTGGAGCATGCACAAGCTAGGGGTGGGGTGGGAAATCAACTGAATTCATAACTAGTCCCTAGTAGATTCCTTAAATAAAGGTACCAGCCCAAAGTGAGCACAACCATCACACCTACAACTTCTTACCTGGCTGGCAATGGCTGAGAACTTGGCCACATGAAGGGTCTCATCATAGGTAGATGCACAGGGATTCACATTGACAATCATGCAGGAGCGTCCTCGGCCTGTGAAGAAGCCTTGGAACACTCGAGTCAACTTGCTGTCACGAAAGGGAACCAGGTTCTGCTTTGACCTAGCAGGGAGAACAGAGCTTTGAGCAGAATTTCAGCCTTTGGTGTAACCCAGCACCATCCCCAGTGGTGACCAGGAAGTCTCTCAGCAAACTGTAATGCTCCAGATCATCCTAGCGCATGGCTTGTAATCAGAAGCTTACCGATTCTGCTGGTTTTGGCGCAGGGCAGCAATACAGCGGCCCAGGGTGTGCAAAGAAGTATTAATGTTTCCTGCTTCCTTCAGCCGCTCACCACTCTTCTGATCTTTGCAGCGTTCTGAGCCAGCCAGATCACAAAGTGACAACCTTGAAGAATGGACAGGATCTGACATAAGGACCCCACATGTTATGAGCTTTCCAGCCCTTCATATTGTTCTGGGGAGGGGAGGACCCACCAAGAATCTCTGTACTCAAGGAAGCAGAGCAAGACTCTAACAGAAGTAATTCCTCTGAGGCCTTCCCTTATCCCCTATTTCTATTACCACTTATGACCAAGAAGTCCACATTTCTTTCTTTTTTTTATTTTTTTTAATGTTTATTTACTTTTGAGAGACCAAGAGAGACAGAGCACAAGCGGGGGTTGGGGCAGAGAGAGGGAGACACAGAATCTGAAACAGGCTCCAGTCTCTGAGCTGTCAGCACAGAGCCTGATGTGGGGCTCAAACTCACTAGCAGTGAGATCATGACCTGAGCAGAAGTCGGTCCCCCAACCGACTGAGCCACCCAGGCGCCCCCCCTTTTTTTTTTTTTAAAGATTTATTTATTTTTGAGACAGAGATCACAAGAGGGGGAAGGGCAGAGAGAGAGGGAGACATAGGATCCAAAGGGGTCTCTGGGCTGATAGCAGCAAGCCCAATATGGGGCTCAAACTCACAAACTGTGAGATTACGACCTGAGCCGAAGTCAGATGCTCAACAAACTGAGCCACCCAGGCGCTCCAAAGCCCAAATTTCTAAATGGAAAAACTTACTCGCTGATCTTGGGGATGATATCCCCTTCCCCTTGAAGGTGCAGGATCCGGATTGAGAAGATGCTGTGACTGGAAATCAAGAAAAAAAGAGAAGTTACTGTATATCTTCCATGACTATGTAGAGGACCAATGTTTCCTAGAACACAGTGAAAAGCTGACTCTCACAACCCACTTACCTGCGGCTAGAGTTCTGGTTCAGATGGGTACTGGCAAAGCTCTGGTTTTTACGACCCACTTTGAGCAGCTTCCAGGCCTCCTCAGCATCCTGAACGTGAACCCAATTGAGATCTAAAGCAAAGAAGAGAGAGGAATACATAAGATGGGAGCGCCTAACTTTTCCTGGTTTCTCCCAAGTCCCCTTTCAGGGTTGTCCCCTGCCTCCCACTTTCCCATACCTTTCACATAGGGATTGCCATTCTGATCCTCACACAGCCGCAGAGTCTGCCTCTTGCGCTGCTGGCTAGGCGGTTCTAACAGGTCATAAAGCAGTTCGTTGTAGATCTCAAAGAAGGAGATCCAGATGGAGAAGCGGATGTCTGCAGGGACACTCACAGGGGCAGTGTCTGGCTGTGCCCATCGGTGACTCATTTCTGGGGAAGAAGCCAATGTACAGGGTATCAACCCTAGAGTAGTCCATCTCCCCTATGGTCTGCAGTGGCCTTAGAAGGAGCAACTTGGGTTGCAACCTCTGGTCTTTACCCCTGGCAGCTGTTGGGAGCAAGGGAGTGGGTTTCTACTGTTACTTGGCACAAAGCTCAATCATGGTACATACCATCCAGTTGGCTACTGCTTGTCATTTGACTGATGGAGGAGAGCCCAGCAATGCCACTGTCAAAGCTGCTACTGGTACCCATCCGTCCTTCAATGTAGACACTCCTCTTCAAGGAGGTGGACAGCTCCTCCTGGAGGGGTGCAGGAAAAAGATAAGCACAAAACTTTCCAGAGATTTATCCTCTTATCCCCACCTCTGTGAACATCAACACTTCACCTCTTGGAGGCCTCCATTTAGCAGGGCCAGTTTCTTTATCTCCTCCTGTCGAATCTGCTTACTGTCTAGCCAGATGACCTCGTTGGAGAATATGGGCTTCAGATCAGGTGTTGCATGAAGTTGGCCTTGGAGGCTATTGAAGATCAGAGCCAGGGACCGGGGTAGGATTCCCCCATCCTTGATGGTACCTGGAAGCATGCGAAAAATGGACGGCTAAGTGTTAGTCCCCAATTCAAAGCATCAAAAGGCAAAGAAAACACTATTACAGGCCAATCAGCAATTCTGTGAGGCCTACTAACTCACCTTGAATTGTGTGGGTTTTCCCTGAGTTGGTGACTCCGTATGTATAGATGAGCCAGTTCTGCCCTTTGAGTACATCCTTTACCATCTCTTTGACAGTCAGGTTGAAGAAAGATGCCTGTCCCACTTCTGGCCCGAAGATCTAGAGATAGACCCAATTTCTCAGATGCCCATTCCTCATCTGTGTAGAGGCAGAAGCATCCCTTCCTGGGTGACTGCCTCTGGACACTACTTAAGCAACTTCTTCCTACAGTGCTGCCAGCTGCTCTACAAACATTAAAGATTAAAACCACTCTTTTCCAGTGCATCTTTCATCCAAATCAACAAATACGTAAGGAATGCTAGCCACTAAGTCTGATGCTGCAAACACAATGGGTTAACACAATGATCACAAGTGTGGGCTTTGGGGATGGGTAGCTCTAGGTGCAAGTCCCAACTCTACCACTGACTAGCTACATGGCTTCCACAACATAACCTTCACTGAGCTATAATATCCTTATCAGGAAAATAGGGACAATAATAATAATAATAGAAATGTTGGGAATTAATGCACATAAAGTACTTGATGCACTGGTTAGCACACAACAAGAGTCCCCAAAATTGTAGACATGCATATATAAGGAACTCAGAGTCAAGTAAAAAGCTTCCCTTTAAAGAGAGAATAAAGCTGCCTCTACATGTTGGTCCCTTGCTCATAAACCAGTACCTCCATACCTGGGAAAAGGTGAATCTATGTGTGGCTTGTCCAATTCCCCGCTCACTGCTCTTTTGGGCAAAGGAGTCCTTAGGTGCCTGTAGAACAAGGGTCTCCACATTCTCAATACGGACACAATCCTGAGAAGGGGGAAGAAAACAGTTGTCACAGAAGGAAATAATCCTGGGAACCCCTTCTGTTCTGCATCATTCCATCTTGAATCCTCCCTCCTCAGAAACTCACCTGATCTTCCTGTCGTTCCAACTCTGAAGGTAACAAGGGCCTGACCCTCAGGTATACTTTAACCTTCTCTGTACTATCCTCAGATGGAACCTGTGGTAGAATTCCAGGCTGGAATCAGCAGTTACTTCCAAACAGATGGGCAAACATAGAGTAGTTCCAGAGAATCATGCTAACACTACCTCCATTTCACCTCAAATGTCTCTGTACAGCTACTCTATAGTTCTATAATCATTTCAATCCACATGTGTTTTTTCACTACTTCATCACCCTTCACTATCTTTAGTATCTTGGAAACCTGGCTTGCCACAATGACATTCTGAATCAGAACTGGTTAACTGGTATGGAAATCAGCATGTGGTATTTTGGCAAAACACAACAGGTAAGCACCCTGGAGGCAGACACACCTAAATTTCAGTCCCAATTCCATCACTTAGAACAATGACACCTTGAACAAGTTCTTTAGACTCTCTGCCTCTTTTTCCTGATCTGGAGAATGGGGTTAATAATAGAACCCACCTCATTCATTCAACAGATATTTAGAGATCTGCCTACTATGGCCCCCAAACTTTAATAGGCACTGGTAGTCTGGAGTCAGGGACTTTCTTAAGGCTCCTACTCTCATGAAACTTTCTCTATAAAAGAGGAGACTTATCAGTAGAAGTGATCTCAACCAGAGCCACTTTCCTGCCAAGGGACATTGAGGTATGTCAGGGTAAGTTCCTTGGTTGTCACAAGTGGGAAGGAGCTAGTGACATCTAGTGGGTAGAGGCCAGGTATGATGCTAAACGTCTTCCAAGGTACAAGACAGCCCCCTGTAACAAATTATCTGGCCACAAATGTCACTAATGCTGCAGCTGAGAAACTCCAGTTTAGCAGAAAGCCTCCATAAATGGAAGCGACAGTTGATATTAAAACCTTACTTAATGGGCAGTATGCTCTTGTGTAAATTAACACATCTAGGCATCACAGTGAAGAAGAGAGAACTATTAGCCTTATCTCACAGGATTAACTGAGTATGCACTTGACAGTGTTTCATTTGTACAATGTAAATAATGTTTCTTCCTATGGACACACAAATTTACATTTTTTACTTGTCATGATCTTAATTTGGAATTCATCTCCCAGATCCTCAGGATTATTGGTCTTGGACCTGAAACTAATTCTGTATGGACAACTAGTAGGCTGAAGATATCACTTTCTGCTGCCAAGCCACTGTCCAACTCCTTTACCTGCTGCTTATCCTCCAGGGAGGTGGAGATGACAGAACAGTCTGTTATCAGGTCCTTGCGTACCACAGACCCTAAATCTGCAGCTGTGGACTCAAACATGGGGGAGACTACAACTTCCTCATCTGACAGCAAGCCGGCTGGCGGAGAAAGGATCCCTTGCGACATGACAGCAGGGGCAGCTTAGGTCTACAAAGAGACAAGAGTGGGTAGGGAGGAGAACCTTAAAGGACACAAGGGGCTGCAAATTCTAGCTAAGAAACAATTTTCTTGCCCCAGGACACCTTCCTCTCGCTGCTTGAATTCCTACTCCCTTTTCCCTTCAAATGCCAGGAGAGAAGAAGGGGATGAGACGGGTTAATTATGTAATCCAGTCTTAGGCATTTCCGACCGTCATGAGGAATGAACAGATACCTCCCTCCAAAAGCAAAATCCCCACTCTAATTAGGGTGCCTCACCCACCGGTGTAGAGAAGAAGGTGGTATATTTAGCTTTAGGCTTCTTCTCGAAGCCCGCCCCCAGGCCCAAAGGCAGGACAGACGTATAAAGAAAAAAAGGGATGGCGGCAGCTTCGCTTTCTGAAAACCTGTCCCGGGAGGGCAAGAACTCGTACAGCCGCTGGACTCCAGGAGACCCGCAAACTCACCAAAGACGCGACACTCGCTCCTCCTCCGGTACCGGCTCACTCACACCCCGCAGCCGAACCCGGACTTTCGCAGTCTGAGAGCACAACTCCACCCACGAGGTGCACCTTTGTTACTGATACAATGTTTTAAATTACGCGCTGCGTTCGTTCGACCAATCAGATAGCGGAGCCTGCAGCTGCCAATCAGCGCAAGCAAAGGGGGCGGTGGAGCCTTTTAGACCGTTTGCTCTGGTCTGACCTCTATCCTGCTCATGTGGGTCCGGGTTACCAACTGTCGGAGTTTGGATTTGGGAAAGCCTAGAATTTTTCGCGCTTAACACTTTTCCTTGGATACACACGTTTCTTTTCTAAGAAACTTAAAGGAAATTCTGAGGCTTCAGAGCCATCCTTTTTAGCACATTGCTTCCTAAGATCGCTCAAAAAACCTGGTTTAGGGAGCTTGCTCGTCCTGAAGGTTGGGACTACGCTTCCCAGGAGGCATCGCGAAAAAGCGTCGGGACTCTATTTCCCAGAGTTCCAGGTCTTAAGCCCCACCAGGCAGTCCTCCCTGAGAGGGGGTTGGAGTCTTCGGGGCCAAGATGGCGACGGGAACGGGTAGTAAGTATGTCCGCTGTTTTTGTGTGGAAGGCCTCTTAGACCCGAGACTAGGCACCACATTTCTGTCACGCGCTTAGGGAACAGGTGCAATGATTTGCTTAAGAACTCAGGGTCTTCAGAGACCTGCGCTCGGTCGTACTGTGAAGACCAACGACTAGACGCCCAGAAGCGAAGGGTCTTGTGTTTCAGGGAGGCTGCGGAGATTTGAGAGGAGCAGCTCGGCGAATCTTTGTGTGTTTGGGAGCTCTGCGGGGTGAGAGATAAAGGGGCTCTGGAGTCTTGGGTGTGCAGACGAAGAAATGCCGGTAGCCGTACGGAGTAGCCTGATTTCCAAAAGCCATTCGTTTTCTGACCAACGTTTTTGAGGCCCGTACTCTATCTCCCACAGAAACAGGGTACTTTAACTGTTAGTTTTTTCGGCCACTAGGGAAACTGCGTTTTCTGCGTCTCAGCCATTTTCCTCTGTTTGATACACTGAAAAGGTCTTTTAGGCCCGACAGCTACTTGGGGGAGGAGGTACTGAGAGAAGTAAACAAGTTTATGCTAAGAAGGAGGCAGGGCACCAGGCTCGGGGTGGAGGAGCGGGTGGCCGCTCGGAATCCTGGGAAGAAGCCTTTGCGTTCAAATTTGAATAAAATGTTAAAACTGGGCCTCTCCGGGAAGTGCCTTATCTTACTCTGACCTTCCCCCTTCCATTTTTAGAATAAAACGGTAGCCATGTCATTTGAAGAAGTAAAAGGTTTGCCAGATATTCAGTGCAATTCATATGGAATAATCATTCGGTGGTGGTATTTTCTTAGGTGAAAATCAATATTCGGTGATAGTAACTCATTTTGTTCTTAGAATCCGGGATGTTTTGCATTAGGCCTTTAGTCCTTACTTTGGGCCTTAGAACTAGTGTCTGGGTGGCTTGTTCTCTAAGACTTTTCTCCTTTTAGAACACAAGCTGCTGAGTACTGGCCCTACAGAGCCATGGTCCATCCGAGAGAAGCTCTGTTTAGCCTCTTCGGTTATGAGGAGTGGAGATCAAAATTGGTAAGGCATCTAAGATGGCTGCTTTCTTGGGTCTTAGAAACTGTTGGGTATTTTTTTTATTACACTGGTGCAATCTTACAGTTAATCATACTAACCTTTAAGCAGTATTTGTTTTTTAACAGCTTTATTGAAATTTAATTCAAATACCATAAAAGTAACCTAGTATATTCACAGAGTTGTGTAATCATCTCCACAGACTAATTTTAGAACGTTTTCATTACTCTTAAAAGCAGTCTCGGGGCGCCTAGGTGGCGCAGTCGGTTAAGCGTCCGACTTCAGCCAGGTCACCATCTCGCGGTCCGTGAGTTCGAGCCCCGCGTCGGGCTCTGGGCTGATGGCTCAGAGCCTGGAGCCTGCTTCCCATTCTGTGTCTCCCTCTCTCTCTGCCCTTCCCCGTTCATGCTCTGTCTCTCTCTGTCCCCAAAATAAATAAACGTTGAAAAAAAAATTTTTTTTAATAAAATAAAAAAAATAAAGCAGTCTCTTATCCCTTCCTTAAGCTGCCACTTGACAGTCTCCTCTCCACCTCCGTAACATCCACCCCCACACACACCCTCAGGCAAAAATACCCCGTCTGCTTCCTGTCTCTCTAGATGGCCTATTCTGGACATTTCATATGAATGAAATTTGAGGAATAGCAGAACTATGTTTTAAAAGGGCCCCATTTTAGGGCGCCTGAGTGGCTCAGTCGGTGAAGCCTCCTACTTCGGCTCAGGTTATGATCTCAGGGTTTGTGAGTTAGAGCCCCGCGTGGGGTTCTGGGCTGAGAGCTCAGAGCTTGGAGCCTGCTTCAGATTCTTTGTCTCCCTCTGTTTGCCCCTCTGCTGCTTGCACTCTGTCTCTCGCATTGTGTCAAAAGTTAGTAAACATTTAAAACAATTTTAAAAATAAAAGGGCCCCATGGTCTTTATATTCCACAGGCAATGAATTTTCTTTGTATACTTGACAACACTTACTGTGTGTCATGCTAATGGGTATGAAATGGTATCTCATTGTGGTTTTGATTTGTATATCCCTGATAATTAATGTTGTTGAGCATCTTTTCAGGTGCTTATTGGTCATTTGTCTGTCTTTGGGAAAATGTCTGCTCACATCCTTTGGATTATCTATATTTTTATTATTGAGCTTTAAGATCTGTAAATATTCTGGACACAAATTGCTTGTCACATCATTTGCAAATTTTTCTTTTGTGTGTTGTCTTTTCATTTTTTTTTTTTGATTGGTTTAATTTATGGCACAAAAGTTTTTAATTTTGATATGTCCAATTTATTTTTTCTTGTGTTGCTTATGCTTTTGGTGTCATAGCTAAGAGACCATTTACTTCTATGTTTTCAAAGCTAGGTTTATTTTGTTTATGTTTTTATTTACTCTCTCCCCCCATTGTGGGAGGCTCGAGCTCACAACCCTGAGATCAAGAATTGTATGCTCTTCTGACTGAGCCAGCCAGGCATCCCCAAAGCTTTATAGTTTTAGCTCTCTATATATGGGTCTGTGATCCATTTTGAGTAATTTTTCTGTAGGTAGTAAGACGGGGATCTTTTTTACACGTAGATTTGCAGTTGTCTCAGTCTCCAGTCTTTGTTAAAGACTGTTCTTTCCCTATTGAAATTGTCTTGGCACTCAGTATTTCTTTTTAGAGACCAGAAAGTAAGGACTCTGGTTTCCAATTTTTTTTTTTTTTTAACTTCTAGGACGTACCCGTTTTTATTTTTAACATTTGCTTGTTTTTCCTCAGAATCAAAAGACACCTTTTATTTGTCTTAAGCCTGTTAATTATTTAATAAACAAATTTGTGTTTTGTGGCACATCTCTACTATTTTAATTGTTCAAATGAGTCTACAGAGGCACCATTGCTGGTTACACTTAACATTTCTGCAGCTTTATATATTTTCCAAATGACTTAAAAATTTTTTTTAATGTTTATTTATATTTGAGAGAGAGCATGAGCAGGGGAGGGGCAGAGAGAGAGGAAGGAAGACACAGAATCCAAAGCAGGCTCCGGGCTCCGAGCTCAGCACAGAACCTGATGTGGGGCTTGAACCCATGAACTGTGAGATCATGACCTGAGCCAAAGTCGGACACTTAACCGACTGAGCCACCCAGGTGCCCTTCAAATAACTTTTTAAAGGTGAAATCTGGATATCCTAGGTAATATCTGTTTTTAAACCAAATTAAATGGTAAACCCTAAGACAAAATGCATCACACTAATTTGATAAATCACAAATTAAAAATAGTATAAGAACACTTAAGTAAAACTTTGAAATTTTAAATTGCATTTCTTTTTTTGGAGGTACTAAATCATAAGTTTCCAAGTTCAGAATGGCACACAGTGTCTTCCATTGCTATACCTCATCTACCAGTGTTAGCATTTTCTTAGAGTTTCATTACTTGTGTTTCTCTGGCATTGATTTTATATACATTAGCAAATACATGTTTTCTTCTCCTTTTTTTTTTTTTAATGTTTAATTTTGAAAGGGAGAGTGACAGAGCATGAGTGAGGGATGGGCAGATAGAGAGGGAGACACAGAATCTGAAGTAAGTTCCAGGCTCTGAGCTGTCAGCACAGAGCCCAGCATGGGGCTGGAACCCAGGGACCGAGAGATCATGACCTGAGCCAAAGTCAGACACTTAAACTGACTGAGCCATCCAAGCACACTTCTCCTCCTACTTTGTAAACACAAATGGTTTTATACTATATATACTGTTCTTTACCTTGCTGTTGCTTGTCTTTTTTTTCTGTAACTTAGTGTATGTGAAGCTCTGTCTCATTGTTTTTTCTTAAGTGTCTGTGTGGTATGTGATACAGGTAACTGTAATTTATTTACCTGGTATTCTATTGATGGACATTTCCTAATACAAATATGACTTTGCATATTTGTATGTAAAATAAAAATAGGATTATTGGGTCAAAGAATATATGATACAGAATTTGATAAATATTTCAAATTGACCTACTCCAATTGTTTCGATTTATATTCCCGTTGGTGATATATCACAATGCTTGTTTTTTGGTTCGATCTTTCACAATATTATAAAAGGTGAGAAATGGTTCTCATATTTTTATATTTTTCATTTACATTTATCTTATGTTGAGTGTGGTTGAATATCTGTGTGTGTTAAAGAGCTGTTTATAGTGCTTTTTTTGTAAGATGCCTTCTTCCATTTTTCTTCTTATTTGTCTTTTCTCATTACTTGGGAGAGGGCTCCTTACATACTAGGGAGATTAGCCATTTGAGCTATGAGATGCATTTTTTTTTTTTAATTTTTTTTTTCAACGTTTATTTATTTTTGGGACAGAGAGAGACAGAGCATGAACGGGGGAGGGGCAGAGAGAGAGGGAGACACAGAATCGGAAACAGGCTCCAGGCTCTGAGCCATCAGCCCAGAGCCTGACGCGGGGCTCGAACTCCCGGACCGCGAGATCGTGACCTGGCTGAAGTCGGATGCTTAACCGACTGCGCCACCCAGGCGCCCTGAGATGCATTTTTTTAAAAACCAGTGTGCCATTGTCTTTTCTTGTGGTAATATTTTTACATTAAGACTTTTAAAATACACTTAGTTTATTAATAATTTTTTTTGACAGGTCCTGGATTTTGTGACCTATTTAGAAAGTTCTTCTCTAGTCTGAGATTATAAAATAATTCTATGATTTTTTCTCGTACTTCCATGGTTAAATTTCTTTTAATGTTAATTAGTTTATTTATTTTGAGAGAGCACAAGAGCGCGCATGAACAGGTGCGCAAGAGAAGCAAAGAGAGGGGGAGAGACACTCCCAAGCAGGGATTAACTTAGTCCTTAACTGATGCTTAATTGACAGCCACCCAGGTGCCCCTAGTTAAAATTTTTTTAAACATTTAAATCTTTGGTTCATTTGGGGCTTTTCTTGGTACAAGGTGTAAATTATGTATCGAACTTTATTTTTTGTTGATAGCTATCCATATAACAATATCATAATAACAATATTATAAAGGAAAAGAGCTGTGTGATACCATTATCTCAACACAAATTGAAAAAAAACTTTTCTTTTTAAAGTTATGTAGTTTTGGGGCGCCTGGGTGGCTCAGTCGGTTAAGCGTCCGACTTTGGCTCAGGTCACGATCTCGCGGTATGTGAGTTCGAGCCCCGCGTCGGGCTCTGTGCTGACTGCTCAGAGCCTGGAGTCTGTTTCAGATTCTGTGTCTCCCTCTCTCTCTGCCCCTCCCCCGTTCATGCTCTGTCTCTCTCTGTCTCAAAAATAAATAAACGTTAAAAAAAAAAATTAAAAAAAAAAACAAAGTTATGTAGTTTTTTAACCATATAGTGTGGAGAATAAGATAGGATATCCATGTATCCAGTACCTGGATTTAATAAATCTTAATAGTTTGTCATATTTTCTTCACATCCTTTTAAAGAAATAAGCATAGACACAATTAAGACCCCTTTGCATACCACTGTGATCCCATTCTAGTCTTGTTTTTATTTCTGTCTGTCTTTTTATCTACAACTTTTTAAAAGATTGCTTGATTACATGATAGCCGAAATTTGTCTCATTTTTTCACTTAGTATTATGTAGTACATATGTTTCTTTTTGCTACATACATTTTATAATTATTTTTATGGTCTTTTTAATGTTTTGTTGAGGTGAAATGCCATAAGTTAAATCCCTTGCAGGCATTTAGGAAAAACTTAACTGTTGTTCTGATCAAGTCCACATCATGCTTTCTTCTTGGTAGTTGCTTTTTTGTTGGATTATTAGTATTTTTTTAAAGTTTGAGAGAGACAGAGTGCGAGTGGGGGAGGGGCAGAGAGGGGGGCCTCTACTGCACTCTACTAGTACAGAGCCTGACGTGGGGCTCCAACTCATGGTACTCTGAGAACATGACCTAAGCCGAAACTAAGAGTCAGAACCACCCAGGCCACCCTGTTAGGTTATTTTTTTTATATTACATTCCTATGAATTGTATTAGTGGATCAAAAGGTAACTTTTTTATTAGAAAAAAATTTTTTTTAAGTTTATTCATTTTGACAGAGTGGAAGTCGGGAAGGGCCAAAGAGAGAAATCCCAAGCAGGCTCCTTACTGTCAGAGCCTGATGTGGGGCTCAAACTCACAAACTGTGGGATCATGACCTGAGCTGAAGTTGTACGCTAACCGATTGAGCCACCCATGCACCCTAAAAGATAACTTTTTAGTCTGAAATATATTACAAACTGATTTTCAAAAGACAGATGTCTTTAAAAGAGCCAAAATCAACATGAAAATACTTTCTCAAATGAACAGAAATGATGATGTACTAGACTAATACCTTCACTTCAGCCAGGAAATATATCACCTGTGAGAACGGTTTCACAGTGATTCTTTACCTCTAAATGATTTTAAAGTAGGTGTGTCATTTTCCATAGTCACATATTCTAGAATACTTTCTGGTGGCAATTTATTTATTCTAAATTTTGTACTCCAAACCTTGAACTATTAGCATAGCTTCCCCTCAACCCCCACCCCCGCCCCCTTTTTTTTCTATTTAGTGTGTAATAGGCTTTTCTCATTTTGTGTAGGGTATCAGTTAGCAGAGCAATCAAGCCCTTTGCAGAACCTGGCCGCCCTCCAGACTGGTTCTCTCAAAAAGTAAGTTCCCAAGCAAGTGCTCTTTTATTTTTTATTTATTTATTTTTTCCTGTGAGTTTTTTTGTTTTTGTTTTTTACTTTATGTTTTTTGATTTACATTCAAGTTAGCATATAGCGCAAAAATGATTTCAGGAGTAGATTCCTTAATGCCCCTTACCCATTTAGCCCATCTCCCCCTGACAACCCCTCCAGTAACCCTCTGTTTGTTCTCCATATTTAAGAGTCTCTTATGTTTTGTTCCCCTCCCTGTTTTTATATTATTTTTGTTTCCCTTCTCTTATGGTCATCTGTTTTGTCTCTTAAAGTTCTCATATGAGTGAAGTCCTATGATATTTGTCTTTCTCTGACTAATTTCACTTAGCATAATACCCTCTAGTTCCATCCATGTAGGTGCAAATGGCAAGTGCTCTTTTAGAGCAGTCTTAGAGACGTGAAATGCATTCCCTTCCAGGCCTTGCTCTTGAATCACAAGTCTTTTATACCACAAAGAGAGAAGAGTTGAGAATACTGTTTCCTTTTTTCCCCACTGTTGGCCAGTCTACCCATGTATGTTCATATTATAAACTTTTCTTGTTGTGTAACTAACAGGTAAGGAGGGTCCAAGCTTGAGAGTTAAAAATATCTTAGTTTACTATGACTTCACTTAGACTCTTTAGACCATGATTCTCAGTTGTCTTATTTGTAAAATGGAGATAAAAGGTACTTCAGGATTCTTGTAAAGATTTAGTTGAGGCAATACCAGTAAAGCGTATAGCACAATACCTTGCATGTGGTAACTACTCAGTAGATATTAACTATACATATTGGCTATTGGGTTGCTTTTCCTTGCATATATAAATTCTAGGTTAGAAGACTCCCTGTTCTATGTCCTGGTACTAAGTATTTTGAACTGATTTGACTGCAAAGTATTTGCCCTTCTAGAGACCACTCATCTTACATATAGCTCTTCTTTGCAAGCCTTAGTTTGAGATGTTGAAACTTTGAAAGATCATTCCTTTCCAGGTTTGTTCATCATATTTTTACTTTCTTTTCATAGCATTGTGCTTCCCAGTACTCAGAGCTTCTAGAGACCACTGAGACCCCAAAGTGAGTACAAAGTCAGGTGTTCAAGCCACATCTCTTTATTTTTTTTTTTATTTTATTTTATTTTTTTTTTAATTTATTTTTGGGACAGAGAGAGACAGAGCATGAACGGGGGAGGGACAGAGAGAGAGGGAGACACAGAATCGGAAACAGGCTCCAGGCTCCGAGCCATCAGCCCAGAGCCCGACGCGGGGCTCGAACTCACGGACCGCGAGATCGTGACCTGGCTGAAGTCGGACGCTTAACCGACTGCGCCACCCAGGCGCCCCAAGCCACATCTCTTTAGTGGAGAATGTTTCCTGAGGAATCCTGTCAGTTTTATATTATTTATATTATTTATAATATATAAATATATATATAATATATTTATATACATAAATAAGTATTTTTAAATATATATAAAATTATATAT